>NW_028270312.1:0-329654 GCF_037043375.1 Chiloscyllium plagiosum | reverse complement strand
TCACCAGTTTATTCCCAGCTCTGGCAAATGAATTTGCGAATCAGTTCAGAGCTGACCGACAGAGAACAGGAAAAGAGCTTCCAGACCTTCACAAGTGTGTTTCTTCACCTGTGTAAATTTGGCGGGTGTATCAGTGTGAAATATTCATTTCAGATACATTGAGTGAAAGGAAGCAGAAAATTAAACAACATGCAATACGTAGAATGGAGCTATGTTATTTCCGAACACTAGCGGGGACAGTATACACACTGAAATCTGGAATTGTCAACGAGCAGAGGATGTTTTCAATCCATTAATTTCGGGGTTATGAGCCCAATACGCTCCCGCTGGGCCACTCTGTTAGTGCTGACCACAGCAGTTTCCCACAGTCTTCAGCTTTTCGTCTGGCGTGTAGCATGGCAATCAGTGCCGTGGGAGAGAAACGTGAATGCGCTCTTCAGCTCCATATCAAACACGGGTTTGGGGATTGGGGAGGCGGCTGGAGGGAGTGGGAGTTATGCAAATTCTGGAACGCTGTCCAAAAGGGAGATTGCACATGCACAGGAACCCATCTTCTTTTGGGAAACTTGTGCAAATAACTCCATCTGAAACAGATGAAACACTGTGAAGCAGAACTGCAGGGAAAGAGAGACTCTCTCCCAGTCATCGGGATATGTGTTTGTGTGCTCCTCGAAGTTACAGCGAGGGCTCTGCTGTCTGAATCAGCATGGGATGTTACTGCAGCATATCCTGTCGCTCAGGCACACTGCACCTGATATGTATAAGCTTTATCACGTTACCCCAAGCTCAGAGAATAAATTTCACAGCTCACATCATCCCAGAGTGACAGGTAACATAAGAAATCGTTTCAGACCATCATCTTTACACCCCTGGGAAGAAAACGGATGTCGGAGTGCAGACAATCTCGACTCGTGCTGTTGTTGTTGTCTGTGTGAGAAGAGGAAGAAGTCTCCTGGGAGACTTGTGCAAATAACGCCATTGAAACAGATGAAACATTCTGAAGCAGAACTACCAGCAAATGTTTATCTTGCTTCATAAAACAGGCGTGAACATTTGCAGAGCATAGACACATCTACCTGCTGTTAGTGAAATGATGAACAGCAGAGTACAGTTCACAGAGTATGTTCAGCCCTCTGGGTTATGGGCTCAGCACTCTACAACTGTGACTCTCTGCTCACAGGATTTGAACACAAACAAATGACTCAGTGTCAAATTCTTTTGAAACGGATTCTGTGAGGAATTGAAAGCGATGGAATGAAAAGCCACTTGAGATCGGGATGTAACATTATCTGTGAAGGGATTGTTTTCCAAACTCGAGTAAACTGCGCAATGCTGTTTCCACGGGTCAATATCAGGATAGCTAGATTGAAACAGCGTCGGATATCATTGTAGGGAGCCCTGTCTCTTTGACACACTGCACCTTTTGTACAATGTGCGAGAGCACGGACCTTTTGTGTAGCGTGGACAACTTCAAAATTGTTAATGCGGCATAATTCACAAATGTGTGAAACAACAAAGCAACCACAGAAATTGGTGTTACGTGACGGGGTGAACCTCTTTGCAAATGTAAACCGACAAAACAGAAAAGATTAACCCTGTACTGTATTCTGTTAAAATTCAAGAGGGAAAGAACTATTCCAAAAATCACTATTTAAAGTTAAAAATAACAACTTTATTGTTTTTTTTTAACATTTGACAGAGAATAATCAACTTATAACTACTTACAACTCATTTCGCTAAAGCTTGTGCTCTCCAATATCTTCCCCAACCCCGACCCCATTAACATTTTTAAAAAATCAATTTACAAACCAGCTTGTTGTCGAATCTTCTCTTCGTATCTTTCTCTGTAGATTTTTTCTCCAGGTCGGAGTTGATGCTTCTTTTTTGTGGAATCTATTTCTCCAGATAAGCACCTCTTGGAGATTTTACGAACATCCTACATTAGTTGATCTTTTAGCTGCTCTCTTTGCTGTTCTTTCCCGCTCTGGGTAACTGTTCAAAATGTCTGTTATTTGTCTCACAAATAACAGACATCGTTTCATTGGTTTTAACATTGTAAAAATATCAAATTCAAACTTGATTGGGACATAATTTAAACTGATTGGCCGAATTCGCATTTGTTTTTGTAACCATGTAACACAGCTCTTAGTTGTTTCGACCAGATGTTACGTCGTTACACTGTTCTGGAGTCCTTGTGCTAGCCAGACAATTTAACACCATTAAAAGTACATTACACCCACAACTTCATAACAATGGCATTTGCCAAGACAGTCTACTTCGCTCAACATCGCTCTCTAGCAATCTTATGTGCCTGAGATTTGAACAATCTCTGGTCTATGTTAATTAAAACTGCCCTATTCTCATAACCTTCGAGTTAACATACCCGGTTATGTATGTCTTACAATATTATTTGATTCCTCACTGTGTTACTTCAACACACGTTGCAAAGAAATAAAAATGAGAACAACAGTCACCTGTATGACTGCGATTTGACCCAATGTTGCTGCAGCCAACCGCTTTAACTGTTAATAAAATAGCCCCGCACCTTTCCTGTGCCAGTAATGAGACTGCATAGCATAGTGGTAAGTTTTAATCAGTTGAATTAGATCCAGCGTTATTTCTCAGGACGAAATTTACTGGGATATAAAGACATGATGAAATAGACGGGGGTTGGGGTGCGGAATATAGTTCGGAAGGATATGCTCAGAGTCCCCTTGATACAAAATCGTTAGAGATTAAGGAAATGAGGTTTACTGAGAGTTATGCCACGAGAAAAGAAAAGAAGGGATTCAATGGGATGGTGGAATAGACGAAGAATCACGCGACACAAATCAGGAATGACTGATTTGTGTCCTAATGGAGCTTTTCCAGCTGATGTGAGGTTGGAAAGGATAAATAAGAGGGAAATTCCCTCGTTCAGGTGAATGTATAACTAAAGGTCAGAGCTTCAATATCAGTGAGGAACGAAAAAGAAGTTTACAGCAGGTACTTTTTATTCTGAGAGTTATTGAAATCGGAGATGATTTTTCAGCAAAAGAAAACATGTTAGAAGATGATTCCAGAATATTTGAAAGACCACGTGCAGGCAAACAAGGAGCGAATTTAACAGGGACAGGGATTCAGCTGCCTGAATGGGGAGGCAAAATGGACGCACTCACAAATTGTTTAGCGTTCATCAGAAAGAAATTGCTCAATACCTGCAATGTTAAGTGAAAGAAGAGCTGGTGGTGTTGAAAGGTGCAGCAGCTCGTTCTCCGTGAACTACTACAGATTGTTAATGTACTGAGCTGTTTGTTTTACTTTGCATTAAACGGAAGCCGGTAAGCTCAGTCCGTTGGCTAACTAGTTTATGGTACAGAGTGAGACTAACAACGTGGGATGAATGTCACACTGCCTCAGGTTGCTATAACGATCATCAGCTCCTCCGCTCACGTGATCTGTAATACAATGGTGATTCTATTGAGTAGGAATGGACCTGTCGATGTCAAGAACATTATCATTGCCATATGTTGCCTTGAACATTTGGTCACAATGACCAGGAACGAGACTGATTCATTTTAATACTCACTCATCTCCGTCCGAAAAATCCAGCGACAAGACTCATCCTTATTCCTGTTTTAACCCTTTGTTACACACAGCATCAAAACTATTTGTCATGACTTTACCAGATTCGGTGACAACATTCAGTCTATCCAAAAAAATAAATCTGATGCCTTTTGAACGGTTTAATGAGCTGTGTGATTTTGCAGCAAATAGAAATATATGAAACGATTTTAAGAGCCTTTTCAAGAATGTAATCCAGTGCAGTGTTAGAGATTTGAAAAAGGTCATCAAGCTAAAATATCACCTCTGTTGCGCGATCCACACATGAATAATTACTTGGGGAACATGTGCAGTTTTACGGTTAACAATTGATACCTTTCCCAAATCAAAAACTGGAGTTTTAGAATAGCTGCTGCTTTATTCGACATTAATCTTCAACTACGCTTCAGAATGATGCTCCAATAATTCCTGATTAACGTCAGTAAAAGCTGCTTTATATAACGATTGGAATTACAACTGCGGCCTTTTATACACGCTGTTAAGTACCAAGCGCTGATCAGTTGCTCCACTGGAGCCGCCGGCAGCAAGCCCATAGCGTGCCCTAATCGTACCTCTGGGACTTTCGACCCGCCTGTTCTACTTTTGCTGTGGTTCTGAAATTAAAGCTAAGGCAGAGGAGGAGGAACTGATATGGACCTGCGACTTTTCGAACATCAGGTTCAGGAAACGGGACATAGAAAAACGTTGTGCAAAATAGACTTGATTGAAAACTGGGTTTCTGTGGGTCGCTGCGTTGTTTACAGACAATGTTATATTATCGCTTTCACAGGAATTCTCATTCGGTCGGTTTCAATTTGGCACAGAATTCGATTCAACGACACTTCATTATCTTCCTTCTGCATGTTCCTACAGACAAAAAGAAATATACTGCACTCATCATCAATATTCAACATGGTGACATCCAAGGATATGTTGCACAGTTTTCATGAATATTGAAGATATCGGAATGTTATGCAAGAGTAAATTGAATTTCAGTTTATTTTGGAAAGAGATAAAAATCCAGAGTAAGATCCAGAATGCCCAAAATTCATGATTATTACCCTGGCCAGAACTCTAGCCAGTCAAAGGGGAAATCTGTCCCTGAATCCCCAATATCCACACGGCCGTTCGCTCCATGTGTCCAGTTGGAAACCTGTGTGAAGGAGCATGCAGCTTGACAGAGTGCCTGGGAGAACCCTCCACTGTCTGATCTAAAGCTACAACAGGATCTGCGTATTCCAGCTGTGAGAGCAGTGGGATAAAGGGGAGGTCCTTGGTATTCCGTGGTGTAGGTTCACAGTGTCCTCATCATGTTATTGTTTAAAACCCTCTGTCAGAAACAGCACAGACAGAGAGGAATAGGAGGGGGGCATTTCACCCGCAAGCACTACCCCGCCATTTGATATCATTATGGCTGAGCGAACACGTCAATATCTTTTCCCAGCCCATCCACATCAACCTGTCGCCCAAAGGCGAAAAGACACTGAATATATCGAAACACTGTGCAACCATGGGAGGGAAATGTGTTTAGAGACAGTGGGCTTCAGCAGTTGGTTTTGTGAATGAGCAGCATATTCTGGACTGATCATATTTCAAATGATGCGATCCCCTGAAAACTCACCACCAAGAAGGTGAGGAATATTCTCTGGTCGGTAGCGGGGACGAGAACACCAGCCGGTGGGAATTGATGATGAATCAGCAGAACAATCATTGATTCAGCTGAAATCTGAACTACACTCCGATTCTGCTGGGACTCAAACCCACAAACTTTGAATCACAATCTTAACAATGCAGTAGAAGTCCAACACGGCTTTCATTCACACAGTTCCAGACAAACAACACTCTCAGGATGCAAACGTTCTTCCTAAATATTCTCTGAACATCCTCTCTCTAGCGTTTCATCTATATCCCTGGTTATTAACACTTCCCATTAGAATGTTATTCCTATCACAAGTATCTATTCCCTTTCTGCGCACGTTAATCAATTCCTCTCTCAGATTTCTCCGGTCTCAGACTAAGAGCCCCAATCGAGCTCATCTATCTTTGCAGTGACGAGTGTGTAGTGTTTTAAAAAACACAGCCGGTCAGGCAGCATCCGAGGAGCAGGAGAATCGATGTTTCGGGCATAAGCCATTCTTCAGAAATGAGACTTTTGTGTGGGGTTTGTGGGAGAGGAATGGGGTTGATGATCAGGTAGCTGGGAAAGCTATAAGAGAATGAAGGTCAGGGAGAAAGTGGTAGTTCACAGGGGGATTGATGGCCGGGTCCAGAGAGCAGTGCCGAGTTGGAGGCTTTGGACTGGGATAATGTGGGAGGAGAGGTGAAACGAGGAAGCTGTTGAAATACACATTTTTTCACGTGTGGTTGTAGGGTCCTAAGGTGGAATATGAGTCGTTCTTCCTCCAGGCATAGGCTGGTAATGGAATGGCGGTGGCTTGTGCCCGAAGCATTGATTCTCCTGCTCCTCAGATGCTGTCTGACGTGTTGTGCTCTTCCAGTACTACACTGTCGACTCTGAGCTCCAGCACCTGCAGCCCTCACTTTCGCTTAACTTTTCAGGGGAAATGGTCGAGCTCAGGTACCACCTTGGTAAATCTCCTCTGACCACTTTACGTGCAAACACACGTTTGCTAAAGGCTGGCTATCAGAACAGAACAAACTTATCCAACGAAAAGCAGAAATATCTGAACAAAATCAGAAGGTCTAGTGGATCGGAGAAGAGATTTTCGAGCCAAACGATCTGCCTTTGTAACTAATGGGATGTGTGGGTGGAGCAGGGCCTAAAATGATTGAACTCAATGTTGGGTACTGAAGATTGTATTGTCTCTCAGTAGGAAATGACGTGCTGCTCTTCCAACTCTCGCTGTGCTATGCGGGAGCTCTGCAGCAGACCAAACTGACATGGAGGCATGGCAACATAGTGGGATGTTGCAGTGACAGGAACCTGGAAGCTCAGGGTCGAAGTTTGCTTGCGAATAGAATGTAGGTGTACTTATGTTTGTCACCCGCTTTGTTTTTCTCTCCACAGTCTCGATGAGACCACATTCTGAGCAGGAAATGCAGTTTGCTAAATTGAGTGATGGGCAGATAAACCAGTGGAACCTTACACAGTAAGGGGAGTCATCATAAACGAGCAGCAGTACACCTTCTGGGATTTCGTGTAATGGTGCCAAATGGGGAAGTGCTGGGGGTCAAGGAGGATTGGACGATGGTGTACAGTGAGCAATTGTCCTGCATAGTGCCGGTATTCAGTGGTCTGGGCCAGTGGGGAAAGGGCAGTAGAATGTATATCTGCCTGAGCTACCTGTTCTAAGTAAACACCTCACTACGGGGCAAAAGTATCAAATGATTTTCATTTCAACAACAGCACCAGGTGCAGCTTGAGAAGTTACGTGTTTGCACTGTCACTGTCACCCTGTCTCCCCGGGAGCAGTAGTACTCCCCCACGCTCATTCAGACAGCACAGTTCTTCCTGTGACATGTCCTTTCGAGAATGGAAGGACAGGTACCAATAATCCGTACTTGGAACGGAGTATCTATATTGCTCAATAACAATTGCTTAACTATCCTAACTCCTTTTCAAATCACTTGACCCACATCCTTGTATGTCTTGGCATCATAAATTCACATTTGAATACTTCGGAAAGTTATGTGGATTTCTGCCTCTCCGACCCTTGCATACACCGTGTTCCCCATTTCAACCGCTCACTGTTTGAAAACGTTTTTCCATGCATTCACTCTAATCTTTTCACCTCCGACCTTAAATCGATGGCCTCCCGTGATTGAAATCTCCATCAAGGCGAAACATGTATTTCAGTCTACGCTATTCATATCCCTCAGTACTTTGTACATCTTAATCGCGCCCCTCTCAATCTCCTCTTCTCTAAGAAAAACAACTCCAGTTTTTCCAATCTCTCTTCTTCAGCCAGACAATATCCGGGCAAATCTCCCCTGCATAGCTACACACAATAGTCTCGCTAGAGCCGAATGAACAAGTGAAATAAATGATGTGAAAGTCGACAGAAACTGGTGTTTTTTGAATAAAGTTTATTTTCCTCAATGCTTCTCTGTGCCCTTTTCCTGAACCTGATGTTTCAATAATCGCTGGTCCATGTCAGTAAAAGCTGCGCCATGTGGATTGAGATTACAACTGCCGTATCGAAATGGATCAAATAGTTTGAACATCCCGATGGTAAGACTTGGCTATGGTCACCCTGTACCAGTGAGCACAGCAACACAGACTGAAGGAGATGAATGTGAAAGTGATTGTAAGTGAAATGGGACGGGGAACTTAAAGGAGGTATGTGATTCGAGAGTTAGGGAATTCTTCGAGAATGGTGAGTCTAGATCCTGATATATGACTCGCAGAGATGTGTGAGTGAGAAAGGGGTTTGATGGAGAAAAGACATAACCTCAGAGAATGCCTTCATGTAAAATCAACTGTTTCTTTCTGTGTTTCGTCAGCATTAATCACAAGGAGTAAAATGCAGTGACTCGTATTCAAACGATCTTACTGCGGCCACAATGCAGTGTCATGCAAAGACCCGCGTTTAAAAACAGCAATAATTACAGTGACAGAGGATGCGTTAGGAAAAGAAGCAGATACATAGCAGGAATATTACGTCAGCGACTGCGGACATGTGGGAATTCAGAATTAGCTGAATCTTTAAAATCGATATCACCAGAAGCTGTGTTGGTTTCGTCGAATACTGCATGTTGAAGACTGAGTTTGATAGATTTCTAGAAAATAGTTTCAGGGGATGCTGTGGAATATTGGTGCAATATATATGTCAATAACAATGTGTGATTAACAATGTGTTAATAACAGTTTCTTCACCAACTTCCCCACACAAGGAAGTACACATTGCTGCAGGCAGTCATATCACGCCACTTCCTGGAACCAGAATCAGACAAACTTTGTGGCACAGCCACGAACACCAAACTGGAAGTGGCGGTGGAAAAAGTGAGGACTGCAGATGCTGGAGATCAGAGCTTAAACATGTGATGCTGGAATATGCTAATTCTGAATTCCCACATGTCCGCAGTCGCTCACGTAATATTACTGCTGTGTATCTGCTTCTCTTCCTAATGCATCCTCTGTCACTGTAATTATTGCTGTTTTTAAATGTGCAGCAAGTCAGGCAGCATCAAATGAGCAGGAGAAAAGAGGTTTCGGGCATAAGCCCTTCTTCACGAATGAGGAGGGTGTGCCAAGCAGGCTAAAATAAATGGTAGGGAGGATGGACTTGGGGGAGTGGCGTTTGGGAATGCGATAAGTGGAAGGAGGTCAAGGTGAGGGTCAGAGGCCGGAGAGGGGGTGGGGAAGAAGATTGCTGAGTCTGAGGGTTGGGACTGAGAAAAGGTGGGAAGGGGAAATTAATCAGCTGGAGGAATCTGCATTCATCCCTTGTGGTTGGAGGGTTCCTAGGCAGAAGGTGAGGCACTCTTCCTCCAGGCATCCTGTTGACATGGTCTGGCGATGGAGGAGGCCAAGGATCTGCATGTCCTTGAGGGAGTGCGAGGGGAAGTTAAAGTGTTCAACCAGGGGGCGGTTGTGTGGTTGGTGCGGGTGTCCCTGAGGTGTTCTCTGAACTGTTCTGCAAGTAGGCAGCCTGTCTCCGGAATGTATAGGAGGCCACATCGGGTGCACCGGATGCACTAAATGATGTGTGTGGACGTGCAGGTGAATTTCTGATGGATCTAGAAGGATCCCTTGGGGCCTGAGGGAAATGAGAGAGAGAGGTGTGGGCGCAAGTTTTGCATTTCTTGCCGTTGCAGAGGAAGCTGCCGTGAGTGGAGTTTGCGTTGGTGGAGAGTGTGGAGCTGACGAGGGAGTCGCGGAGGGAGTAGACTTTTCGGAACGCTGATAGTGGTGGGGGGAATGTATCCTTGGTAGTGGGGTCTGTTTGGAGGTGGCAGAAATGACGAAAGATTATACGATGTATCTGGACGTTGGTGGGGTGGTTGGTGAGGACCAGTAGGGTTCTGTCCTGGTGGTGATTGGAGGGGCGGGGTTCAAGGGTGGAGGAGAGGGAAGTGGAGGAGATGCGGTGGAGAACACCGTCAGCCAAATATGAGGGGAAATTGCGGTTTTTGAAGAAGGAGGCCATCTGGGTTGTTTGGTATTGGAATTGGGCCTCCTGGGAGCAGATGCCACGATGGCGAAGTAATTGGGAATATGGGATGGCGTTTTTACATGGGGCAGGGTGGGTGGAGGTGTAATCTAGGTAGCTATGGGAGTCAGTCGGTTTTTAGTAATCGTCCTTGTTGAGTCGGTCGTCCGAGATAGAAATGGAGAGGTCTCGGAAGGGGAGGGAGGAGTCTGAGACGGTCCTGGTAAATTAGAGGTCGGGTGGAAGGTGTTAGTAAAGTGGATGAACTGTTCAACCTCCTTGTGTGAGCACGAGGCAGAGCCGATACAGTCATCGATGTAGCGGAGGAAAAGGTGGGTGGTGGTGCCAGTGTAGCTGCGGAAGATGGACTGTTCCACATATCCAACGAAGAGGCAGGCATAGCTGGGGCCCATGCGGGTGCCCATGGATACTCCTTTGGTTTGGAGGAAGTGGGAGGATTTTAAAGAGTAGTTGTTCACAGTGAGGACCAGTTCAGTCAGTCGAAGGAGGATGTCAGTGGAAGGTTACTGGTTAGTTCGGTGGGAAAGGAAGAAGCGGAGGGCTTTGAGGCCTTCGTGATGGGGGATGGATGTGTATAGGGACTGGAAGTGGCGGTGGACATGAGCACGTGAAGCTATTCTGTGGCATAATTGACATGATTGGTAAAGGCCCAGTCATAGAGTCATAGAGTTATAGAGATGTACATCATGGAAACAGACTCTTTAGTCCAACCCGTTCATGCCAACCAGTTATCTCAACCCAATCTAGTCCCTCCTGCCAGCACCCAGCACAAATCTCTCCAAACCCTTCCTATTCATATACCCATCCAAATGCCTTTGAAATGTTACAATTGTACTAGCCTCCACCACTTCCTCTGGCAGCTCATTCCATACATGCACCACCTTCTGTATGAAAACGTAGCCCCTTAGGTCTCTTTTGTAGCTTTCCATTTTCAACCTAAACTAATTCCCTCTACTTCTGTACTCTGCGATCCCAGGGAAAAGGTTTTGTCTGTATATCCAAGCGCGTGAAATGCTGAGTCTGTGAATGCTTCTGTTTAAAGGCGGGATGGAATGAATATTGCTCTCAATTTATTACACTATTAAGATTGACCAGTATCATTAACCCGCTCTGAGAATTCTCTCAGAGGAAGCATGCTGGAGCCTTAAGTGAGAGGTCGACGTATTGAAGGCATTCTAAGAGATTTTCCTGAACAAAGCAATATTTTGCTGCTTTGACCGTAAGAACTGCTTTTGCTCACATCGTCTCCACGTCAATCTCCTGCTCCAGTAAACACTCCAATCCAGCGTACATTGTTCCATTCCAACACAGAAACGCGTCCCATTTCCTCTCCATCTGGGATAATCTGAATTTACAATGCCATTCTATCAATGGAGAAATGCAGCAGGGAGTTGTTAGTGCAGCGGCGACCTATTGGGCGAGTAATCTTTGGAGACTGGAACGTGACAGCTGCTGTTAGTTAAATTCGATGAATAAAATCTGGAAAACAAACCCAATCACAGGAACAGAGACAATAACTTTAATATACTGAAAACTCATTCAATCATGTCCCTTCGAAAGGGAAATCTGCCGACCGTGACAAGTCCTGTCGACATGTGACTCCAGACCCATGACAATGTGGTTCACCCATGAATGCCCTCTGACTCAGTTCAAGGTGAATTAAGAAGGAACAACAAATGGTCTTCACACCAATCATAGCCACATTCCATGGGAGACTAAGGAACAATAAAATAAATGAACAACGGGGAAAATGGGAATCGTATCTGAGTGTACTCGAATTCAACTGATATCAAAACTAAATAGACACAAGGATACCCGCAGCGCAAATAAGTCAGGGCCATGGGGTGACTGCAGGAAGGGATTCAATTACCCACTGAGGTGTAAAATCACTTGCTCAGTCAGAATGCGCCACAGGTCACTCACTACTCCCATATGTGAGAAGTGATCCCTCAGGAGACCAACTGACAGAGTGACCAGGAAGTTTACAAATGACAGCCGGATTTCGATTCTGCTGTTATTGAAGCTTTTAATCGCAATCAGCAATGAACCCTGTTTGGGTGCCTGTTCCCAGTGGAGTGCCGCTGTTTTCTGATGTAGACCAATGATTTAGACTTGGTTGTAGAAGCCATGATTTGCAAGTTTGCGGATGATACAACAATTAGTCGAGCAGTTGACTTTGGTGAAGAATGCCAAGGACTGCAGTGATGCATTAGTCAGGTGGAAAGTAAAATGCTAAATGGAATTGAATCCATATCGATGAGTGTTAATGAATTTGGGGAGAAGAAACAAGAACAGTGAATATTCTGTGTGGTGTAGACGGACAAAGAGATCATGGAGTGGACATTTACGATCGCTGAAGATCAATGGACGGGGGAATCAGTTGGACGGAAGAACGTACTGTAGATGCTGGAGATCAGAATCAAGATTAGAGTGGTGCTGAAGAAACACAGCAGGTCTGGCAGCATCCGAGTTGCAAAAAAAAGCGATGTTTCCGCAAAAGGCCTTCATCAGGACTAAAGCTGGGAGCATCAAGAGTGGAGAGAAAAACGGGAGGGCTGGGACTGGGAAGAATTTACTTGAGAATGCTGTATGTGGATGGAGGTGGGGTTAAAGGTGATAGGTCGGAGAAGAGTGTGGAGCAGATAGATGGGAAGTAAGATAGACAGGTGGTACACGTCAGTCGGATGGCACCAATCTCGAAGGCTGGAACTCGGATAAGGTGGGCGTGGGGCGAGTAGTAATCTTGCGAATACCACATTGATGCCCTGGGGTTGAAGGGTCCCGAGGTGGAAGATGAGGCGTCAGGTGATGAGGAAATGACGGTGGAAGAGGCCCAGGACCATCATGCCATCGGGAGAGTGGGGAGGGGTAATTGATGTGTTTGTTCAAGGGGCGTTGGGTTGACTGTTGCGGGTGTCCTGGAAATGCTCTGCGAGAATATATCCGGTGGTCCCAATGTAGAAGAGACCACATCGTGAGAAACGGATGCAATAAATGACATGTGTGGAAGTGCAGATGCACTTTTGATAGATGTGGAAGGCTCCATTGGAGCTTTGGAAGGATGTGAGGGGGAAGATGTGGGTGCAGATTTTTCAAGTCATGCAGTGGCAGGGGAATGTGCCGGGAGGGGGGGGTGGTGGGTCATTGAAGGGCGTGGACCTGACTAGGTAGTCGTGGAGGAAACAGTCTTTGTGAAAAGTGGATAGTGGTGGGGAAGGAAATTTCTCCCTCGAGGTCAGTATTACTGGCAAACTTTCTACAAACCCACTGATTCCCACAGCTGTCTGGATTATACCTCCTCCCACCCTACCTCTTGCGTAAATGTTTTCCTATATTCCCAATTCCTCCACCTCCATCGTACCTGCTCCCACAGGACAAGTTCCGCCACAGAACATATCAGATGTCCTCCTTCTTTAAAGACCGGAACTTCCCCTCCTTTCTGGTTGAAGAAGCCCTCCTACGCATCTCATCCATGTCCCGTACCTCCGCCCACGAAGTCCATACCTCCAACCACAACAAGGTCCTCATCTTCTATCCCACCAACCTCCACATAAATCACATCATCAAATGCCAGTTTCGCCACCTCTAAACGGACACCACCCCTATCCAATTTCTGCCAAGACCGATCCCTCCGTGACTACCTAGTCAAGTCCACGCCCTCCAATGATCCACCCTTTCCTCCTAGCACCTTCCCCTGTCACTGCAGGAATTGCAAACCTAGCACCCACATCTACTCCCTCACCTCCGTCCAAAGCTCCAATGGAGGCTTCCACATCCATAAATGGTTCACCTGCACTTCCACACGTGTCATTTATTGTATCTGTTGCTCCCGATGTGGTATCCTCTAAACTGGGGAGACTGGATGTCTTCTCGCAGAGCACTTCAGAAAATATCTCCAGGACACCCGCAAGATTCAACCCCAGTGCGCCTTGGCCAAACATTTCAACTCACCCTCCCACTGTCCGAGTACATGCAGGTCCTGGGCTTCCTCCACCGCCACTGCCTCTACACCCGATGCCTGGAGGAAGAAAGCCTCATCTTTCGCCATGCGACCCTTCAACGCCATGGCATCAATTTGGACTTCACCAGTTTCCTCATTTCCCCTCCACTACCTTTCTCCAGTTCCCAACTTCCAGCACAACACCGTCCTCCTGACCTGTCCCACTAATGCATCCTCATTCCCACCTATCCATTCCACCTTCTTTTCTCACATATCACGTTCACCCCCACCTCAATCCACTTACTGCGCTCTCAGCTACCTTTTCCAAAGCTGCACCCCCTCCCAGTTATCTCTCCATCCGATATGTTTCCAGTCTCATTCCTGATGAAGGGCTTTTGCCTTAATCGTTCATTTTTCCTATTCTTCAGATGCTGCCGGACTTGCTGTGCTTCTCCAACACCACTCTAATCTTATGGGAAATCAGTGGATTGAGAGGGTTTTCGGATATTTTTTATTGTTGACCACAGGCCGTGGATGATAGCAGCACTTTAGAAACCAGCAGTTTAGGGAACAGCTAAAGGACTGAGCACAAGTCTGGTCACCGCATAAAATTGTAAGATAAAAGTAGAAAGCTGAAATATGCAATATTGCCCATCAAGACTGTTTCACCACTCAATGAGTTTATCACTGATTACTTTCCAAGTCAGGGTCCTATGCGCCTTGGAGGGTAACTTGCAAATGGTGAAGTTTAGTTGCATCTTCCAACATTGTCCTTATAGTCAGTAAAGCTGTTAAGATTTGAACGTTCTGTCAAAATGACCAGATTACTAACTCCAGTGCATCTTGTAGTTGGTGCACTCTGCTGAATTGTTCCTTAGCGGTGAAGAGAATGAATATTGCAGGTATTGAAGAGGGAACAATCAAGTGACTGCATTGTCGTAAATGGTATTCAGATCCGTAAGTGTTATTGTAGTTACACCCATCTAAGCAAATGGAGAGAGTCGTGTTCCACGTCTCATTTGTGCGTTGCAAACGATGTAGGATTCATGGTGGCACGAGTTGAGTTTATAATCAAAACATGACTACCGAAGGACATGTTTTTGTTGTCAAAATGTTTATATAGCCAGTTCATATCATTTTTTCTCTAAATTCTAGCTCTGCGGACGATTATATGGCGTAGTTTGGTTACAGTAAAGCCATTGAATGTCAGTGGGATATGATTAGATTCTCATTTATCAGAGTTATCATTACTGTATTCCGTCCTTGTGTGGACCGATCTGATTCCAGTCGCTGTCTGATTTCAAGTTCCATTTCACATCTGTGCTTGGAATTTCAATCGTTCCTTCACATAAATTTCTCTACTTGCCTTAATAATATGTAAGGACGCTGCAGGGGACAGCAGAGATTTTCGAAGATGTTGTCAACATTGGAGAAACTGGAGCTACGTGGAATGATTGGTTAGCTTGGGATTATTCTCCTTGAAACAAAAGAGGCAGAGTGGAGCTGTATTATCACATAATAACATTTATGGACGTTCAATATTCATGGGATCTTAACGGGATTGTTACGGGTCGGTAGTTTGCAGTCTGGTATGATGAGAGCACCAGAGGACATGAAGTCACAATTAGTTATTGCCAATTTAATTCAGCAATGAGGACTAATTTCTTTGCTCAGTTTCCAGTGATTCTGTGGAACCCTTTCCAGAAAATTTTGTTTAGGCCTAGTTATTGTATATTTTCAGACAGATATTTATCCAGAAATACGATGAAGTCCTGTCGATTTAAGGCTGGAGAAAGGAGTTGAGGATTAACAGATCAGCCATGAGTTCGTTGAATGGTTGAGCAGACTCGTTGGGCTGAATGGCCGACTTCCAATCCTACATCATTTGGTCGAACGTATTCTTGAATTGATAAGTTTGGAATTCTGTGAGGATGGGATGAAGTGATATAAAAGTTTTCTCAAACTTATCAGAAAGATCAGGAACAAGGCTGATAAACCCATGAACAAGAAATGTGTTGTGGCCTGGAAACAACAAATGGCACTGGGCACACCACAGATGGGTATGTGCAGAAGTTGTGATTGCTAAAGTAAATTGGTGGATCTAATGCTGTTGGCAACTTGGTGATCCCGCTGGATAATGGATCGCAAGTGTGATTCACACAGCAATAGTTTGTGAAAGAATGAAATGTTTGTTTCACTTGAGAAGTTTTCTGCAGTTCCAAATCCAATTGACTGTTTGAAATACTGATCAGACCTTTGTGTGGAATGTTACATCAAAATACTCATTCACAATCCCACTGGATAAACTATTGCTCTCGATCTCTCCTTATTTGTTTCTCTTTCATTCGATGTATATTCATAGAAAGTCAAGATGGAATGAAGGGACGAAACAAAAGTTGCACTCCTTTTCATTATCCCAATTCAACTTACAACAGAATCAAATTAGTTTGTTTCGACCTTGATATGGTATCCATTTATCGCAAATCTCCGGTGCAATGAAGTGCAAGAGCAAGATTCTCCATCTAATGTAGACTAAAGATGCGAGTCACAAAAGGAAACCACAGCTGCGTTTAATAAAAGTAACAACCAGAGTAGCATTTGAACACACGTGTGAACAATGAATTGCCAACCCGTCGCCATAACCTCGGGGTTATTTCCTCTCATAGTAAAGGAGCTCACTTGTGACCCTGTCAAGATTACGTATGGTGCTAATAGGGGATGAGAAATTCCTTGAGCGGAATCGAATCCACACCATTATGTTTCTGCTTTCAGAGGAATGATAATATCAGCAAAATCCAAGGAATTGACACCATCCTTGGAAGGAATAGCTGTCCGTGATTCATTCTGAGTCGGAACTGTCTCAGAATGAACAAGCGAACAAGAAATTGCCGTCACATTCACACACATATTTAGTCTTGAGTCATAATTTCTTCAGACAGTTTCTCCCTCACGTGAAGAAGTATTTCTGGAGAGAGAAGTGAAGGTGATGGTTTAGCTCGATGGCTTTTCTCATATGGCTGAACCTGAACGGGGTAAAGTATCAGGAAATGCAGTTTTGTTCGCTTCATTTTATTAATTGTGCTGCAACCTCACTCTGCTCATTGCAATGATCGGAAGTGAATTGGATTTATATAATTGGAATGTTTAATATTGTATTCAATTTTGATCCGAATTTATTTCAGCTTAAAGAAAATACTGATGAGAAAAACTAAAAGTTTAACTGCATAGAAAAAACGAGTTTTGATGCTCAGTTGCTTTGGCAGATTGCAGTGGGTATCTAATGAACCCACCATAATTTTCATTGTCCGCCCATCTTTAAAGCACGGGATTAAAGCAGGAAATCGATCTCCAAGCGACGTATCACTTCCTACTCATTATGGAATATCTTTCCTTGACAATCTATAAAATCTGGTCAGTTCCATTTATAATGTTTAATGTGGAATATTAATGGAAATCTTACAAAATTCTGCATTTTTTTGCTGTCTCTTATTCGGCTGCATACGTTTCTGATATTTCTTTACATTTCAATTTATCCAAATTAGACATTGCTTCCTCGCACATTCCATCCCCCACACCCCACTTTTACACTTTTACCCAGCCACAGGCTGTCTTTTTCTCCTGGTGAAACTCGCTGCTTGTGCGTCTTTAAATGTGCCTTCCCAAATATTTTGGAAACGGATTCTCTGAGTGACAGAAATTCTGCTCCATCATTTCTTTGTCCTACATCAATGGTTTTGAATACATGAAGTTCAGAAATTTAGTAACTTGAAAGAGTGAATTTACCACTTATTTCCTCCCTCCAAACCTCACATACTCTGGAAAACTTCCATTCGGTTTTCCTTGGTTCAGTTCCAAAATTTCCAACACACAAATAAATAAAATACCATCCCCACCGAACGCCGTCAGCATCATCTCTAATGTCTTAGCAGCCCAGTAAACGCTGGCAGTCTCCTCTCTGATAGAATCACAGATTCCCTACAAGGCAGAAAGTACAATTCACCCAATAGAGTCTATAGGGTCACTCTGACGAGCATCACAACCTAACCTAGCTCCCACTCTATCCCATATATTTCACTTGAAGAAAGAACAGCCCCCTGGCTTGTGATTTCAAATAAACGTACTGGAATAAACAATTGCATCGTGTGACTGTTGACATTACCCATGGCTATTTCACTTAACTTAGTGATTTCATTCCGTGGAATGACCGGGCAATTTTATATGCTCAATCCACCTGACCTGCAGATCTAAAATCAGTGCGAGCCACTCAGCAATTATATCATAACAGTGAGAATCATCTGCATCATGTTTAATAGCTTTACACACTGGTAACTCAGGCTAGTGAAAGCAAGCTGCGCCCATCAACCATAATTTAATGCATCCAAACGCGATTCTGTGCTGTACAACCTCATTCGTGCTTCAGGAAATGTTTCTGCACTCAGATCTGAATGGGTTTACCCTGTTTTCTTCCTCAGGTTCCTGCTTTAAGCAAACATTTCAGTCAGAAACAAATCGATAAAATGGTTTTCATTCCAACACAGAAACAATGTACAGTTTGCATAAGTTACGTGTTTGCACTTTCACTGACATTCTCTCTCCAGGAGCTGCAGTCCTTCCCCACGGTGATTCAGATAGCCCTGTCCTTCCTGTGACATATCCCATCGAGAATGGAAGGCCAGGCATTAATAACCTTCACTGGGTAAAATAGCGACAGGTTTAAAAGTTTTACGATGCCCCTAGCGGTGAATTGTGCCCCGTGACAGGCGGGTACACTGACCACGATACTGCCGAGGACAACAACGTCGAAGGAGGCCCTTCAGCCTTTTGTGGCCGCACTTGTCTAACACAACTGCTAAACGGCCTGAATCAAGTTTTCAATCATTCAGCCTATAGCCTTATACGTCTTGGCATCACAAAGTCTCATCTAATATTTTTTTCAGCTGAAAGCGGTTTCCGCCTTTGTGACGCTTTGCGCACATGTACTCAAACCTTTCTTCTTTTCCCGACATCTCTTGGCCCGGTATTCGATCCCTCAATCAACAGGAAACGCTTCTTTCAATCTATCCGATCCGTATCCCTGATTGGTTTGAACATCTCTTCACCAATCATGTCTTCACCAATCTCCGCTGCTCGGCGACAAACAACCCCAGTCTGTCCTCATAACTGAAAATATTCAGCCAAACAATACCCCAGTGAATCTCTCCTGCAGTGTTCCCAGTGCGATCACATCCATGCTATCATGTGAATTGTAGAACTGCACACAGTACTCGAGCTAGAGCCAAATAAACTTCCTTTATTCTGTTATTGTATGAGGGCATCGCTGGCTCGGCAGCATATTTTGCTATCTCTGAGTACACAGCGGGCACTGAGTCTCAACTATATTGCAGTGAGTCTGGAGTCATATGGAGGCCCGACCAGATAAGAAAGGCAGTTTCCTTCTTTACAGGACACCAGTGAAACTGATGGTTTTATTTTTTTTTCAACAATTGACCATGGATTTATGGGAGTTATTAGATTCGTAATTCCAGATATTTGCTGAATCCCAATTCTACCACCTAGTATGGTCGGAGTCAAACCCGAGTCCCTGGTGTCTGAGTTAACAGTCCAGTCGGAAGAGTGCTCGGCCATTGCAGAAAACCAGTCAAACTGATCTTTTCCACTGGAGTTGCTTTTCCTCGATACTGTCCTGTGTCATTTTCCTGAGCTTGACCCTCCAATAATCTCTTGCCCGTCTCAGTAAAAAATGCTACATGAGTATTGATCTCACAACAGCGGTAACCAAATGGATCAACTGGTCTGCAGGTCCCGATCGTGGGTTTGGTGTACGTTCACCCAGCAACAGTGACCACAGCAGCACAGACTGAACGGTATCAATGTGAGAGTCAGTGCCTTGATGAAATAGGAATCCACAGCCACATGATGAAAGAGCAGCGCTCCGAAAGCTAGTGCTTCAATTAAACATGTAAGATTATAACCTGGTGTTGTGTGATTATTAACTTTGTACACCATAATCCAACACCGGCATCCTCAAATTAATGAAATGGGGGTGTTGGACGGAAAGTCGTGTTAATGATCGTAGGAGGGAAGAAGTCTCTGAGAACGGACGGATTTGAATGTTGACATATGAAACACCGAGTTATGAGCGAGCAGAATTTGAAGGAATAAGATCATTGCCTTGGACAAAATTACCATGTTAAAATAACTTATACCTTTGCGTGCTTCACAAAAACTGGGGCAAATAGAGAAACTACTGCCGAGACTCGGATTCGAACCGAGGTTGCTGCGGCCACAACGCAGAGTACTAACCACTATAAGATCGTGGCATCCCATATATCAGCACGCTATTATGCCGCTATAAGTACAGTAGTATAGACAATGTTTGGCAGAGTACCGAACACAGAATATTAGTGCTTAGCGAACAGTGGCAGATATGTGGGAACTCAGAATGAGCTAATCGTTTAACATTGGTGCCCACAGATGCTGGGGTGAATCCATAAATAATATGCTGAAGGCTGAGATAAATAGATTTCTCCAAAACATGAAAGATTCCGGGGACAGTGCAGGTTTTGTTGAAATGTATGCTCCAATAACAATGCAGTTTAACATCGGCTCCTTCAGCAGCTCCCCACACAAGGCAGTAACCACTGCTGCCATAGAGTCCCAGTTCCCAGCCCCAGAATCAGAGGAACTGAGTGGCGCAGTCACAAAGTTCCAACTTGAAATCGGGATGGCAATGAGGTCTCAGAGATACTCCGATGGCTCCGGAGAATGCACCGTACTTCTATGAGGGTTTAGAGGCATAAGCAGTTCCGTGGTTGCGAATGCTCCTGGTCAAAGGCAGGGCAGAAGGGAAATTTGTTCCCGTTTATAATGACAGCGGTCTACAGTGCATCTTGCTGAGACAACTGAGTGCGACAACTGGAGTGAGGGCGGCTGGTTTGAAGTTTGATTTTCCTTCACCATCACCCACTTCCCTGGAATGAATTGTTGTCACCATTTTGTATTTCCAATTGTTTAATATCTCCCTGCAGTCTGCGGCTTTCTTCCTCATGGTTAATTACATGACTAACTGTTGTATGATCTACACACTGCTAAATCACGGCCACTTCAAGTAAATATGAATCATTGATCTATATGAGAAAGCAGTGGAACACACAGCAGGCATGCTGCGTAGGTTTGCAGGCGACATCAGAATTGTAGACAGTGAGGAAGATTATCTAAGTTTCAAAAGGATATTAATCCAATGAGTCGTTGGACTGAAAAATTTAACATGGAGTTCAATCTGGATAAATGGAAGGTATTGCATTTTGGTACAACAAAAAGAGTAGGGCTTTGCGTAGTGTTGGAGAACACGGAAGATCGGGGATGCAGGTACATAGTTCTATCACATAAAGACAAGGTGTTCAAAGGTATTTAACATACTTCCCTTCATCGCTCAGTCCTTTGTGTATAGTAGTCGGGACGTTATGTTGAAGGTTTGCAGGACATTGATGAGGCCTCTTCTGGAATATTATGTCCGGTTCCGGTTGCCCAGTTGTAGGAATGATATTATTCAGCTGGAGCAGGTTCAGAAAAGGTATACACGCATGTTGCCGTGTGTCGGAGGTTTGAGTTATAATGAAAGGCTGGATAGGCTGAAACTATTTTCAGATTTGAGATTGGTGTGCTGGAAAACCACAACAGGTAAGGCAGCATGCGAGGAGCAGGGGAATCATTTTTTTGCGCAAGTGTCATTCATCAGGCTCTTCCCTGAAACGTCGATTCTCCAGCTCCTCAAATGCTGTCTGACCTGCTGTGCTTTCCAAGCACAACACTATCGACTCAGATCCCTCATCTACAGTTCTCACTTTCTCCCAGTTGAGACTGTTTTCACTCTAGGTTAGGGGATTGAGCGGCGATCTGACAGAAATTTATGACTTCTTGAGAGGAAAGTTAGAGTTAACGATATCTGGCTTTTCCCAGGAAGGGGATTTGAAGACGAGAGGGCATATGTTTAAGATGAAAAGACCGAAAGTTAAAAAAAGACTTGTGAGGCTTTCTTTTAGAGAAGATTTTTTACATGCTGAGGAAGTGATGGATGAGGGTATATTTGCAACATTTAAAGAACAATTAGATTCAAAAATGAATGGGAAAGTGGGATTTTAAAAATAAATTTATTCATGCCTAGTACATCAGTTATTTCCCAGAGAACAGTTAAGAGTCAACCACAATATTATCCATCTGGAGTCTCCTGTGGGACAGAGCAGATGAATATGACAGTTTGCTTCACGAACTGGCATGGTTGAATCAGATGGGAGTTTCCACACAACTGATTCAGGTCATCACGAGACTCTGCAATTCCAGGTGCTTATTGAATTCAAACTCCACTATCTGTCATGCCAGGACCTGAACCCTTTCTCCCCAAAATATTACTTGGATTTTTGGATGTAAAACTACAAGGGCATTATAACCACTCAGCGGGTACAGCAGGAGACAGATGGGACTAGATTAGTTTGGCAGAACATTCAGCATAGATTGGTTACACTGACGGGCCTGATTCCATGCTATATGACTCTATATTTGACGCTATGGAATAAATAGCTGGTTTGGATTAACTGCAGCATTGACAGCATAATCGACCACCTGATGGGATATGTAATCCTACTGGAGTCTCCGGACGTTGTTTTGCTCAGTGATTCCTTCCTACACACGGAACTGGTGAACGGCTTGTCCCCAGTGTTACTGATTAAATGAGTTTCCATTTCTGTGGTTAATTGAATCTCTTCCTGCAGTTCCCACATTGCCCTGCTTTCTCTGCGGTATCGGTGTCCTTTTTCCAACTCAGGGTGAACGATCCTTTCAAATTGTGGCCACACAAATACAAATCCTGTTTTCCATGTTGTGAATGTGTTTTCATTCTTTCTCATTCACCCACAGGGTGTAATTATCACTGGTCAGGATAACATTTATTCTTCACCCCTTGTTCGTTGCTGACTGTCTACGCCACACACCCGGGTGCGATCCCAGCCTCGGGTCTCTATCTGTGGGCAGTCTGCACATTCGCTATGTGTTTGCGTTTTTATTTCTCCCTCATCACCAATGATGTGCAGTTACAGGGCTCAACAATGGGAAATGCAGGTTTCTGGGATAGGGAATACCGTAGGTCCTGGTGGGATGCGTTTTGGATTGGACCATCTGGAATGGAAGGGCTGACTACCCTGCTTCCCCAAACGATGTAGATTCTTGAATTAAGCTCATGTTTTTCTGGCCCTGGAGTCTCTCGTAGGCAGGACTGGGTGAAGATTCTGCATAAGGGACATCAATGAATGGGATTGCAGGAAATTAATGTTATTATCTATGTTCCTGAGGCCGGCTTGCATTCGGAATGTTATTCATCGAACTTAAACATCACCGTTTCCGTGTCCCAGCCCCCAAGGATAACCAGTTCTAAATATTACCCCAACACCACCTTCTCCAGGTATAAGGTTTGACTGTGTGGAAGAAACTGATTCTGAGCTGATGCAAACAAAATCAGCTTCCATCGCCAGTGTCGGAAACACAGATCCAAACAACAAAAGCATATGTTAAACCCACCACTGCAAAGCTAACGGCTCAACACGCTTCAATTGTGCCACTTAGCTGTCTCAGCAAGATGCACTATAAATAGCTATGATAGTACAAACGGGGGCAACTATTCCCTTGATCAGGAGCACACTCAACCGAGGAATTTCTTGCTTCTATATCATCATAGAAGGACCGCACTGTCACCTATTGCATCACTGGAGCCAGAGAGTAATATCGCGCACTCATCCCATCCCCATTTCCGGTTGGATCTGGGAGGCTGTGCCGCACTTTCTCTGAATTGAGGCTGTGAACTGAGATTATGTGTGGTTTTCTGCAAAATTGGTTATGGCCTTTAGGAAGCTGGTGAAGTCGCCGATGTAAAGCTAAAATGCTACTGAAACATACATTTCAACAATATCCTGTACTGTCCCCCGAGTCTTTGATATTTTGGCGAAATCTATCAATCTCAGTTTTCAACATTCTCATTCAAGGATCTTCACAGCCTCTGAAGACATCGGATTTAAAGATTCAACTCATTCGCAGTTCCCACATGACTGTCACTCTTCGCTGAGTACTGATATTTTACATTTGCTGTTTTTCCGATCATTTCCTCTGCTAGTACACTTATTGCTGCTTGCAAGTATCCTGTTCTGTTGTTGCTGTGATCGTGGTCATCTGTATTTTGCATTGTGACCACAGCAACCTCGGTTCGAAACCATACACGACACTAAGTGTTCTCTCCGTTGTCCTTTTTGTGACACATGGTAAGAAACAGTTGTTTTACCTTCAAATTCCACTCTTTCACATCTCTGCGTTTCATATATCAGGATTCAAACACACCCGTTGTCGGAGATTTCTCTCCTTACCACGATCATTAATCGTCCTTTAGGTCCCTCCTCCCATTTCTCTGAGGCAATGCACAATCCATCACTCTTCTTCACATTGATACTGTACTGTCTGTCCTGCGGTCACTGTTGCTGGGTGAACGTGCCGCAATCCCACCATTGGGATCTCCAAACAAGTCGATCCATTTGATCCAGTAACAGTGTGGACTCTCCCTCTTTATGGGCATTTAAGAGGGCATTGGATAGGTATATGGAGGATAGTGGGTTAGTGTAGTTTAGGTGGGCTTGGATCGGCGCAACATCGAGGGCCCAAGGGCCTGTTCTGCGCTGTATTCTTCTATGTAATACCGCAGTTTTGATATCAATCCCCATGTAGCAGCTTTTACTGACATAGGCCAGAGACAATTGAAGCGTCCGGCTCATGGAAAATACCCAGGACAATTTTGGGGAAACGAAATTTTATTGGAAACGATCAGCTTTTGTGACTTTCTGCGTTGCTCTCGCTGTAATTTCATAGGACTGATAATCCTGAAACCGAGGTAATAGTCTGGGTACTCGGGCCTGACTCCCACTATGTCAGATTGTAAAATTTGGATTCAGCAAATATCTGCATTGATAAATCTAATGATTACTATAGATCCATTGACAATTGTTGAAAAATAAACATCTGGTTTACTGATGTCATTTCAGGACGGAATCTGCTATCCTTACTTGGTCTGGCCTGCATGTGACTTCAGACTCATAGCAATATGGTTGAGTCTCAACTGCGCTCTGGGCAATTCGGAATGGATAATAAATTCTGCTTAGTCAGAATCGCCCTCATACTAATCCAGAAATTTTAAAACAAATGCTCATTAGGCTCAAGCAAGAGTGTTGTGTGCAGGGATGTCATCACACTGAGAACATTGCAGGAGATATTTACCAGGGTGTTGTTTGGGATGAAGAGTTTCAGTTGTGAAGAAAGACAGGACAGAGTGGACTGTTTGTCGCATTGTGAAGGAGATGTAGATAAGTCATGAATGAGTTAGGGTATGGACAGATTTGACTAAACGAGATTCCCATTGATGGAGGGATCGATCAGCAGGGACCAGAGATTTAAGGAGAAAGGCAGAAAGGTTTGAGAAGATGTGCAAAAAACTTTATCAGCCAGTGGGTGGTTGGAATTTAGAATACACTGCCTGCAGTGTTCAGAGCCGCAAAAACCCGTATAACCTGAATAAATATTCAGATGTGATCTTGTGAGACCAAGACATATAAGGCTGTGGGAAAAGCATTGAGAACTCCGATTCAGTTCATTCGGCAGTTGTTTTTGTCAAGTGTGGCCACAATTGGCTGAAGGGCCTCCTTTGACACTCCTGTCCTCGGTAGTATCGTGGTTAGTTCCCCGTCTGTCACAGGGCTCAATTCCCCGCTGGGAACAGTGTAAATGTTTTAAAACTGTCACTCCATTCCCAAGTTCGGGCATTGATACCTGTCCTTCCATTTTCGATGGTGCATGCCACAGGAATGACAGTGCTGCCTGAATCAGTGTGGGGAAGGGCTGCAGCTCTCAGGGAAGCAGAGAGTCAGTGAAAGTACAAACACGTGACTTCAGCAAACTGTACATTGTATTTGTGTTGGAATGAAAAGCATTTGACAGACTTGTACTGGATTGACGTGTTTACTGGAAGGAGGATGGTGCGGAAGAAACAGCGTAAAAACCTTCAAATATGATTGCAGAAACATTTCCCTCAGCATGAATGAAATTGTAATGGACAGAGTAGTGTTTCGATACATTGAATTTGGGTTGATTTGCTTTGACGAGGCTGAGTTACCAGGGTATAAAGCCATTAAAAAATGATACAGCAATTGCTCACTATGATGGAACATTGTGTCAGTAATTCGCACTGCTGTTCGCTCGGAGGATTAGGTTGATTGGCAAAGTTAAATTGTCCTCTCGTGTCCAGGGAGTGAATTCACTAAGTTAGGTGAATTAGCCATGGGTAACGCGGGGACAAGGTCAGAAGTCACAGGATGACAGGTTATAGTCTTACCGGTTAATTTGAAATCATAAGGGGGAGGGCTCACTCTTCCTCAGGTGAAGTACACGGGAATAGGGAGGGGAGCTTGCTCTGGGTGAGATGACCTTCAGAGAGTCGACACCGGCTCGATTGACTGTCATGCTTTTTCTACACTGTAGGATTCTGTGATTCTATCGGAGAGGATAATAATGATTACTGGGGTGTAAAGCCATTACAAACGATGCTGGTGAGGTGTACTGAGGACGAGATTTTATTCACTTGTCTTCTTGGAAAATTGAGAACAGTTATCCATGAACCAAGGAAGACTTAGTGGGGGGTTCCGGTTATAAAATGTTTGGGCAGAGTAAATGGGTAGAAAATTTCCTCTTTCAAGTAATTAAACATTGAGATGTCAGGCATTCAATACCTTTGAATAACACCTTTGAATGGCAAAGAAATGATGAGAACTGAATCGCTGTCACTCAGAGAATCTGTTTTTCAAAATATTTGGAAAGGCACATTTGGTGACATAAAAGGAATAAATTTCACAAGGGGAGCGACAGCGTGTGGATAGGTAAAGGAGTAGGGGTGGGGTAAAGTCAGTCAGAAGTTGCGGGGAAATATTGTCTAATTTAGTTGACTTTACATGTAAAGACTTTTCGTGAAGATATGCAGCTGAATAAGATTCGATTCTAAAACTCTAAATTTTGAAAAAATTGGCATAATATTCAAGCATTGTAAATGGAACTGAGTGGATTTTTCCTATTGCGATGGGAAGATGTTACATAATGAATGGGAAGTGACCAGTTGCTTGGAGGTCGACTTCGTGGTTTAATCATATGCGTTAAAGATGTGAGGACAAACACCATGATGTTTGGTCCATTTGATACTCAGTGAAATCTGACAAAGTAAGGAGCAACAAAACTGGACTTTAACCTTCTGCTTTTCTAAGAAGTATTATCCTTAAGCTGAAATAAAATTGGAGCAAATTTGAATACAACATTAATCGTTCCAATGGGATAAATCTAATTCACTTGCGAGATTACAATGAACATGGTCAGGTTGCAGCAAAATTAAAATGAAACGAACAAACAGCGTTTCTTGCGGTTTAATCTAATTCAGGTTGAGCCATATGAGAAAGGCCATTGAGCCACAACATCGCCTTTATTTCCCTCTCCATGGCTACTTCTTCACGTGAGAGAGAAAGTCACTGAAGAAATTATGAGTCAAATGAAGGTGAGAATATGAGTAGAAGTCTTGCTGTCTGTTTTATTCTGACACAGTTCTGACTCAGAATGTATCACTGACAGGTATTCATTCTGACGAGCATGGCTATTTATTGGAATTTGCTGTCATTAAAATTCTGGTGAAAGCTGAAACACCCTGGTGTGGATTCGATTCCCCTCTGGAAAATTCTCATCCATGGCTTTCACTGCATGTAACCTGATGAGGTCACATGCTTCCTCTCTACAAAATCTGCTGAGGAGACCGGGCGATTATGGTGGTGGGTTATTATACTGTTGTTCTCCACATTCACGGATCCGATTCACACTCTAGTTACAAACTTCACAAACTACTTCAGCAGTTTTTCTTTGCACCTCACACTCTGTTAAAACACTGGATCATGCATCTTGTTCTTGCCCTTTACTGCACTGGAGATTGCCGAGCAATACACACCACATTAAAGTCGAAATCAAGAGCGAGAGCAGTCATTCTATTCAATTATACATTAAATTGGTGTAATGAGAAAGAACGCATTTTTTCTTTCCGCACAATGTTCCATCTTGTCTTTCTATGAAGTTACATCGAAAGAAAGAGAAACAGATAACAAGAGATCGTGAGCACAGGTTTATCCAATGGGGTTGTTCATGAGTATTTTAACCAAACACTTCACACAATAATCTGATCAGTATTTCAAACAGTCACTCGGAATTGGAACCGCAGAAAACTTCTCCAATGAAACGAACCTTTCATTCTTCCACAAATTTCTGATATGTGTGAACCATACAACGATCCATCATCCAGCGAGATCACTGACTTGCCAACTGTATAAGATCCACCAACTTTCTTCAGCAATCACAGCTTCAGTATACAGCCAACTGTACTGTGCCCAGTGTCATTTGTTGCACCCAAGCCACAGAACATTTCTTCCTCCTGAGTTTATGAGGCTTGTTCCTGATCTGTCTAATCGGTTTCATAAAAGTTTCCTATCACTTCAGCACATCCCCTCATAGTTCTGAACTTATGAATAAAATAAGGCGTTAGACCAAATGTTAAACAAAGTAGACGTATGCCACTCAGCCTATCGAGACTGCCCCAACATTCACCGAACTCATGGTTGATCTGATGATCTTCAACTCAATTCTTCTCACTTACGTCGACAAGGTTCCATCACCTTTCTGATTAACTATCTGGCACAATTTGAAAATACTCAACAACGCAGTCAAACAGTGGGTGCCACAAAAATGACACAGACTCTCTGACCCCTGAGCAAAGAAATTACTCATCATTTCTGAATTAAATAGGCAATATCTAATTCTGAAATTTTGTCCTCTTGTGCTCTTCTCAGAGCATAGGGCAAGCCACCTGCCGTATCTACCCTGTCAAGATCCCACGAATATTGACCGTTTATAAATGTTATTATGTGATTGTAGAGCTCCTCTCCACCTCCTTTGTTTCAAGGAGAATAATCCCAGCCTAACGAATCATTCCACGAAGCTCCATTTTATACAGAGTTAGCAACATGTTTGTAAATCTCTGCTGGTCCTTACCTTAAGAGTATTTATGAGGAAGTTTCCCTCATAAATACTCTTAAGACCTTCACATCAGCTGGATAACCTCTATTCGGACACAACTAAGTCTTTCCTGATTTCTCCCGCATTATTCTTTATCTATGCCATCAGCCCATTAAACCGCCCTCTTTTCGTTTCTAGTGGGTATATCTCCCAGTAAACCTCATTTCCTTCGTTTCGAACGACATGGTATCATGGCCGTGTCATTGCGAACGTCTTTGTATTCCAGTAAACGATGCCCGTGTCATTATTCATGTCTTTATATCCCTGTAAATTTCAACATGAGAACGGATGCTGGGTTTAATTCAATGCATGAAAACTGACCACTAAGCTATGAAATCTTATTACCGACACAGGGAAGGTGGAAGAAATTCCAATTACAGCTGAATCGATTAGCTGCAACATAATCGGGTCAAGTCACATACTTGACTGTTGTTCTTATAGTTATTTCGTCTCTATGTGTGCTGAATTTACGCAGTGAGGGTTGAATTACTATTGCCAGACATATATAAGGGGGCGTGTGAAATGCTGAAGTTGTGAGATCAGAGCAGTTTTTATTGACGTAAACATTCATTGTTCGAATCTCAGTCTTAGGAATTAGACAGAGAGCGATTTTGAGCAAAGTTTGAGCAGAGACGTTTACCCCATGACGAAATACCAAATTGTGTGGTTACTTTGTTGTTTACCTCATTTGTGTGTTTTGCCTCATTGAGGATTTTGAAGTTATACCCTCTATACAAAAGTTCCGTGCTTTTGCACCATTGTACAAAAGATACAGTACAATAGCATCCAACGATGTTTCAGTCTATTTATACCGATATTGACTCCTGGAAACAGCACTATGCACTCTCCTCGAGTCTGGAAAATAATTTGCTACATTCCCACTCTTATGGCTCTTTTCATTACATCGGCTTCTGTTCTTCACAGAATCCGATTCAGCAGATCTTGTCACTGAGTCATTTATTTGTTCAAATGATGTGAGCAGAATATCACAGTCCATAACACAGAAGTCAGACCATACTCAGGGATCTGTACTCTGCTCTAGATCATTTCATGAACACCAGGAAGAAATATCTATGATCTTAAAAATTTACTGACCTGTTTTTTCAGAAGCAAGATAAACAGTTCCAGGTTTCTGTTTTGTTGTCACACGAACCAAGGTTGTAAATGCTGGAACCAGTTGAGACTGTCCGCTCTCCCACATCTATTTTCTCCCCAGGAAGTGTTAAGATAATCGGATTCTTCTAAAAAGAAGAACGTTTTTATCCATTAATGTCTCGTTTATGGGACCACTAGACTCCCGCTGGGCCTCTGTGTTAGCGCTGATCACAGCAGTTTCCGCAGACTTCAGCTTTTTTGTAGCAAGTACCTTCGAGGATGACATCAAAAGATATTCGCTGTTACTTTATGATACTCTATCAATGGAGGCTGCTCAGTCCGCTAGGAATGGATAATTTCTGCAGTGCGTCCTGCGGATCAGAAACAGTGCACTTTATCATTCAGATCATACAGAGTGAGAGCGCTCGAAAAGGCCAAGCGAGGTTTCCCCACAGGAGTTTATTGTTGGTGGAACAATACCAGCGGCGCCACCCTAACGCAGGAAAGAACTGTCTCAGGAGTCCATTTGGTAAGTTTAGTTTCAGACTCTGGTCACCATTCTCGCCGAACCCTGCAGCCTGTGGGCAATAAGCACAATGAAGTTGGTGGTGGATCCCAAAATGAGAGCATAATTCCTCATTTATATCTCCAATAGAATTAGGGTGGTGGTAGTGGGGGTGGGGGGGCACATTGTCCGAAGGTAGACAAAATCTAATACCAAAGCAGGAAATAATCTCCTTCAGTAAAATATTTACAACAGTTTTAGCAATAGCGATGGAAGTGCGGTAAGATTCAACCCATGAAGGAAAAGAAAATCAACAATGACCAAGACATACTTATAGTGCTGACACCTTTGCAACTCGATGAAGTCTTTAAAACTCTTTTGCAGTTGGCATTAGGTGGTCAGAAGGCGACTCACCCTTGTCAGAGAACATAGAACAGAGAAAGGACAACATAGAACAGGCCCTTTCACCCACGAAGTTTAATCCTAATGTAAAAAATAATTACAACCTACACACCCCTCAATTCACTGCTCTCCATATGCAAGTGTACAAGTTGCTTAAATGTCCCCAAAGACTCTGCTTCCACCACTACCACTGGTAACGAATTCCAAGCATTCACAGCTCTCTGTGCTAAATAAGAACTACTTCTGACATCTCCTTTCTACCTTCCTCCTAATGTCTTCCAACTATGAGTTCTCATACCAGTCAATCTTGCCCTGGGGAAAATACTCTAGCTATTGATTCTATCTACTCCTCTCATTATTTTGTAGACATCTATCAGGACTCTCTCTTCCTCCTTGGCTCCAGTGAGATGTCCAAGCCTATTCAACCTTTTTTTCATAAGGCAAGCCTTCCAGTCCAAGCAGCATCGTTCGTTGCACCCTCTCCCAAACCTCTGTATCTTTCCTATAGTAGGGCGACCAGAACTGGACACAATACTTCAAGTATTGCCTCACCAGGGACTTGTAGAGCTGCAGCAAAACCTCACGGCGATTGAACCCTATCCCCCTGTTATTGAAAGCCAAAACACCATATGCTTTCTTAACAAATTTATAAACTTGTATGGCAACTTTGAAAGATCTATGTACTTGCACATCCAAATCCCACTGTTCCTCCACACTGCCAAGAATCCTATCTTTAATCCTATATTCACTATTCGAGTTCCACAATCCAACATGCATCACTTCGCATTTATCCAGGTTGAACTCAATCTGACATTTCTCTGCCCAGCTCTGCAGTCTGTCTATGTCGCGCTGCAGCCTGCAGTAGTCCTTTATACTATTGCCAACACCTCCAAACATTGTGTCATCTGCAAATTTACTAATCCTCCCCTCAACCTCCTCATCTCAGTCATTTATAAAAACTACAAAGAGCAGAGGCCCAAGTAAAGAGCCCTGGGAGACCTCACTCAACATTGTCTTCTGGGCAGAATACTTTCCATCTACAGCCACTCTCTGCCTTCTGTCAGCCAGCAAATTCTGTATATATCTGTTTCATGCCTGGAAACAGAGTGTTGATGGAGGGTTGTCTGTTTATATCTGATTAATGGTCGGTGATAGGGGTGGTGCAGGGTTGTGTGCGTTTTTCTGTATATATCTGCTTAATGACAGGAGACAGACTGGTGGTGGTCGAAGGTTGTGTGTGTGTATATCTGTGTATGTTTGCTCAGTGGAAGGATAACAGGGCGGCGTGGAGGGTTGTGTGTGTGTGTGTCTGTCTGTGTATATCTGTTTAATGGCAGGTGATAGTGCTGTCTTGGAGGGGTGTGCGTGTGATTCTGTGTATGTCTATTTAAGGGCTGGAGATAGGGTGGTGGTGTGTGTACCTGTTCCGTGGCAGGAGAGACAGACAATGTAGTCCTGGAGGAATGTGTGTGTGTTCCTGCATATATCTGCTCAATGGCAGGTGGCATGTTGTTCATGGAATGTTATGCTTTGTGTGTGTGTTTCTGCGTATATCTATTTAATTGCAGGAGATAGGGTGGTGGTGGAGGATTGTGTATGCGCGTGCGTTTTTGTGTATATCTATTTAAGGGCAGTAGGCAGGGTGTTCTTGGAAGGTTGTGTGTGCATATTTCCGTGTATAACTGTTTGGTGACAGGAGACAGGGTGGTCAAGGAGGTTTGAGTGAGTGTGCGTTTGTGTTTCTGTGCATATGTGCTTAATGCCATGAGACAGTTTGGTGTGTGTATGTTATTGTGTGTATCTGTCCAATGAAAGGAGGCAGGGTGTTCATGGAGTGTTGTGCATGTTGGTGATTCTGCGTATATCCTTTTAATGGCAGGAGACAGGGTGGTGGTGGAGGGTAGATCTCTGTGTTGCTGTGTCTAAGTGCTTATGGGTAGGAGACACGTTGGTGGTGGACAGACAATGTAGTCCTGGAGGAATGTGTGTGTGTTCCTGCATATATCTGCTCAATGGCAGGTGGCATGTTGTTCATGGAATGTTATGCTTTGTGTGTGTGTTTCTGTGCATATCTGTTAAATGGCAGGAGACAGGGTGGTGGTAGTGGAAGGGTGTGTGGTTTTCTTTTCTGTGCCTGTCTGTTTAATTCTGGTGTTAAGGTCGTGGTGCAGGGATGTGAATGTTTTTTCTGTAAGTATCTGCTTCAATGATAGGAGACAGACTGGTGGTGGTGGAGGGTTGTGTGTCTGTCTGTTTCTGTGTATATCTGATTAATTGCAGGAATCAGGGTGGCGGTGGAGCGTCTGTATGTATGTGTGTTTCTGTGTATATCTGTTTAAGGGCAGGAGACAGGGTAATGGTAGAGGGATGTGTGCGTGTTTCTGCGTATATCTGTTTTAAGGGCTGGAGAGAGTGTGGTGGTGGAGGGTTGTGCGTGTGTGTTTCTGTGTATATCCAATAAACGGCAGGAAACGAGGTCGTGGTCGAAGGATGTGTATGTGTGTGTGTTTGTGTATATACCTGCTTAAAGGCAGGAGACAGATGCTGGTGGAGAGTATAGTGTCTGTAATCCTGTTTCTATGTGCTTACTGGCAGGAGAAAAGGTGGTATGAAGGGTTGTGTATGCATGTGTTTCTGCGTATATCAATTTAAGGTCAGTAGGCAGGGTGTTCATAGAACATAGACCAAAAATCATTACAGCCCAGTACAGGCCCTTCGGCCCTCAATGTTGCGTCGACCTGTCATTCCAATCTGAAGCCTATCGAAACTACACTATTCCATGTACGTCCATATGCTTATCCAATAACGACTTAAATGTACTTAAAGTTGGGTAATCTACTACCATTGCCGTCAAGCATTCCATACCATTACTACTCTCTGAGTAAAGAAACTACCTCTGACATCTGTCCTATATCTGTCACCTCTCAATTTAAAGCTATGCCCCCTCGTGCTCGCCGTCACCATACTTGGAAAAAGGCTCTCCCTCTCCACCCTATCTAACCCTCTGATGAACTTATATGTCTCTATTGAGTCACGTTTCAAACCTCTTCTCTCCAACGAAAACAGCCTCAAGTCCCTTAGACTTTCCTCGGAAGACCTTCTCTCCATACCAGGCAAGATCCTAGTAAATCTCTTCTGCACCCTTTCCAAAGCTTTCATATACTTCTTATAATGCGGTGACCAGAAGTGGACACAATATTCCAAGTGCGGTCGCACCAGAGTTTTGTGCAGCTGTAGCATCACTTTATGGTTCCAGAATCGATCCCTCTAATAATGCCTTCTTAACAAAACGGTCAACCTGGGTGGCAAATTTCAAGGATCTGTGCACCTGGACACCGAGATCTCACTGCTCATCTAAACTACCAAGAAGCTTATCATAAGCCCAGTACTTTGAATTCCCGTTCCTTCGACCAAAGTGCATCACCTCACGCTTGTTCACAGTAAACTCCATTTTCCAACTCTCAGCCCAGCTCTGCAGCTTGTCTATATCTCTCTGTAACCTATAACATCTTTTGTCACTATCCACAATTTCACCGACCTTAGTGTTGTCTGCAAATTTACTAACCTACCCTTCTACTCCCTCATCCAGGTCGTTTATAAAAATGATGAACAGCAGTGGACCTAACACCGACCCTTGCGGCACATCACTAGTAACTGGACACCAGATGAACATTTCCCATCAAGCACCTCCCTTTGTCTTCTTTCAGCAAGTCAATTACTGATCCAAACTGCAATATCTCCCACAATCCCATTTCTCCGCATTTTGAACAATAGCCTACTGTGGGGAACCTTATCGAATGCGTTTCTGATATCCATATACATCACATCAACCGGTTTACTCTCATCGATCTGTTTGTTCACCATCTCAAAGAACTCAATACGGTTTGTGAGGCACGAAATAACCTTCACAAAACCGTGCTGACTATCCATTATTATAATATTTTTTTCTAGATGATTGCAAATCCTATCTCTTATAACCTTTTCTAACACTTTACCAACAACTGAAATAAGGCTCACTGGTCTATAATTACCAGTGTTGTCTCTACTCCCCTGCTTGAACAGGGAAACCACATTTTCTGTCCTCCAGTCTTCTGGCACTATTTCTATAGACAATGACGATTTAAAGATAAATGCCAAAGGCTCACTGGCTCCCTGGGTTCCCAGAGGATCCCAGGCTAAACCCATCCAGCCCAGTGGACATATCTATTTTCAAACTCTGCAGGATTTCTAATACCTCTTCCTTGTGAACCTCAATCACACCTAATCTAGTAGCCTGTATCTCGGTATTCTCCTCGACAACATTGTCGTTTTCTAGAGTGAATACTGTCGAAAAATATTGATTTAGTGCTTCCTCTATCTCCTTCGACTCCTCACACAACTTCCCATTAATATCCTTGATTGGCCCTAACCTTACTCTTGCCATTCTTTTATTCCTTAAATACCCATAGAAAGCCTTACGGTTTACCCCGATCCTATCGGCCAACAACGTCTCGTGTCTCCTGCTGGCTCTGCTGAGATCTCTCTTTAGGTATTTCCTGGCTACCTTGTAACCCTCAATTCCACTTCCTTCGTAAACCACGGCTCCTGCGCTCCTGCGCTCCACAGCTTCCTCCCGGCCTGATAGTTACATATTTATCTAGGACACTCTGGAACGTTTCCTTGAATAAGCTCCACATTTCTAATGAGCCCATTCCCTGCGGGTTCCATCCCAATTTAATACTTCCTCAATCTTGCCTAATCGCATTGTAACTGCCGTTCCCTCAGCTGTAAATTTCGTGGAAATTTGTGTGTGTGTGTGTGTGTGTGTGTGTGTGTGTGTGTGTGTGTGTGTGTGTGTGTGTGTGTGTGTGTGTGTGTGTGTGTGTGTGTGTGTGTGTGTGTGTGTGTGTGTGTATTTCCGTGTGTGTATAACTGTTTGATGACAGGAGTCAGGGTGGTCAAGGAGATTTGAGTGAGTGAGTGTGTGTGTGTGTGTGTGTGTTTCCGTGCATATGTGCAGACTGACATTAAACAGGTAGACACCGAAACCAACACACAACCCTCCCCCACCACCCTGTCTCCTGCCTTTAAGCAGATATACACACAAACACACACACATCCCTCAACCATTTCCCTGTTTCCTGCCGTTAATCAGATATACACAGTTTGGTGTGTGTGTGTTTTTGTGTATATCTGTCCAATGGCAGGAGGTAGGGTGTTCATGGAGTTGTGTGTGTGTATGTATGTGTGTGTGTGTGTGTGTGTGTATGAGTTACTGCATATATCTTTTTCATGGCAGGAGACAGGGTGGTGGTAGAGAGTAGGTTGTCTGTGTTTCTGTGGCTATGTGCTTACTGGTAGTGGTGGTGGTGAGGGGTGTGTGTGCATGTTTCTGTGTTGGGGATGTTTGTCTGTCTGTGTGTTTTATTTTCTGTGTATGTTTGTTTAATGGTAGGTGATAGGTGTTGGTGCAGGATTGTGTGTGTTTTTCTTAATATTTCTGCTTAATTACAGCGGACAGACTGATGGTGGAGGGTTGTGTGTGTGTTTCTGTGTAAAATCGATTAATTTTAGGAAACAGGGCGGTGGTGGAGGAGTGTGCGTGTGTTTCCCTGTATATCTATTTAATGTCAGGAGGCAGGGTGGCCGTGGTGGTTTGTGTGTGTGCGTGTTTCTGTGTATATCTGATAAACAGCAGGAAACAGGGTAGTGGTCGAGGGATGTGCGTGTGTTTGAGTGCATTTCTGTTTAATGGCAGGAGACAGGGTGGTCGTGGAGATGTGTGTGTGCTTCTGTGTAAGGGCTGTGCGTATGTGATTCTGTGTATATCTGATTAACGGCACGAAACAGAGTAGTGGTTGAGGGATGTATATGTGTGTTTGTGTTTATATCTGCTTAAAGGCACGAGACAGGCTGGTGGTGGAGGGTTGTGTGTTGGTTTCGGTGTCTAACTGTTTAATGTCAGGAGACAGGGTGGTCGTATTGGGTTGTGTGCGTGGGTTAATGTGGATATCTATTCAAAGGCTAGAGACAGGGTGGTGGTGGAGGGTGCTGTGTATGTGTTTCTCTGTATAACTGTTTAATTGCAGATGGCATGTTGGTGATGGAGGGTTGTGTGTGTATTTCTGCGTATATGTGCTGAATGGCAGGACACACGATGGTGTGTGTGTGTTTCTCTGTACACCTGTTCAATGGCAGGAGACAGGATGGTCATGGAGGGTTGTGTGTGTTTCTGCGTATCTCAATTCAATGGCAGGAGACACAGTGGTGTTGGAGGGTAGAGTGTCTGTATTTTTGTGTCTGCATTCTGAGTGGCAGGTGACAGGGTAGTGGAGGATTGTGTATGTTTCTGTGTATATCTGTTTAAGGTCAGTAGACAGTGTGTTCGTAGAGGGTTGTGTGTGTTTTTGTGTCTATCTGTTTAATGGCAGGTGACAGGGTGGTGGTGGAGGGTGGTATGTGTTTGTTTCTGTGTATATTTGTTTCATGCCAGGAGACGTGGTGGTGCTTGAGGGTTGTGCGTGTGTTTCTGTTTATATCTGCTTAAAGGCAGGCAACAAGATGTTAGTTGGGGGTTTTGTGTGTGTTTGTGTGCGTGCGTTTCTGTGTATATCTGTTTAATGGCAGAAAACAATGTGGTGGTTAACGGTTGTGTGTGTGTGCATTTCTACGCATATCTGTTTAATCGCAGGGGATAGGGTTGTGGTGGATGGTTGTTTGTGTGTTTGTGTGTGTTCCTGTGCATGTCTGTTTAATGGCAGGAGCCAGGGTGATGTTGGAGGGTTGTGTGTGTGTTTTTATGTGTATATCTGATTAATGGCAGCAAACAAGATGGTGGTGGAGGATTCTGTATATGTGGGTGTTTCTGTGTATATCTGTTTCAGGGCAGAAGACATGATAGTGGTCGAGGGTTGAGTGTGTGTACTTCCGTGTATATCTGCTAAATGGCAGGAGAAATGGTGGTGGAGTGCGTGTCTGTGTGTATAACTACTTAATGGCGGGAAATAAGTTTGTGGTGGCGGGTTGAGTGTGTGTGTTTCTGCATATATTTGTTTAATGTTGGCTGACAGGGAGGTTATGGAGGGTTGTGTGTGAGAGTGTTTCTGTATATCTGTTGAAATGCAGGAGACAGGTTGGTAGTGGAGGGTTGTGTGTTTCTGGATATGCCTATTCAATTGCAGGAGAAGGGTGGCAGTGGAGGGTTGTGTGTGCTTCTGTTTACATCTGATCATTGGCGGAAAACAACTTGCTTGTGTAGTGGTGTGTGTGTTTCTGTATATCCCTGTTTAATGGCAGGAGACAGGATCGTAGTGAGGTTTGTGCGTGTGTGTGTGTTTCTGTGTATAATTGAATTATGGCAGCAAACAGTGTGGTGGGGGAGGGTTCACTCTGTATGTGTTTCTGTATATACCTGTTTAATTGCAGGAGACAGGTTGGTGCTGGAGGATGATATATGTTTGTTTCTGATTATATCTGTTTCATGGCAGGAGACATCGCGGCGGTTGATGGTTGTGCGTGTGTTTCTGTGTATATCTGCTTAATGGCAGAAAACAATGTGGTGGTGTACTGTTGTGTGTGTATTTCTACGTATATCTCTTTAATGGAAGGATACAAGTTTGTCGTGGAGGGTGGTGTGTGTGTGTTTCTGCATATATCTGTTGAATGATAGGCGAGGGGAGGTCGTGGTGGTGGTGTGTGTGTATGTTGGTGTATATCTGTTTAATGACAGGAGACAGGGTGGTGGTGGAGGCTTGTCTGGATGTTTCTGTAAATATCTGTTTAATTGCAGGAGACAGGGTGGTTTTGGAGGTTGTGTGTGTGTTTCTGTGTATGTCTGTTTAATGGTAGGAGGCAGTGTGGTGCTGAAGGTATGCCTTTATGTTTCTGTATAAATCTGTTTAATTCCAGGAGACACGGTGGTGGAGGAGGGTGGTGTGTGTGTGTGTGTGTGTGTGTGTGTGTGTGTGTGTGTGTGTGTGTGTGTGTGTGTGTGTGTGTGTGTGTGTGTGTGTGTGTGTGTGTGTGTGTGTGTGTGTGTGTGTGTGTGTGTGTGTGTGTGTGTGTGTGTGTGTGTGTGTGTGTGTGTAAATGTTTAATTGTAGGAGAAATTGTGGTGTTGGAGGAATGGGTGTGCGTGTTTCTGTGTATATCTGTTCAATGACATAAGACTGGGTGGTGGTGGAGGGTTGACTGTATGTTTCTGTAAATATCTGTTTAATTGCTTAATGACAGGAAACAAATTGCTGTTCAAGGATTGTGTGTGCGTGTGTATGTGCATGCGTGTGTGTGCATGTGTTTCTGTGTATGTCTGATTAATGACAGAAGACAGGGTGTTAGTGTCGAGATGTGTGTGTTTCTGTTTATATCTGTTTAATCACCGGAGAGTGTGTGATTGGGGAGGATTGTGTGTGTATTTATGTGCATATCTGTTTAACGGCAGCGAACAGGGTGCTGGTGGAGGGTTCTGCATGTGTGTGTGTTTCTGTGAATACCTGTTTCAGGGCAGGAGACATGGTGGCGGTCGAGGGTTGTGTGTGTGTGTATTTCTGTGTATATCTGCTCAATGGCAGCAGAACAGGGTAGCGGTGGAGGGATGTGTGTGTGTTTGTGTGTATATCTGTTTAATGTCAGCACACATGGTGGTTGTCGAGGATTGTGTTTGTGTTTTTCTGTGTATATCTGTTTAGTGGCAGGAGACAAGGTGGTGGTGAAGTGTCGAGTGCTTGTTTGTGTGCATATCTACTTCACAGCAGGAAATCAGGTGGTGGTGCAGGGTTGTGTGTGTTTGTTTCTGCATATGTCTGTTTAATGGCGGGTGGCAGGGTTGTAGTGGGGGGTGGTGCGTTTCTGCATATATCTGTTGAATTGCAGGTGGAAGGCTGGTAGTGGAGGGTTGCGTGTGTGCGTTTCTGTATATATCTATTGAATGGCAGGAGACAGGTTGGTAGTGGAAAGTTGTGTGTGTTTCTGTGTACATCTAATCAATGGCAGAAAACAGCTTGGCAGTTTAGTGTTGTGTGTATTTCTGTATATCCCTGTTTAATGGCAGGAGACGGGATGGTAGTGGAGTTTTGTGTGTGTGTTTCTGTGTATAATTGATTGATGGCAGCAAACGGGGTGGTGAGGAGGGTTCCTTGTGTGTGTGTTTCTGGTTATAACTGTTTAATTGCAGGAGCCAGGTTGGTGGTGGAGGGTAGTATGTGTTTGTTTCTGAGTACATCTGTTTCATGGCAGGAGACATGGTGGCAGTTGATGGTTCTGCGTGTGTATCTGTGTATATCTGCTTAACGACAGAAAACAATGTGGTGGTGGACGGTTGTGTTTTTGTGTATTTCTATGTACATCTGTTTAATGGCAGGAGACAGGATTGTGGTGGAGAGTTGTGTGTATGTTTGTGCATATATCTGTTTAATGATAGACGAGGGGTGGTCGTGGTGGTGTGTGTGTATGTTTGTGTATATCTGTTTAATGAGAGGAGACAGGGTGGTGGTGGAGGCTTGTCTGGCTGTTTCTGTAAATATCTGTTTGATTGCAGGAGACAGGGTGGTTTTGGAGGTTGGTCAGTTTACGTTTCTGCATATAAAAGTTTAATCAATGTAGATAAGGTGGTCGTGAAGGGTTGTGTGTGCGTTTCTGTGTATATCTGCTTAATGATTGAAAACAAATTGGTTCTCAATGCTTGTGTGTGCGTGTGCGTATGTGTGTGCCTGTGTGCTTCTGTGTATATCTGCTTAATGATTGAAAACAAGTTGGTTCTCAATGCTTGTGTGTGTGTGGTATATGTGTGCGTGTGTGCTTCTGTGTATATCTGTTTAATGATTGAAAACAAGTTGGTTCTCAATGCTTGTGTGTGTGTGGTATATGTGTGCGTGTGTGCTTCTGTGTATATCTGTTTCATGACAGGAGACAAGGTGGTGATGGAGGCTTGTCTGGATGTTTCTGCAAATATCTGTTTAATTGCAGGAGACAGGGTGGTTTCGGAAGTTGGTGAGTGTGTGTTTCTGTATATAACTGTTTAATGAATGTAGACAGGGTGTCGTGGAGGGTTGTGTGTGTGTTTCTGTGTATAGCCGCCTAATGACAGGAAACAAATTGGTTGTCAATGCTTGTGTGTACGTGTGCGTCTGTGTTTCTGTGTATATATATTTAATGGCAGAAAACAATGTGATAGTGGAGGGTTGTGTGTGTGTGTTTCTGTCTATGTCTGTTTAATGGCAGGAGACAGGATGGTGCTGAAGATATGTCTTTATGTTTCTGTATTTATCTGTTTAATTGCCGGAGACAGATTGTTGGAGGAGGGTGGTATGTGTGTGTGTGTGTGTGTGTGTCTATATGTTTAATTGCAGGAGACAGTGTGGTGTTGGAGGAATGGGTGTGCGTGTTTCTGTGTATATATGTATGATGATGGGAGACTGGGTGGTAGTGGTGGAGGGTTGTATGTACGTTTCTGTAAATACCTGTTTAATTGCTTAATAACAGGAAATAAATTGCTGTTCAAGGGTTGTGTGTGCGTGTGTGTCTGTGCGTGTGCGTGTTTCTGTGTATGTCTGGACAATGGCAGGAGACAGGGTGTTGGTGACGAGATGTTTGTGTGTTTCTGTTTAAATCCATTTAATCACCGGAGAGTGCGTGATTGGGGAGGATTGTGTGTGCATGTGTATGTTTATGTGCATATCGGATTAATGGCAACAAACAGGATGGTGGTGGAGAGTTCAGTATGCGTGTGTGCTTCTGTGTATATCTGTTTTAGGGCAGGAGACGGTGATGGTCGGGGATTATGTGTGTGTATTTCTGCGTATATCTGCTCAATGGCACGAGAACAGTATGGTGGTGGAGGGTGTGTGTGTGTGTGTGTGTGTGTGTGTGTGTGTGTGTGTGTGTGTGTGTGTGTGTGTGTGTGTGTGTGTGTGTGTGTGTGTGTGTGTGTGTGTGTGTGTGTGTGTGTGTGTGTGTGTGTGTGTTTCTGTGTATATCTGTTTAATGCCAGGAGACAGAGTGTTGTTGTAGGGTTGTCTGTGCGTTTTGTTTTCTGTGCCAGTCTGTTTAATGGTAGTTGATACGGTGGTAGTGCAGGGTTGCGTGCGTTTTTCTGTATATATCAGCATAATGACAGGAGACAGACTGGTGTTCGTGGAGGGTTGTGTGTATGTGTGTTTCTGTGTATATCTGTTTACTGGCAGGAGACAGTGTGGTGCTGAAGAAATGCATGTATACTTCTGTGTACATCTGTTTATTTGCAGGACACAGTGTGGTGGAGGAGGACAGTGTGTGCGTGTTTCTGTGTATATATGTTTAATTTCAGGAGACAGTGTGGTGGTGGAGAGATGTGTATATTTGCTGCTGTATATATCTGTTTATGGGTAGGAGATGGGGTTTCGTGAAGGTTTGTGTGCGTGTGTGTGTATCTGTGTATCTCTGTTTTAGTGCTGGTGACAGGGTGGTGGTGGAGGGTTGTGTGTGTATTTCTGTATATCTCTGCTCAATAGCAAGAGAACAAGGTGGTGTTGGAGGATTGTATATGTGTTTCTGTGTATATTTATTTAAGGGCAGGAGACAGGGTGGTGATGGAGGATTGTGTGCATGTTTCTGTGTATATCTGTAAAATGGCAGGAGACAGGATTATCGTTGAGGGTTGTGTGTGTGTGTGTCTGTGCATATCTGATTATGGCAGGAAACAGGGTGGTGGTCGAGGGATGTGTGTGTGTGTTTCAGTGCATTTCTGTTTAATGGCAGGAGACAGGGTGGTGTTGGAGGATTGTGTGTGTATGTCTGTGTGCACCTGTCTAATAACAGGAGACAGGAGATTCGTGGAGTGTTGTGTGCGTGTGTTTCTGTACACATCTATTTTAGGGCTGGAGACAGGGCTGTGGTGGAGGGTAATGTGCGTGCGTGTTTCCGTTTATAACTGTTTAATGACAGGAGACAGTGTTGGAGGAGGGATGTGTGCGTGTTTCTGTGTTTAACTGCTTAATTACAGGAGACAGGGTGGTGCTGGAAATATGTGTGCATCTTTAATTGCAGGACGCAGTGGTGGAGGAGGCTGGTGTGTGTGTGTGTGTGTGTGTGTGTGTTTCTGCGTCAATCCAATTAATGGCAAGACACAGTGTGGTAGTGGAGGGTAGAAAGTCTGTGATTCTGTGTGTATGTGCTTACTTGCAGGAGACAGGGTGGTGGAGGAGGCTTGTGTATGTATGAGGATTTCTTTGTATATCTGTTTCATGGCAGGAGACAGGGTGCTGGCCGAGAGTTGTGAGTGTTTGTTTCTGTGTATATCTATTTAATGCCAGGAGATAGGGTGGTGGCCAAGAGTTGCGTGTGTTTGTTTCTGTGTATATCTGTTTAATGGCAGGAGACAGGGTGGTCGTGGAGGGTCGTGCGTGAGTGTGTTTCTGTGTATATCTATTTAATTGCTGAGGACAGAGTGGTGGTGGAGGGGTGTGTGTGTGTGTGTGTGTGTTTCAGTGCATATCAGTTTAATGACAGGAGACAAGTTGGTGGTAGGGCGATGTATGGGTCTGTGTTTCTGTGTATATCCGTTAAATGGCAAGAGACAGGGTAGTTGTGGAGGGAGTATGTGCATGTTTCCGTGTATGTCTGTTTAATTGCAGGAGACAGGATGGGTGATGGAGGATTGGGTATGTGTATGTTTCAGTGCATATCTCTTTCATGATGGGGGATCGGGTGGTAGTAGAAGGTGGTGTGTGTGTGTTCCTGTGTATACCTGTTTAATGATAGGAGACAGGATGTTGGTGGAGGGTTGCTGTATGTTTCTGTAAATTTCTGTTTAATAGCAGCAGACAGCATGGTGATGGAGGATGGTGAGTGTGTGTTTCTGCGTATAACTGTTTAATAGCCGGAGACAGGGTGGTGCTGGAGTTTTGTGTGTGTATTTCTGTATATATTTGTTTAATTACAGGACACAGGTGGAGGGTTGCGTGTGTGTTTCTTTGTATATCTGCTCAATGACAGGAGAAAAATTGGGTGTCAAGGATTTTGTGTGTATGTGTGTTCCTTAGAATATCTGTGTAATGACAGAAAACAATGTGGTGTCGGAGGGATGTGTGTGTTTCTGTGTATGTCAGCTTAATAGCGGGAGACAGCGTGGTGGTGGAGGGTTGTGTTGTGTGCTTCAATGTATATCTGATAAATGACAGGAAACAAAGTGAGGTGGAGGGTTTTGTGTGTGTGTGTGTTTCTGTGTATATCTGTTTAATGGAAGGAGACAGCCTGATGGTGGCTTGTGTGTGTGTTTCTGCGTATATTTGTTTAATGGGAGGAGACAGGGTATCGGTGGATGGTTGTGTGCTTGTGTTTCTGTCCATATCTGTGAAATAACAGGAGACAGGTATATAAGGTTGGTGTGTATGTATTTCTGCATATCCCTGTTGAATTCGAGGAGACAGGGCGGCGGTGGAGGGTTGTGTATGTGTGCTTCTGTGTATATCTGTTTAATTGCAGGAGACATGGTGGTCGTGGAGGGTTATATGTGTGTTTCTGTGTATATCTGCTTATGACAAAAACAAATTGGGTGTCAAGGATTGTGTGTGCGCACGCGCGCGCGTGTGTGTTTCTGTGTATATCTGTTTAATGGCAGAAAACCATGTGGTGGTAAAGGTTGTGTGTGTGTGTGTCTGTGTGTGTTTCTGTGCATGTGTATTTAATGGCAAGAGACAGGACGATGGTGTTGAGATGTGCGTGTTTTTTCATATCTGTTTAATTGACGGTGAGTGTGTGATGGTGCACCATTGCTTGTGTGAGAGTGTTTTCGCGTGTGTTTCTGTGTAGATCTGTGTAATGGCAGCAGACAGTGTGGTCGCGGATGATTGTGTGTGTTTCTGTGTATATTTGTTTAATGGCAGAAAACAATGTGGTGGTGAAGGGTTGTGTGTGTGTGTGTGTTTCTGTTATATTTGTTTAATGCCAGGAGGCAGGAAGGTGGCTTAGAGATTTGTGTGTGTTTCTGTGGATATCTGTTTATTGACCGAAGACAAGGTGTTGGTGCAGGGTTTTGTGTGTGTGTGTGTGCGCGCGCTTCTGTGTATATCTGCTTGATAGCGTGAGACAGCGTGGCGGTGGAGGCTTGTGTTGAGTGTTTTAGTGTATATCTGATTACTGGCAAGAAACAGGGTTTTGGCGGAGAGTTGTGAGTGTGTTTCTGTGTATATCTATTTAATGGAAGGAGACAGGAAGATGATGGAGGGCTGTGTGTGTTTCTGCATATGTCTGCTTAATGGCAGGAGACATGGTAGTGGTGAAAGGTTGTGTGCTTCTGTATTTTTTCTATAACTGTTTCATAACAGGAGACAGGTATTGGTGCAGGTTCGTGTGTATGTTTTTCTGCATTTTACGTTAACCGTGCAATTTGCTGCAGGCACGTTCACACCTAGACATGAGCAACATGGATACCAACTGAGTTGGAAACGTGTTGGAACTGCGTTGGAAGCGTGTCTTGTTGTAACGTTTTCAAGATGTCAATTATGCTGGAAAACAAAGAGCTATTGGAAACAGAAAGGGGAAAGGTAGAATGGCTTTAACTTTCAGTGTTGGATACCACGGAGCCGCAGTACGAGCGGCTGTGGCTTTTTTCGGTAGTGTAGTGGTCATCACCTGCGCCTATCATGCGAAAAGTCCCCAGTTCGAAACTGAGCGGAAGCTTCTTTGCTTTTCAACTGCAGTCTTTTACATGGACAAGAACGGAGCTTTCTTGCTTGCTTTCCCATCTGCAAACCTGCCTTCGAATTTGCTTGAACAAATCTGCTCTCGGAGTGAAATGTAATGCAATTCCATTTAATTACTGTGCAAAGCATTGTAAAGTTTTTCTCCAACCTGGTTCTGATCATATGTCATTCTGTTTGAGAGTGTAGTTACCACTTTCTGATCCTTCCACGAAAAGCAGTACCGCATTTGCATTCCTTGCGCAGGCGGCCAGGTGCAAAGACAGGGAAGAAGCTGATGCTCTGGTGTCACAGCGAACCACGGATTCCTGAACTTGTCTGTCCGTCAAATGTACTCCACAGTGGCATCTCGAACCGGCTCCGAGGTCAGAACATCCTCACAATGTGATCTGTCGTTCTCGGATTGTAATGCTACCTTCCGTTTTAGGGTGGAGAACATTCTTTGGGACTGTTACTCTGCAAAACAGACACAGTGACTGAAACTATGCTGCAGGTATGATGTGGACCACGGCCCACTCAGGTTTGTGCATTTTCCCTGTCGTCCGGTGTGTTTCGTGTTCCGTGTAAACGTGAAAGGTGTCCTGTTTTGAGCAAAGGGTGAAATCATTTAGCGAAGCAAGAATCGAAATTGCAGTAATGTCAAGCAGCTCATGGTTATTTGACCAAATCAGAAGCGAACATATATTCTCACGCACTCACAGATACATTTGTAGCTGAAATGAGTCTGAGAAGATAGACTCAGGTTACAATTGATTTTTGTCTGGATTGATAGGCTATCATTATCTGCTGCGAAATTGATATTGTAATCGGGCACATTCCAGCAGCTGTGCGAGTCCAAGAGGAATCATGGAACACTTTTCATTTCACTTTGCATCTGTTGTTATGCAGGAGCACAATTGGATATGCAAGAAAATGGGGAGCATGGGCGGCACGGTGGCACAGTGGTTAGCACTGCTGCCTCACAGCTCCAGGGACCCGGGTTCAATTCCCGACTCAGGCAACTAACTGTGTGGAGTTTGCACGTTCTCCCCGTGTCTGCGTGGGTTGGCTCCGGTTTCCTCCCACAGTCACAAAAGATGTGCAGGTCAGGTGAATTGGCCATGCTAAATTGCCCGTAGTGTTAGGTAAGGGGTAAATCTAGGGGTATGGGTGGGTTGCGCTTCGGCGGGTCGGTGCGGACTTGTTGGGCCGAAGGGCCTGTTTCCACAATGTAATGTAATGTAATGGCTCGCTGGTAGTCGTGCGGGCTGGCGGTAGCGCTGGCTGGGGGTAGCGCTGGCTGGTAGTGTGGCGGAGCGGTCTAATGTGCTAAATCCAGATCTCGGTTTTTGAATCCCACCGCTGCCATTTATGCTGATCAACTCCAACGCTGCAGCTTGTTTCAGTCCCCACTGTATATTGCATTTGCTTCCCCGGGAATTAACTGTGGTGTGGCATAGTGCCAAATATTTAAAAATGTCTCTACTGTCATGAGCGTATTAGCCTCCTGCACGAAAAATCGCAAACCGCTCTGCTGTTCCAGGTAAGTTGAGATTTTACTGAAACCGAATGGAGACTGTTATTTCATCGCCGTTGTGAACTAAGTCCTGCGGTGACTCGACTCGTCTTTTTTTGGTTTTCCGGCGAATGGGAAAATCGTTCCAATGAATTTTGATGTCTTATGTTATTGAATTTCTCCCATTTCCTTCATTTCCGTCATGGAGACATCGGAAGGGAAAGGTAATCTAATCGAGACTGTGATTGGTGAAATTCACTTTTTAATGCCCCATTCTTATTATGTTCTTTCTTTCTCCCTTTTTAGCATTGTCTGGCGAGTGTTTGTGCTCTAAGGCTGCAGTATGTTTGAAAGAGTAGTTTGGAATTGCCCTGTTATTAGTTGTGAGATTACTTTATGACTCATGCCGTCGGAGTGTCTCAAATTTAGCATTGTCTGAAAATGCATTAGGTTTGTCCGCTAAAAAGTAGGGCTTATGCCCGAAACGTCGATTCTCCTGTTCCCTGGATGCTGCCTGACCTGCTGCACTTTTCCAGCAACACATTTTCAGCTCCGCTAAAAAGTAATCGTTTAAAGCAGGTGTAAGCAACACGACGTTAATGGGGTTCACTGCGTGGAAACAGATACTTCGGTTTATCTCGTCCATGCTCACCACATAGCCAAAATTAAACAAGTCCCGTTCCGTGAGCAGTCGAACAGACGAAGTGATTCTGCCACAGACTGCGATGGCAAGCTCCGCTAAAAAGTTATCCTTTACAGCCGGTGTAAGCAACACAAAGTTATTGGGGTACATCGCGTGAAAACAGGTACTTTGGGTATCTCGTCCATGCTCACCACATAGCCAAAATTAAACAGGTCCCGTTCCCCAGCATTTGGCTCCAATCCCTCGAAACCCATCCTATTCAGAAACTCATCCGATTACCTTTGCAATTTTCTGAGTGTAATAGTCTCCTTCACTTCCTCTGGTAGCTCATTCCACACACGCACAACCTTCTGTTTGGGAAATCTGCCTCAGGTTCTTTGTCAATTTCAGCCCACTCACCTTAAACCTATGCTATCGAGTTTTCAACTCACCCCAACTTGGGTAAAACACGTAAATATTCAGTTTACAACCCTTCCATAAGATCATGTCGCAGCCGTTACGCTGCATGGAAAGTCGTCCCAGCCTATTCCACTTCGCCCTACGGTACAAACATTGACTACATCCTTGTCTGCATTTTGTTAATAATTTCACGTGTCTTTTTTTTAGGTTTTCAAGATGTCAATTACACTGGACAACAACGAGCGCTTGGAACCAGAAAGGTGAAACGAAGAATGGCTTCAACTTTAGTGCTGGATGCCACTGAGACGCCATCGCGGTGGTTGGGGATTGTTTCGTTCAAGTAGTTTTCATCACGTTCGCCTCACACGCGAAATGTCCCCAGTTCGAAACTCGCCGAAACTGCTTTGTTCTTCAACTGCAGCCTTTCACATGGGCAAATACGTATCTTTCTTTCTTGCTTTCCCATCTGAAAACCTGCCTTCGAATTTGCTGGAACAAAACTGCTCTCGTAGTGAAATGTAATGCAATTCCATTTAATGACTGTACAAAGCATTGTAAAGTTTTTCTCCAACCTGGATCTGATCATATGCCATTCTGTTTGAGAGTGTAGTTACCACCTTCTGAACCTTTCACGAAGAGCAGTACCGCATTTGCATTCCTTGCGCTGACGGCCCGGTTCAAAGACAGAGAAGAAGCTGATGCTCTGGTGTCACAGCGCACCACGAATCCCAAAATTTGTCTGTCTGTCAAATGCAATAGCTGTAGAAGGAAAAATAAAACGTGCTCCAAACTTCCCTTTATCATTCATCTCTGGTTTTGAAGTTCTAAACTCTAGATAAAGATCCATACGAATGAGGGAATTTCCCTTCTGTTAACTCCCACCAAACTCACATCGCCTGCAACTCTTCCATATGGATACAACTCAGTTTTAGCTGGTGTAACACCACATGATCTATTCGTCTTTTCCACCACGCCATAAAACCCCGCCTTGTCTTTTCAAATGTAATTACACCTCACTACATCGATGGATTCCTTTCCATTTTATTCTTTCCAAGTAAACACTGTCCATTCTTCCTGACGACATTTCATTCCAGTCATCGCTATCCATGTATGTTATTATCTCTTTATATTCCAGTATTGTTCATGTTGAGAAAGGATGCAGGGTCCAATGCAACAAATTAAAGTCCGCTCTAATGCTGTATACTGCCATTACCAACGTAGTGAAAATGGAAGCAAGTTCTTTCAAAAGTGAATCCTTTAGTTGTCGCATTATGTATCAATCCCTGACTGGGAAGTGACTGTTTTTCAAAGCAACACAGTAAGGGAACATAGAAAGCCTAATGTTCAGAAGCTGACTATTCGCTGCAAGAAATGCACACCAAACCTCCAGGGATTAACCCTCATAGAGCAATACTTTACCCTTTTTCTCTTGATTTGCTCCTGAATAAGGCACTTTACTGACAGTCGACCCAGTTGGAGGCAAATCATATCTCTGGCGCAGTGAGGCAGCAGTGATAACCAGTGAGCCACCTTTTGGCCCTATACAATATTGCCAGGCACATGCAGACGCGTTTGAAATGCGATTCCTGTCGAAGATGCTCTACTTTTGTTATTGCCCTTATTAGGAACAATAAATCCTGATACCCTGAACAAGGAATGAACCCAAACCACAGCGGTGAAAGCGCTGCATCGTAACCATCAGTCGATCAGGGAGGACGGCATGTGCAGTTGTATCTTCTCTATGCAGCACAGCTTCTTTTCCAGCGATGAGAAATTTCTATCAAAAAAATGTTCGTGACACCGTTCTTTTACAGCACAGAATAATACATTATTTCAGTGCCAGTCAGTAAACATCCATCCATTCTCGTTTCCAGATACCAATACTTTGACCACAGCCTGACGTCTGAAGTGTTCATTTCAATGAGACTTTACATGCAAAGTTTTAATCTCAAATGAACCAGCGATGGAGACTGAACTCAGATACCGTCACATTTGTTGCTGACCTGCGGGAGAACTGAACCTCATTTTGACCCATAGAGGGAACTATACAGACACATCTTTTGATAGCGATGAATAACTCAATCGATCCCAATTTCCATAAAATGAAGAATTGAACAGTCTGGCCTCTCCTTTGTTCAGTATTAGCTTTAAATCCCGTTTCTGTTTACATAGATAAAGTGGCAGGAGACTGTCCTTCTCTGACCTCCTCAATCGTGAATATTTGGAACCTGCTAAAAGTTGATTTCTCCACCTCTGGGGCAGCCTGGCTAGCTATGCTCTTCCAGCCTCGTATCTGTTTAATTTGGATTCCAGCACATTCCTGTTTCTGCAGAAGGAATGGAAGCACAAAGCCGCATCCCTGTACGTTTTCGTCCTGCACTGTTTCACCATTACTTTACGGCTTCTACTGAGTCACGTTGTTCTTTGTGCCAAACAAAGGCATTCTTCGCATCAGAAGCTTGTCATTCTCATATTCCTCGAAAGAAAAACACGGATGTGGACTTTCAAACTGAAACAGATGAGGCCGGGTTGCGTAAAAAAATGATTTCCAGCTGTTCCTTCAAAAATATTTCCTAACAACATGTGGAACGCACCTTCGGATGCTTGCTGCAATAGTAAAAGAAAATTCAGCAAAACTGCCGTGAGAATGGAGGCTACAAAACCAGTGCTCGAACCAGTGAGTTAACGAAGCACTAACGTCTTGAGACTGACAAAAGATTATGACCTCGAGCAGAACAAATTCTGTCAAATCAGTTTTGTGATACAAGCTTCGTTTTGTGTGACAAAATACGATTTGAAACCCACTTCTTTGATCACTTATTTGTTATAACACTTTGTCAACTTCCCAATATCTCATAATGTGACAGGGATCAACATTTGTTTAAACTCATACAGAGGAAAAGTTTTGAAGTTTCTATTATTAAAAAGTCACGTTGTAGTGTTAATACCAAATAATTGTCTTTAATTTCAGCATGTGTTACAGTTTTTCTTCATGACTTGGTGAGTAATTCCTTTCCTATAGCCCTGTGCGAATTACATAGCGATGGGATTTCATAATTTATGGCTTTGGCAGATGAAGTTTAGGCACCAAACGTGTAGGAGTTCAAATCGAACATGCTCTGGAGGTTGGAATTCGAGGGAATGCACATATCCGAGAGCACTTTAAAACATTATCTCGGGTGTCGTGTCCGCTGGGTGGGTTGGCATGCTATTGACCAGCTCTGTTTGCTCTTGAGTGGGCTGGACGACACGACAGTGATACATAGAGGGAGGACATTCAAGAGATATGTAGAAAATGATGAAACCTTTGAACTTTAGCTGCTCAGTGATGGCTGAGCAACCTTTGCTGTGAGTACACCCACATGCTGAGGAGGTATTGGAACACATCAGGATTACATGATCGGGTGAATAACCTGCAACTCATTCCCTTCCACCATGAGGAAGCCCGTGTGGAAAGATAAAGCTGCGAAGGCCGCATTGCACGTTTGTGAAAATGGGCGTTGGTAAAAATGTCATTCAGATAATGCACAATGAAACAGTGAACAGAACGCAAGTGCACCCTTGAACAGAAGCTGAGGGAGTTAGACCACAGAACATAGAACATTACAGCGCAGTACCGTCACTTCAGTCCTCAATGTTGCGCCGACCTGTGTCCCAATCTGAAGCCCACCTTACCTACCTTATTCCATGTACGTCCATATGCTTGTCCAATGACGACTTAAATGTATTTAAAGTTCGGGAATCTACTACCACTGCAGGCAAAACGTTCCATACCCTTACTACTCTCTGAGTAAATAAAATACCTCTGTCACCTGTCCTCTATCTATCATTGCTCAATTTAAAGCTATGCACCCTCGTGCTGGTTGTCGCCATTCTTGGAAGAAGGCTCTCCCTATCCACCCTGCCTCACCCTCTGAATATAATATATGTCTCTGAAAAGTCACTTTTCAACCTTCATCTCTCTATCGAGAAAATTACAAGTCCTGCAGCCTTTCGTCGTAAGACCTTCCCTCCATAGCAGGCTACATCCGAGTAAATCTCCTCTGCACACTTTCCAAAGCTTCCATATCCTTCTTATAATGTGGTGACCAGAACTGTACACAATACTCCAAGTGTGGCCGCACTAGAATTTTGTGCATCTGTAGCATAACCTCATGATTCCAGAACACGAGCCCTCCATTAACGAAAGCTAAAACACTGTTTGTCTTCTTAACAACTCTGTCAATCTGGCTGACAACTTTCAAGGATCTGTGTACCTGAACACCGAGATCTTTCCAGTCATCTACACTACCAGGAATCTTACCATTAATCTCGTACTTTGCATTCCTCTTACTCTGACCAAAGTGAATCACCTCACACTTGTCCGCATTAAATTCCATTTGCCACCTCTCAGCCCAGCTCTGCAGCTTATCTATATTTCGCTGCAATCTTCTTCGTAAGTCGTCACTATCCACGACTTCACCAACCTCAGTGTCGTCTGCAAACGTACTAACACACCCGTCTACGCCCACATCAACGTCGTTTATAAAACGAACAGCAGTGGACCCAACAGCGATCCTTGCGGCTCAGCACTGTTAAGTGGAATCCAGGAGCAACATTTCCCAACAACTACCACCCTGTGTCTTATTTCAGCATGCCAATTACTGACACAAACTGCTTGATCTCCAACAATCCGATTCCTCCGGATTTTTTACAATAGCCTACTGTTGGGAACCTTATCGAACGCCTTGCTGAAATCCATATACACAACATCATCTCATCTACCTGCTTGGTCACCTTCTCAAAGAACTCCATAAGGTTTTTGTGGCACGACGTAATCTTCACAAAACTATGCTGACTATCCCTAATCAAATTATTCTTTTCTAGATGATTATAAATCTTATCTCTTATAACCTTTTCCAACACTTTACCAACAACTGAAGTGGAGCTCACTGGTCTATAATAAACAGGGTTGTCTCTACTCCCATTTTTGAACATGGGAACCACATTTGCTGTCCTCCAGTCTTCTGGCACTATTCGTGTAGGCAATGACGATTTAAAGATCAGTGCCAAAGGCTCGGCAATCACCCCAATGGCTTCCCAAAGGATCCTAGGATAAATCCCATCCGGTTCAGGGGACATATCTACTTTCACACTCTTCAGGATTTCTAATACCTCCTCCTTGTGAACCTCAATCATACCTCGTCCAGTTGCCTGTATCTACGTATTCTCCTCGACAACATTGCCGTTTTCTAGACTGAATACTGTTGAAAAGTATTCAGTTGGTGCTTCCCCTATCTCCACTGACTCTGCACACAACTTCCCACTAATGATCCTGATTGGCCCTAATCTTACTCTCGTCATTCTTTTATTCCGTAAATACATATCGAAAGCCTTCGGTTTGACCCTAATCCTATCGGCCAACAATTTCTCACGTCGCCTCCTGGCTCATCTGAGCTCTCTCTTTAGGTATTTCCTGCCTACCTTGTAACCATTAAACGCCCTAAATGAGCCTTTGCATCTCATCCTAACATAAGCCTTCTTCTTCCTCTTGACCAGAGAATCTACTTCCTTCGCAAACCACGGCTCCCGCGCTCTACAGCTTTCTCCCTGCCTGACAGATTCATACTTATCATGGACACACAGTAGCATTTCCTTGAATTAGCTCCACATTTCACATGTGCCTACACTGCAGTTTCCTTCTCCATCCTATGCTTCCTAAATCCTGCCTAATCGCATCATAAATGACGTTCCCCCAGCTGCAACTCTTGCCCAGTGGTATACACCTATCTATATCTATCACAATAGTAAACTCAACAGAACGGTGATCTCTATCACCAAAGTGCTCACTTACTTCCCAGTCTAACACTTGACCGGGCTCATTACCCATTACCGAATTTAATGTGACAACGCCCCTTGTTGGCCTGTCGACATAATGAGTCAGGAACCCCTCCTGCACACAGTGGACAAAAACTGACCCATCTATAGTAATCCTACTATAGTGTTTTCTGCCAATATTTGGAAAGTTGTAGTCCCCCATGACAACTACCCTCTCACCCTCACTCCTATCGAAAATCATATTTACTATCCTTTCGTCTACATCTCTGGAATTATTCGGAGGCCTGTAGAAAACTCCAAAAAGCGTGACCTCTCCTTTCCTGTTTCTAGCTTCAGCCCATATTACATTAGTTGACGAGACCCAAACATCCTTTCTGCAACTGTAATACTGTCCTTGACCAACACAGCCACACGTCTCCCTCTTTTACCTTCTTCTCTGTTCTTATTGTAATCCTGGAATCTGCAACAACCATTCCTGTCCCTGCTCTGTTCATGTCTACGAAATGGCCACAACATCGAATTCCCAGGTACCAATGCAAGCTGCAAGTTCATCCACCTTATTGTGGATGCTCCTTGCATTGAAGCAGACACACTCCAAACCAAATTCTTGCTTGCTGGTGCCATCTTGCGCCCCTGAAGCTTGATTCTGGACCTCCCTACTCTCAACAATTTCTATACTTGAACTGCAATTTTGGTTCACATCCCCCTGCTGGATTAGTTTAAATCCACCCCAATAGCCTTAGCGAATTTCCCGCCCCCACCCAAAGATATTGGTACCCCTCTGGTTCAGATGAAGATCATCCTGCTTGTACAGGTCCCACCGACCCCAGAAAAAGCCCCAATTATCCAAGAATCCAAAACCCTCCCTCCTGCACCATCCGCGTAGCCACGTGCTCAACTCTTCTCTCTCTCTATCCATTGCTCCACTAGCACCAGAGCAGGGAGGAAATTTGAAAGAACGGATCGAAGTGTATTATGACCGTGTCGTCCAAACGAATGGTTTAGCGTTTGAGCTGCAGAAGGGCAGAGTCGTGGAAGAGTTAATGATGTTAATGAGGTGCAAGTCGGCTGACATGGTGATGATGGCGATGTGTGGTTAAAAACACATCACGAGTTGAAGGATGTCACCATGGTAATGACGTATCTGTTCAGATTCAAACCAGTGCCAGCGAGAAATTTGAATCTGTGGCGAGGCATTTTCTCTTGTCACGTCGTCGATTATGCCTTCCAGCTCATCTCATCCACTTCCGTCAACCCCACTCACAAAACTCATCCCTCCAAATATGACGAGGACAGAACTTCCTTCTTCAATACTTTAAAATCTAGCAGCCTCTGTAGACATCATGTCATCCTCCGGTAATTCCATCAGCTGCAAATGAACCCCAACAATTAAGATGTGCTTCCCTCCGCACCCCTATCCAGTTTCTGTAAAGATCATTCCCTCTTCCACCCCTTACAAAGTGCACGCTTCCACAAAACCACCCTTCCCTTCCTGCACCTTCTCATTCCTACACGGGATTTGGAAAACATCCACGCACACATCCGTCCTCAACTCTGTCAAAGGCCCAAAAGACACTTGCATGCCCATCAGAATTTTACCAAATTTCCACGCATGTCATTTACTGTAACAATTGCTCACTTTGCTGTCTCCTCGACATTGAAGAAATTGGATGCCTAATTACAGACCGCTTCGGAAAACATCTCCGGGACACCCGCACCAAACAACACTACTCGCTTCTGGCTGAACAGTCAACTCTCCCTCCCACACAGCAAAGTTCATTCAGGTCCAGGGTCTCCGCCGCTCTCATGAACTGTCCTGTCTGTACATCTTCCATCCCACCTATCTGCTCCAGCCTGCGCTGCGACCTTTCATCATTGTCCTCACCTCCATCAATCTATCACACTCTCCGCTACCTTGTCCCACCCCACCCGCTTCAATTTGTTTCTGTACCCCCTCGGTTCACAAGCCTCTTTCCTGATGAAGCCTCGTGTCCAAAATATCGATTCTCCAGCTCATTCGTTGTTTGCCTGCCCTGCTGCGCTTTTCCAGCATCACACTTTCGACTCAGTGGCGAGGCAGTGAATTTTGATTTAGGGACTGAAGTCAGAGGCCTCAATTTTGCAATGATTGAATTGTAAGAAATGTCTGCTCCAATAGGACTGGATGTCAGACATGTCAGGACAGTGTTTGGCCTGGAGGGAACATGGAGGCGATCGTGTTCATATCCACCTGCTGACCTGCTCGTTCTCTGTGGTGGAAGTTGTGTGCATGAAAGATTCTGACAAAATTCTGGTCAAATTCTTAGTGTCGAAAATCGCTTACCTTCAGACCATATCTTCAGACAGATTCTAGAGTCTTTTGAAAGACGGTTTCACACTTTCATTTTGGGATCACATCAATTTCGCAGGATATTAGAAGGGGAGGATTTAGAAGTCAACCTCTCCACCATAATCTGATGAAGCCACGAATTTTATCCCAAATACAACTTGATCAGATTTCGAACATAAAAGGAAAAAGCTCTGGTAATAGTCTGAGATAAGTCATTCACTTATTGTGCGTGTGGACCAGGTTTTTACCTGTCATCAGACTTACACACCTCAATTGCAGTCATAGTGAGGGATGACTGTGGAAATGTAGGGATTCATTTCCCTGTCTGAGCTGAATTCCCATGGACGCAATGATACCAGGGACAAGCCATTCACCCGCTCAGAGTGTGGGAAGGGATTCACTCTGTCTCTGACCTGCTGCGACACCTGCTCATTCAAAATGATGAGAAATGATTTCAGTGTATGAACTACGGAAAATGCTTTAAAACGTCCAGCGATTGGAGAACCGAACACGACGCTCATACTAATGAGAAACCTTTTCTCTCTCAGAACGTTGGAAAATGTTATCAAACCTCTATGTGTTTCATCTCTGAGAAATATGTTCACATAAATAAGAGTCCATTAAGATATATAGAGACCTGACGTCTGACCCACGTGCTCACCCGGAATAGAGACCTTTCCAATTCCAAATCTGTGGGACCGTGCTGCAAAGTCCGAGCGACCGGATGGCTCATCACCTTTCTCGCCATATTAACAGGTCTTTCTAAATGCCATGAATGCGGGAAGTGCTGTAGAAGGTGCTGAATACTTGCGTGTGTTCAACGTGTTCACACTGAATAAAGACATTAATCATTATAAACGTTCCTGGGGACAGTTCATCATGAACGTCATCACATTATGGAGAGAGCTATCAAATATGTAGCCTGTGGGATGTGCTCTCCAGTCTCTGTAGAACTGATTTCACATCTATATTTTCGAATTGTGAGAGACGTTTCAAGGAACCTATTCCAGGAATAGGTTTAAGCGATCATCTCAACTCTCAGTACACCAACTGGTTTGCATTTGGCCGCAAGTATTTACCTGCTCCATGTGAGCAAAACAGTTAGTTCACTCATCGACCCTGTTGAGAGAATAGAGGATCCCACTGAGGGAAGGAATTCACTCACTCATCGACCCTACTAAGGCAGCGTAGTGTTTACATATCGCAACAGCAATTGAACATTGTTGTTCTTCACATTCAGGCCTGGAATCAAAGTTGGAATATTCTAGATAACAATCAAATAAATCAGCTTTGTGTTAAATGCTTTGAGTAGGTAATGAGCAAGTTAGACGTAGTCAAGCCGGTGGAGGTTACAAGCTTGAATTTCCCTCGGCATATGTCAAGGTGCAGTATGGCAACCTGCTAAAGAAGAGGACATGGATTGAGGCTTGGCTGATTGGCAGAAGGCAGACAGTTGGGTAAAGGGGTCTTCTCCAGGATGGCAGCCCGTGACTAGTGGATTTCAGCAGGAGTCAGTGTTGGCAACACATCTATTCACATTATGTATGAAGGATCCATTCAAAGGAATTGAGGGTGTTGCTGCTCCATTTGAAGAAGATACAATGATCGGCGCAAGGGCAGATCTTCTTGTTTAAGCGGGCATGCGGCAAAATGACTTGAACAAACTGAGTGCTTTGAAAAAAAATAGTTGCAGTTGTGGTACTTTGTGGAAAAGTGTGCGAACATATGATTGGTGGTAAGAGTAGTGGCACAAACAATTTTATGAAAGCAGAAAGAATTCAAAGTTCAATTTTCTCTTATGTTTCATATGCAGTTTCAGTTGGTGTTTAGGAAGGCAAATACAATGCAGGCGTTCAGTTCAAGCGAATAGGAAAGCACGGGCAGAGGTTTAGACCTCAGTCAATAGGAGGCTCTGGGCAGATGCATTTGGAACATTAAGAGGAGGTGTTGGTGATGATATATTTTGAGTGGTGGATCGGAGGTTCATAATGGCTGCCTCAGTGGCGATTACCCATGTCTTGCTGGCTCAGCGATGTTGGTTTAATATCTACTTTGGATGACTGTGGATTTGGAGTTTGCACATTCCTCCCCAGACGAAAGATGTGCGGCTGACGTTCTTTGGTCATGGGAAATGCAGAGTTTCAGGAATTGAGTAGAGGTGTGAGTTTGAGTGTGATTCCCTTCGCAGGATTAGTGGGGGCTTCTTGGTCCAAATGGTCGTTCCACATTGTAGGTATTCCGTTAGAACAATGTTGGTTGCTGAGATTTACGCCTTGTATAAGACTTTTTTTTAAAAAAAGGGGACAGCTTCCATATAAACACAGTGAATCTCTTGAACGATATAAGGAGTGGAGGGGCATTCTTATGGAGGATATTATAAAGGTCAATCGAGGATATGAGATGTCATCAGAACATAAAGCTAAGTATAATAGAAAGAGAAGCTACAATAATTAAGAACTTGAGACTAAATAGGACTTTAAGATTAAAGAGCTCACATTTGTCTTGAATCTCAGCAGATGGAGAGACATATAATGTTCACTTCACGTCAGTTTACACCATGGAGAACGACATAACGGGTACAATTAAATATTGATGTTTTGAAAGTCGTTCACATTGAAAAGAGGAAGGACTGGAGGACCTGGAAAATATAAAGTTGGATATTTCCCTGGGATCTAATCTCCTGTATCGCGGAAATTTGTGGGAAGTTCGGGAAAGAAACCTTTGGAACTTTCGTAGAAATATTTTTATCATCTATTATGACGAGTGGGCCGCCGAATGACCAGAGGATGGCTATTGTGCCTTTGTTTAGAAAGGAATTCACGCAGAAGCCTGGGAGCCATAGGTGATTGTGTCTGGTTATGGTCGTGGGTAAGTTGTTTGGTACAATTCTAAATGATAGGATTTATATGAATGTTTAGATACAAGGAATGAATCAGGATAATCAGGCTGGTTTTGCACAGAATTGATTGAGTTTTTTTAGGGCGTAACCAAGAAGATCAATGAGGACAAAGTAACAGACTTTGCTCATTTGGACTTCAATAAAACATTTTACACGGTTCCACATGGTTGACTAATTCATAAAGTTAGATCGCATGGAGTTAAATGGAAGTTTTCCACTTAGATATAAAATTAGTTTAACAGAAGTATGCTGAGAATAGTTGTGTAGGGTCGTTTTGAGGCTGAAGGACTGTATCCAAAGGTGTCCCATTTGCTGAGAGCACATTCATTTTTTTACATTTAATTGAATGTTTTAGGTGGCAAGATAGGAATAAATTTGCAAAATTGATAGTAGAAGGTTGTGAAGCGATTTTCTCGTCAGGTCAGTTTCTCTCTGGCCTCGAGTTTAAAATGCATGTGGGAGAGGAGTGGAGACGGGTCATTCGTCCATCGTGAAGCGCACGATATCAGGCATACATCTATTCTAGTCCCGGTTAGAAGCAGTTACCTTCTTTCTGTGATCTTAAATGACATAACAATGGTACTGAAGGTTGACCTGGTCACACTGTTGTAACCCCTTTGAGGAGCGTATTCTCATGGTCACATACCGAAGCAGTCACACAGGCACATTCCCCGAAAGTGACAGTTTCCTCAGGATTCTCTCCACTTCATGTGCTTTACGTCTGTAAGTTTCTCCAGAGAAAGGTGGCTTGAAGTGGAAGACAAGGCACTTCGCCAGAAAATGTGCACCGTTGTGCTGAGCCACGATATGAAATGGATACTGAGCTGAAATAATCGAACACGATTCTCATGTGTAACTTTCAATAACAGAAATCCCACCAAAACAAACCGTCTGACTCCTGGGGTCTCATCTTGTTCTATTTCAGCCTCTGTCACACCTCCACTTTCCCCTGAACGTCCAGTCCCGATGTCAATGAGCTGTTTGATATAAACACAGGCACATCGAGAAAGTAATCTTTATCTCACAAGCAGAGCCAGGGAATGTAAGCTGCAAGAGCTTGCTCTTGGCTGAGTAATGAGACATCACGGTCTCATCGTCCTGATTGTCAGATAGACTGATTCCACAAATATGCACCGTAATAGTTATTACCAATTGAAATTGGTAATTGGTGCCAATGAATATCGTGACTATCAGAACTATCGGGGAGAGTAGTTTCGACCTCTTCCTCACCGAGGGACATTTTGCAAAGGATGTCCTGTTACTTCACAAACTGACCACCTCGCAGCTGACCATGGAAGTGTCTAGCACAAAAATGCCCTTTGGCCCACTAAGTCTGCGCCAGTCCAACACAATCCCCTGAACGGTTGTTATCTCATTTGGCGTCACTTTTGTCAGAGAGGGAAACGTATTCAGTAATGGAAGTTTACAACTAAATGGATCTTACCTGCTTTTTCTCTCCTGACAGGCGGTTGGTTGCAGATGATTAACGTTCCTTGCCTGAGTTATACACATTTCACCTTATCCTGCGATTTGAATTTGAAACAAGAAAGCAGGGAACAAGCACTCTTCAAATTCACTCTCGGCTCTCAATTACAGTCAGAAAATACTTAACTGCAATGAGAAATCCTTAGTGGAATTAACGTCCATCGCGTCAACACTTGGCCACAACTGCAGAAGCGCGCTACTAAATTCGTTTCAAGTTTATTTGTTTGAATTCAATCACCACAGTTTCGATAGGGTTAAACGTCAGGTCATGTTTGGACTGTGTAAACAATCTCGATGGTTGAAATGGTCATTCATTTAAAAAGAAAGGAGAGATTGCAGGAAAAACTAAACAGATCTGGCAGCATCTGGGGAGAGATAAACAGAGACAACGATTCGGAGCTTCTCCAGGAGTTTTTCAGAACTCTATTTTCTTTCACATCTAATGTCATACCTGCCGAGTTCCTTGAGCTCGGTTAACAGCCAGACGAGAGGACTAATTGCTTCACAGAGTCCCTTGTAGCAGGCCCCTTGCAGGATCTCCTAAAGCAGACTGTTAATGAATTCAAGCTTTTGCCTATCCTTCGCAAAACGAAAATTGTCTTCAATTGGTTTGACGTTTCCAAAATTAATCCTGGAGCATTCATTGTGGACAATGGGAACAGTTTGATCTCACACTTTGCAGACACATACATGTCACCGGGAACTAGCTCTCCTAAAAGCGGAACCTTCTCCCTTCGAGCCTTTTGAGGAATATTTTTCTGAACTCGGTAAAATCTCGGAACTGTGCGGTAAAAAAAAACAGATTGTGTGAGAACAGCTGTCGCTCTGTTCCTGGGTCGTGGGAGAACAGCAACCTGTCAGTGAAGAGCCGAAAACAATGACTCACCTCGCGACAGAGACTGTTGATCCAATGGCTTCAATGATCCCCGAATGCAAGCTGCAGCCTGCTCCTCACATATTGACAAACATCTTTAATTAGTATGTAGTTTCCAAAGTAAATCCTGGGCAATTCACGATGAATACATGGGAATAGGCTGATACCACCCTTTACAGCCACATGCATGACACCGGAAATAAGTTATCCTCCTACAGAGATCGCCTCATTTCCAGCCTTTCAGTGTCCTACCTGTTCCCGTATTTTCTAATTGCCCCGGAGCTGAGATGAGATTTGACTTCCTGACGTGCAGGAACAGAATCCTTCAATGTCACAGATCAATTCAAGTCCGGAGTACATCAATTCAAGTCCGGAGTACACCGGCCTCCGAAAGAACAGAAAGATTTCTAAACTGTCTCTGCCCAGCCGGCCAGTTAACCCTTCATTTTCCACTGAATCCGCGCCCCAAGGAATATCTAAAAATTCACAAAGCTCGACGCTGGGATTTCTGTTTTGCTTGCTGAAAGGTTTCCCATTTGACAATTGGCAACATTTTCCTAGAATCTTTTCACAATCCTCTGCTTTGCACCATGTAGAGAGATAAATTAAACTCCTTTTGTGGAGAGATTCACGACTATGGAAATATTTTCTTTGGAGCAAGTTTTCTGTATGTCAAGAAATGAGCAGACCTGAGAACATATCGATTTGTTGGGATGGTTTTTCTGGAGTTGCAGAGATAACTCATCCAACAAGAAATCATTTAAAATCAACTGTGAGTGAAACATGTTCGGTATTGATGAGAGATTGAATGCATATAACGGATCCATTTTCATGAGCAGAGAGATTAATAACATGGAAATAGTCGAGTGAAAAAAGATGCACTTCTATCGCGCCTTTCAGCTCCACTCCAATCACAGGCACTGAAGCACCTGTGAAGCAGATGTGTCATTGTCAGTTATAATGTGCTCATCAGGGCAGTTTGTTCAAACAAAGGTTAAAAAAGAAAACTCAGAACTGGCACTGGAGAGAGCAGTGGGAATATGTTTTACTTTAAAAGTTTGTTCTGTTCTACTTTATATCCAGAATAGTGAAGGACCGGAGATCCCAATCTCAGGGGAAGGGGTTACCCACATAAGAAATAAATGAGGAGGATGTTCTCACATTCAGAGGGTTGCAAGTATGTAGAAACATTTACAGCAGAGGCCTTTCAAGACTGAGTATATTCAAGGCTTCAATTATCTCTCTGTTAATAGCATAGAGAAAGGGGCAGTGTAAAATGTGTCCAAATTTGCTGGCAATACACATGCGTGGGAGAGAATGTTATGATGAGATCGTGGCAATATGAATAGGCATATAGATAGATTGGGTGAGTGGGCAAAAACTTGTCAGATGCAATTACATGTCCGGATTATGAGGTCATGCACGTTGGTTGGAAGATTCAAAACACAGAGAACCATTAAAACCGACAGAAAGTAGAAGAAACGTGTGACAGTGTTTTCTTATATACTCCACAAACAAAATTTAGTATCATATTATTTCCATGATAAAAAGGATGGCTCCCTTTACGATTGCTAACAATGAAAGAGATGGTTTCCCAGGAAAGAAAAAAAAATAACTGAAACTTACTCGCCAAATCGAAAATTTAGAAAAGACTTGGATCGTTCCAATAGACGATGTTAATGTTTATGGTTCTCTACCATTTGTTTACAAAGGGGCTGGGTGTGGGAATTAGGGGAACTGCGGAGTGGAAGTCAGATTACCCATGATTACACTCATCCTTCATCTGTCTTCGTTATTTTGTACGTTTTATTTCGCATTTTGCTTCCTATGAGTGCCCTTGTAAACTGTACCCGCTGGTGACTTATTTCCCTGGTTGTTTTTCATCACAACCCGAAAGTAATCAACATTCGTTTCTCCTGAATCTCGGTAATCTCTGATCAAATGTCACCAGCACATCGACATTTTCCACGTCGGTCTGCCTTCTTGAAATATTAATTGATTTGCCACTGTGTTACTGTTGCATAAATCAAGAATAAATCAAACCGCACCAATAGCATCTAGGATGTAAACGCAGATAACTGCAGCCGCTCCCCAGACTACCGCAAACGGTGCGATCTCAGAAGCACACATTGTACATCCAGGAAACTCAAAACAACAGAAACACACTTTTGGGCTGTTTCTCAATCAGCAATCGAATTTTACATTGGTAATGTCAACAGTTCCCTCACACAAGGAACTACCTAATGCTGCAGACGGAGGATAAAGTGTGGACTGTAGATACTGGAGATCAGAGTCAAGAGTGTGGTGCTGGAAAACACAGCAGATCAGGCAGCATCTGAGGAGTAGCAGAATCGACGTTTTGGCCGAATGTCTAATGAAGTATTCATGTAAGAAACATCCATTCTCCTGCTTCTTGGATGCTGCATAACCTGCTGTACTTTTCCAGGAACACATTCTCCATTGCTGCAGACTGTCACACATTGCGAGATTCCAGCCACGGAATCAGCGACACTCAGTGTCATGAGTCAACTTACTGCGGACACCTGGCAGTGGTGTTTCATGTCAAGTTGATCTTCAAGAATGCGTATCGTGAGTTGTCTGTCCTGTATAATGTTTCCTGCAGTCACGACATGCAATACTTTTTTTTTTCAAATTTGTCTTGCCTATGATGGGTATTTGGTCCATTTTTTGGTGAATTGTTTCAAATATGTCTTTCGCTTTATGCTGTCTCATAACTCTGAGTGGTCAGAGGAGTCTGGCTGTACATGCTGAGACATACTTTTACGTATCATTTAGAGAGCTTGGTTTGTTGGGTAATGGCATGTCCTCCTGGCGTTGGTTTTGACAAGAATCTGCGGGAATATCTATTGTTGCAAAATATTTCTGGAAGATCCACTAAACAACACAACCAGCTGTTCCAAGTAGCAATGCACAGCGATGACGAGGACAACAAATTCGACTGTGACAACACAAATACATTGGGGCCAGCTAAACAGAGTGAAGCCAGAGAATGTCTGGAATGACGAGACTCGTCCAATGACTCCATTAAAAAACAAGTTGATCTGGACTCAATATATTGGGACATGCAAATTAACGACAAGAAACAACAATTGAATGCAGTGGGAAATAAATCAAATCAATTCGAAACGCTGCAGGACAGCAGAGCTTCACATGAGTTTCATCTGCCTTGAAGATATCACCGAGAAAGGGGAGGAAAGGTCCGCAAACCAACTTCCCAAATCCATCGAACTTCCCCACACCATCTGCATCCTTCACCTGAACAACAGATTTTTACACAAACCTTGAAACTCTGAAACAGTCAGAGCTGCCCCAGCGGGAAAATGAAAACTGGCATCCAACGTGACAACTGAGGTTACCAAACGCCACCAGTTGGATGTCAGAACTAACTGAGGCTGCACGCTACTTGTGCATCCCCTTGTCAATAACAACCTGCTTGATTATCCTCATCCCATTTTCCATCATTTACCGTTGTATGCCTTAACCATTACAAATTCACAGTTAAGTATCTCTGAAGATTATTAGAATTTCTGCCGCTCTGACTCATAGGGACAATGATGTCTGGATTCCAATGACTCGCAAGCTGATAAAGATTTTTTTATGTAGAGCTACTCGAACGTTTATGACTCTTATCTTAAATCTATGATTGATTGATCCATCCATCATCGAGAAATATTTCGTTAAGTGTACCCAATCCATTAGATTAGATTACATTACAGTGTGGAAACAGGCCCTTCGGCCCAACAAGTCCACACCGACCCGCCGAAGCGAAACCCACCCATACCCCTACCCCTACATACCCCTTACCTAACACTACGGGCAATTTCCCATGGCCAATTCACCTGACCCTGCACATCTTTGGACTGTGGGAGGAAACCGGAGCACCCGGAGGAAACCCACGCAGACACGGGGAGAATGTGCAAACTCCACACAGTCAGTCGCCTGAGGCGGGAATTGAACCCGGGTCTCAGGCGCTGTGAGGCAGCAGTGCTAACCACTGTGCCACCGTGCCCCTTATTATTTCCTACATCTCAATACTGTCTCCGCTCAATCTCTCCTGCTCTCACAAAAGCAAAGCCAGTCTGTCGAAACTCTTTCATAGCTGAATTTCTTCAGTCCAGACAATATATTGGCAAATCACTTCTGCACCATTTCCACAGCTCTCATGTCGCTTATTTTATGTGAATTGCAGAATTATACATAACACTCTAGCGAGAGACGAATAAAGACTGGAAATAAATGTGGGGAATTCTCAAACATTGGTCTTTTCCAATAAAGTCTCTTTTCCTCGATACTATTCTGCGTCCTTTTCATGAATCCAGTGCTCCAATAATATCTGGTCCATGCAAATCAAACACTTTACATGAGGATTAATAACCCAACCACATTATCTGATTGCATTAAGTGGCTTAAAGCTCCTCATGGTGGTATTGGTGCAAGTTCACATAAGAAGAGTGACAGCTGCAGCACTTACTTAACGGTGTCAATGTGAAAGTGAATGTTACTTTGTGCAAAGCCCCAGTGGCATGTGAGGAAGGATAGAATGGAAGAATGGTGATTGGGAAAGGGAGAAACTTCTCTGAGATTATGTACAGATAAAGTTTGAAGCAAGAAAATCATCACCTTCGAGAGCATTTTACCCTTAAAAATTGATTTCTTCCTTTCTGCGTTTGTTTTGCAAGTGTTATGTGGAGTAACATGGAACAAATGCGCATTGCTGATACTCGGATTTGAATGCAGGTTGCTTCGGCCACAATGCAGAGGATGAGCCACTATACAATCACATGAAAAAATAACCAACAGTAAACGCAATAAATGCAATGACTGAGATTGGCGAGGAACAGCACCACATGCACAAAGGATAACCTACTGAGATTGGGTTGTATCGTCATCTTCGATGTCCTCAGTGGCAGTGGAAAGTCCATCATTGAGAATGTCGAAGACTGATTTCGATAGATTTCGAGAAAAGATGAATTTTACAGGCTTAGCAAACAAATTGGTGAAATGTTGGTTTAAATAACAACGAAGTTTCTCATCATTACGAAGGTTGTAACTACGGTTACACACTTCAATCACACTGGCTTCCAGGTCTGGAATAACAGAAATTTGGCGACGCAGTGGTGAAGATCCGATCGGAATTTGAGAGCGGAATGAATGCGAGAATCTTTACTCTTTCTGCCAGTGACCAAGTCCGTGAGCATGCAATTCTTCTATAAAGGCAGAGATGTGCGTGAAAAGCCCAGGATGGGAGCTCCAAACGAGGCTGGAGCAACTGGAATAGAGAGCTGTGGGAGAAAAGGCTGGGAGTTCTAACCTTATCTGAATACACTTCAATTGACATGGCGCAGTAACCTAGGATTGATGGAGAGTATCTTGAGCCATTTTAATCTGAACTGAAATAGTTTTTGACAGCATACATTTTTGTGGATTGAGGGAGGATCTGCCCCAGGGAATTGTCACAATTATAAATAAACATTTCGCAAAGACTGAACTCGGCTAGGTGTGTCCGAGCGTTGTGAAATTGGCTAAATCTCAGTGCACTCTGACATTTCTCATATTTTGACTTTGCAGTCGGTTGATTTTCGGGAAGGAATTTTTAAAATATTTTTCTGTTATTGAAATTCCTGCTAGCTTGTTCTGGTCTGGTCATTGATGTAACATGAACAACCGAACATTAATATGATTTTGGGTTTCTGTTCGACGTTCCCTCGAATTATGGAAGAACAACAGGACAGCAGAGGTGAAATTTATCAGAACAGCAGTGATCAAATTGAATGAATGGGCAGACAGAGGACGAATGGAAGCTTCATGGGGATAAATGTATTTTCTTTGCCAATGAAAGTACCCGCATCACAAAGTGTCTCACCTGGACTGACAGAAATCAAGTCTATAAGTCCTTATAAACTTGAGGTGGGGAGAATGTAAACACAGCCAGCTCCAAAAAAAAGAAACATTTGTTCTTTTCTGAATCTCAGTCCCGGACTGACTAAGATGACCTTTGGAAAATTATTTTGCACAATGTCCGAGGAGGACTTACAGATTCGACCACGGAAACCAAATTAAATATCAAGATCGCTACACTTCCCCCCCCCTTTTGACACATGGTCCTCACTGTGTATTAATTGGCACGGAATGGGAATAATAATCGCGTTGACAGGGTTTACCAATGGGGCCACACCACACCCATTCCCTCATTCTGCACCCTGCCATTGTCCATTCACGCTTGTCCTTCGGCGTGGCCTGCGACTCGACCTCCCATAAGTCTGCTTTAGATTACAAATAATTGACATACACATGTCAACTGATCACTTGGCGGCTGCTGGGCTGCTGTCCTTCCCGAAGAGTTTGCATTCGCATTGCCTTGAGAAAGGGAATCGTACTTTTTCGTGTGGGCTTCACATTTACAGACAACGAATGATTTAGGCGGTAGGACCGCTTCCAGGAGGTCAGAAGTCAGACCACGGTGTATTTTGGGCTTTCCAGTGGAGGTCAAGAACCCCCTGTGTTTCCACAGAGTTCCACAATTATGTACAACCCCGAATGCATACCTGCAGTCTGTGTAAATATTCTCTATCATTCACTCAGCCAATTGACATGCCTCAGTCAAGGCAATCAGCTTTGTTGCTTGAGCTGACAGATGACAAGTGAGTGATTCCGCTTTGACTACCTCGTGGCTATTTACTACAGCATACCAAACACCATTGTGGCCTATCCGTTTGCCCCTGAATGCGGACCCATTCACAAAAAAACGCAATATCCTGATACTGTGTTTGTGAAGCCTGCACGCCTGGTCTTGGTGAGTTACAGCGACACAGTCATGTGGGTCTCTGTCTCCTGTTGTGGCGAGAAGGCTAGCAGCATTACGGACGTTACATCTCGTTATTGTAATGTTAGGCATCTCCAATAGTACAGTATTGTTTCTGAGCCAACGTGCTGCAGACATGTGTGCTGTGTTTTGCTCGAAAAATAGTAAGGATCCATGTGGGACCAGGAGGCTTAATTCTCCAAAGCCGACTGTGTCCCTGGACGCTACAACAAACTTTTGAAGCTGCAAACACGGCTTGCAGGCATATAGGCAATCCTGCCGCTACGGGGTCTAGGTTTAGCCAAAATGTAAGCTACCTGCCTCAATTTTCCCACATTCTCCTGCATCCGATCAGATGTCATGCATCTACCGTTTGTACAAAAGGCTTGTTTTGATTCTGACCCCCAGTGTAGGTGTGATTTTGGAGCGCATGTTCAGCTGCAACGATCTCTGGTTCTGAAACTCTAAGCCATTGGAAATTTCATTTAGAGGCGCCTCAAGGGTTGTGTAATGTGGGATAAAAAATCGACAGTAGGAGTGCAAGACCAAAAAGAATAGCACTTGTTACTTCGTGTGAGGCTTTGGAATTTGCAAATTGCTTGAACTTTGTCTTGACCAATGCACTTCCCTGATTCAGACAAGAAATGACCAAAGAACTTCACCTGTTGTTGCACAAATTGTAGATTTGCGACACAAGATTTGTGCCCATTCACGGCGAGATGGCAGAGCGACACAAGCGTATCTTTCTCACATTGTTCCTCTGTTGGTGCTGCTATTAAGCATTCGTCTACATACTACAGAAGCGCTGACCCCATGGTTAAAACACAAATCTCCCGACTCCAGCATCGAGCCTCATTAATTATGATGGGGGACTTACAGTCACCTTGACAAAGTCGCTTGAGTGTATATGATTTTCCGTTGAGTGGAAAAGTGAACCAGAATTGACTTTCTGGGTGTACCGGTACACTAAAGAAGATATTTGATAATTCCGTGGCAGAAAACCATTTACTGTCAGGTGGAATTCGAACTGAAATAGTACAAGGATTAGGAACATTTGGGGCGGGCGGAACAACAGCATAATTGACTACCTGCTGGTCTTGAACAAAGCTCCGTTTCCCCGATTCACCTGGAATGTTTGCCTTTTTGACCAGAAAAATGGGGGCTCTCACCGGTGATTATCCACAGGGGATTATCACTCAAGCTTTCAGGAGGGATGCAAAGTAGTATCCTTTGGTAGTCTCGTGTTTTAACGGGTCTCGTGCTCTGCATGGGCAATACTCAGATTTCCGGGCTATCCTTATGGGTTCACAGCTACCTATGAACCCCACATCACGTTTGCCTATTGCCCTGCACTCAGTAGTGACCCTTCTTAATCTTGGGTCCGAAACATCTACCATAACTAATCGCCAGGCTACCCTTTTGGCGGGGGTTACCTGGACTGCTCTATCTGCCTGAGTTAGCCAATTTAGTTTCTTCATATCTGTCCTTATGTGTGTATTGAATCAGGTACCCACGTCGTCGCTGAAAACACAATCTTTCGTTTTTTTGTGCCTGCAGTATGCATCGTCTCAAATCCTGCCACCTCTCGCTGGATGCCTTCGCCAATGGTACGTGAGGAAAGGTGTCTTCCACATCAAAAGGATTTTTTTTCTCATTCCTTGACTGTTTGTCCCTGGTATGGTAGTTTACTGGCCTTGTATGTCTGCTATTATTTCGGTTTAACTTTACATTTTTTTTTTGTCTGTCTGCAACACATGCCTCTGCAAAGTCAAATAATTACTTATTTGTTTTCCTGTGCTTTTATTGGATTTAAAATAAATGTTAATTTACCATTACAATGGGCATTAAATTATTTTACAGGTTGCAGTAACAGCGAGGGCCGAAGTGCCTGTCCTGCATTGTGACGTTTGTTGTTGTCAGTTACGTTTCCTGCTGGTTTCAGATATTTCTCCTCACTCTGGAAGCTCCCGGTCGCATGGTCCAGAGATTTCTCTGCACTTCAGCTAATCGAGGCAACTGTATTTCCTGCTCAGAATGTGATCTCTCTCCAATGGAGAGAGGAACATTAAGTCGCTGACAAAGCTGAGATCACTTACGTTCTGTCCAGAATCAACAAATACCATCCCGATGTTCCAGTTCCTGTAACTTCAACATTACACTATGTTCCCACCCTTCAGGCTCTCTGCTTATATTCCTGATGAAAGGCTGTTTGCCGAAACGACGATTTCACTGCTCCTCGGGTGCTGCCTGAACTGTTGTGCTTTTCCAGCACCACTCAAATCTAGACACTGTGTTCCCAAGCCATCATTTCAGTCTCTGGTCTGCTGCAGTGCTCCTTCAAGACACAACATAAGCTGTAAGATACGCAACTAATTTTCTACCGACAGACCATGAAAACTTTTGGACCCAACATCAAGTTCAATAATTTTAGAAACCGTCTGCCGTCTTACACATACTTCACCCACCCTCCCTTCCCATTAGTTCTGAAGACGGATCATTGGACTCGAAGCGTTAACTTTCCTTCCTCAGCAGAGATAGACAAGAGCTGCTGATTTTGTTCGGACCTTTTGGTTTTTCTTCTGAGAACTTTGTTTTTCTCTTGTAATCGCCAGATACTGGAAGCGTCTGAATGCAGGAGGAGAATTTCACAGGAGATGAAAAGAATGGCAAGGATTTGACCACTCCCATTGTGAAGGTACGCGAGCTAGGTTGGGGATGTAACTCTAAGCGCAGAGAAGGCTGAATAAGAATCCGATTAACGTGCTCATTTTATGAAGAGGATAGATATGTGTGACAGGGATAAGCCTGTATTGGGAAGGAACAGAGTAACATAAATGAAAGACAGGAGACAAGGAGGAGATTTGGGAATAATACTTTCACCTGTAGAGTATTGATTATCTGGAAATTATTATCTGAACATGTGGTAAAGGTAAGTGTCATGAGAACGTTTCAGCAGTCTGTAGCTGAACACTTGATGAGCCAGAGCACTAGTGGATAAGGACCAGGTACCAGAAAGTGTGACGAGGACAGACAGGCGCGAGATTGGTGTCCTGAATGCAATGCATCAAAGGCAAACTTGTGGGCTTAACGGCAACATAAGGCGCGGCTCTGTGGCGCAATGGAAAGCGCGTTGGACTTCTACATCTCTATTCAGGTTGCGATTCAAAGGTTGTGGGTTCGAATCCCATCAGGGTCGTGTTTTAATTTATGTTTTGCAAAGTGGTCAGACCAGACTCGGCTGCTCATCTGCAAAACCGGTAATATTCGTGCATAAACCGAACTGTCTCGAAACGGAACACTTTCCTCCCACAGATGTACATTATCGATGTCTATTTATGGTAGAGATCGATAAATGCCTGTTAGCCAGTACGACGTTGTGGATGGGCTGGAAAAAGACATACAATTGTTGTGTGAGCCATGATGATATCAAATTACGTGGCAGGACAGGATCGGTGTTAAGAATGGCCTCCTTCTGCTCCTTTGTGTCTGTGCCATTTCTGGCCAAGATTTTTAAATAATCACATTGAGGACAATATGAAGTAAACGCCAAATAATATTTTGGTCTCATCTCCACTTTGCTTCCCTCCCGGCTGGAATCGACAGCTCTTGTTTCAGCTTTAGATCAGACAGCGGAGGATTCTCACAAGTTCTCCTTCAGGCTTAATGTTCCTTCACATAGGTTTCCAAGTGGACACATGGAGCAAACAATTGGATTCTGGGGATTCAGGGGCAGATTTCCCCTTTGCTGGGCTGGAATTCTGGCCAAGGTAATGAACGTGAATTTCTGACATTTTGAATCTTACTCTGGATTCTTGCGACTTTACGAATTAAACTGAATTTAATTTGCCCTTGCAGAACATTATTCAATCCTCACTGTGCATAAAAACCATGCCACATTCTCGTGCACATAGTATGCTGAACATTGTTGATGTTGTATGCAGTGTGGGTCGATGTCTCAGATGAACATGCCAAACGAAGTTGGTGAAATATCAGTGAATCGAATTTTCTGACGAATTGAAGCCTATAGAAGGAAAACATTGCCTGTGACCAACGCAGGAAGCCATGGTAAATGTATGCAGTATTCAATAAAACCGATTTTCACCACATTTATCTATACCATTTTCCTGAAGCTGATGCTTCACAATCTATGATCCATTATCAGTATAACCACCTCTGCACTGCGTTTCATTTCAGATACACAGAAAAAAAGTAATTCGGTTGAGGGGCCCAGTGGTAAGATCAGGAGACGTTCGCCACCATTAGACTGCAGATGCAGTGGTGCAATTAGTTAGCTTGCTGTACTTGCATGACAGAATGGCAGCACATGAACTGCCAAAGTTGTGCATTGGATTCTCGCCAGGTCTTTGTTTTACTTATACTGACCAGAGATGATTGCAACTTCAAGCTGAAGAACAGTTTAAACCCGGAATATTACATTGCAATAAAGTGCATTTGGCACTAATTTTGCACCGACCTGTAAGACCAATCTGAATTCCATCTGACCAGCATTTTTACATGAAAAACCGGAAGTTTAACAAATGATCATTTAATTGCCTTGAAGGTTGGTGAGTCTACGACTGTTGAAGAAAAGGCGTTCTGCACTCTTACTACTCTCTGAGAAAGGCAGCTACCTCGGCATCTATCACCCTCAACTTACATCGATGTGCCCTTGTGCCAACCATCACCATTTGAAGAAAACGCCTTCGTTGTCCACCTTAAGGCAAACTCTGATAATCTTTTATGTCTCTATTAATTCACTTCTCAACCTTCTTATCTCTATCAAAAACAGCCTCAAGTCCCTCAGCCTTTCCTCGTAAGACCTTCCCTTCAATGAAGGCAACATCCGAGGAAATCTCGTGTACAACCTTTCCAATGCTTTCACATCCGTCCTATAATGTGGCGACCAGAACTCGACAAGATTGGCCATACCAGACAAATTTCTGGAGCTGCAAAGGAATCGTTTGGCCCTGAAACTCAATCCCTCTGGCAATAAAACCGAACACACTGTGCTCATTGCAAACAAACCCATTAACGTGTGTGTTAACTTTCAGAGTTTTATATACGTAGACGCCGAGATCGCTCTGCTCATCTAAACTTCCAAGAATATTACAATTAGCCCAGAACATTTTATTCTTGTTGTTCATTCCAAAGTAAATCACATCACACTTTTCCAAAATAACCTCCATATGCCACCCCTGAGTCCCGATCTGCAGATTATTCATGTCTGTCTGTAACCTGCAGCAGACTTCGGCACTGTTGACAACTCCATCGACTTAGTGTGTTCTGCGAATTTGCTCATCCATTATCCCATGCTCGAACCCACGTTATTTATAAAGGTGACAAATAGCAGTGGACCCTAACAGGAACCTTGTGGTACACCATGAATAACTGAACCCCAGAATGAATATTTTCCATTAACTACCACACTCTGTGTTCTTTCAGCGAGCCAATTACTGATCTAAACCGCAAAATCACCCTCAATCCCATGTCTGTGTATTTTCTGCAACAGCCGACCGTGCATTCGTGAAAATCATATCCATGATGTTAACCACTTTACTCTCATCCACTTGTTTTTTGACCTTTTCAAAAAGCTCAGTAAAGTTTGTGAGCCACAACCTGATATTCGCAAAATCGTGTTGACTGTAGCGAATCAACTTCTTTCTGCTTCGGTGATCATAAATCATAACTCTCATAACCTTTCCCAAAACTTCACCTTCAAGGAAATACGGCTCACTGTTCCATAATTTCCAGCGTTCTCCCTACTACTCTTCGTGAAGAAGGGGACAATATTTGCTGAACTCGAGTCTTCTCACACTAATAACATAGACACTGACGAAATAAAGTTGGTAGTCAAAAGTTCTGCAATCTCCTCCCACGATTCCCAAAGAAACCTATGATACATCCCATCAAGCCCAGGGGACAAATCTACTTTCAGGATTTCAAGAATTGCTAACAACTCGTCTTTATGAATATAAATTTCGTTTATTCTTACAGATTGCATCTCAAAATTCTCTTCAACAGCATTGTCTTTTTCATTTGAGATATGATGAAAAATAAACATTCAAAGGCTCTCCTATCCACGGACTCCGTTGACGACGTCCTCCTACTGTTCTTGGCAGGCCCCAATGATATCCTAGATATTCTTTTATTCTTGAAATGACAAGATAAAGCTTCCGGTTTTTAAATGACCCTGCCAGCTAAAGACTTTTAATGTCCCCTCTTTGCTCTGAGTAGCTCTCTCTTTTGGCCCTTCCTTGCTAGCTTTTAATTTTCAAGTGCCCTAAGTCAGCTTTCATATTACATGTTTACATGCACGGCCTTCTCCATCTTGACAAGAATTTCAACTTTTTGAGTAAAAATGGCTCCCTGTCTCAACCTCATATTCCCTGCATGACGCACTTACACTTATCAAGGACATGCATGAGAGCTTACCTGAACAAGCTCCATATTTAAGGTTTGCAAAACCCCATGCGTTTACTTTCCCATCTGATGCATCCTAACTCATGCTGATCGCATCAAACTGGCTTTTCTCCCAGCGGTAGCTCATGCTCTGCGATATATATATATATTCCTATGCATCACGAAATAAACATACCGAATTGTGGTCACTATTACCAAAGTGCTCAATTATCTCCAAATCCAACAGTTGACTTGCTTCATTACGCAGTACCAAATCGAATATGTTTTTGATTCTTGTTGGCCTGTCTACATGCTGCGTCACGAAACCCTCCTGCACACATTGGACAAAGACTGACCAATCAGATCTCCTCAAACAATAACATTTCCAATCAATATTTGGAAAGTTAAACTTCACCACTACAGCTACCTTGTTACTTCCGTTCCTATCCAGAATCATCTTTGCAATCTTTTCCACCATATCTCTAGAACATTTTGGTGGTGACCTCTACTTGCCTCATTTTAATCTCAGCCCATTCTAGTTCAGCAGATTGAGTCGGGTCCTCACCAAATATCCTTTCTGCTACCACAGCACTGTCTTTGACTAAAAATGCCACATCTCCCCCTCTTTAACGACTTCCCTGTTCTTACTGAAAAATCGAAACTGAGGTGCAAGGAACAACCATTCATTTCAGTGCTCCATTCATGTCTCTGAAATGGTCACAATATTGAAGTCCCAGTTAACAACCCATGACAACGGCTTTATCCCAGATGCTCCTAGCGGTGAAGTAGGCACACCTCAAACCATCTTCATCCTTGCCAACATTCACTCGCAAACCCGAAATCCCGTTTATGTCCTAACCACTCAAAACTTCCAGCAAACCGCAGCTAAAATTCAGGTTCGCAATCCGCTGCTGAATTCGTTTAAACCCTCCTGAGGAGCTTTAGAAAATTATCCACTCAGGATATTGGTACCCTTCCGGGTCAGGTGAAAACCATCTTGTTTGGAGAGGTCCAACCGACTCCAGAATGAGCCCCAACTATCCAGATATCCAAATCCCTATCATCTGCACTATCTTTACAACCACGTGTTCATCTGCTCTCTCCCTATTCTTTCCCTCACGAGAATGTGGCATGTGTAACCAATCAGAGAGAACAACTCTGTTTGATCTCGTTCTAAAATGTCACCCTGGATCCCTGAATTCCTTCCATACATCCACATCAATTTTATTATAATTTGTTAGTGCATATGCGAAACATGACCTCGGGCATCTCCCCCTCCCCTTAAGGGTCCTGAAAACACGCTGAGAGACATCACAAACCTTGGTAACGTGGAGGTTTCACATCAATCATGATCCTGCCCTGTACCCACATAAACTGCAATCTGTCCCCCTCACCATTTAGTCCCCAATAACTATTGCTCTCCTCCCCTCTCCACTACCCTTCTGATCACAGGGACAAACACTGTGCCAGAGATCTGTTCACCATGGCTTACCCCTCGTAGGACATCCCCCCAAACGTACACTACGGTATGCTTGTTACAGATGGGCACAGCCAAAGTGGATGCCTGCACTAGCTGCCTGTTCCCTTTTCGTCTCCCGACTGAATACCATCGACCTGTTTCTTGTACCTGAAGTGCAACTGCCTCCATATAACTCCTCCCAATTCTCCTCACACTACCCAAAGATCCAATGTTCAGCTCCAGTTCCCTAAAGCTGCTGCCAAGGAGATGGAGTTGGGTGCAATTCCCGTAGATTCAAATGTCAGGGACATTACAGTAAACTCTGAGATCTCACATTCCACAGGAAGAACATTCAAATGGCCGACCATCCATTTCTAATGTTGTGAATTCACACACACACGCACACACACACACACACGTGTGTGTGTGTGTGTGCATTCAGAATATTTGGAATTGGTTGGTCGGCCATTGGAATGTGTTAGGAGAAAGTGAGGACTGGAGATACTGGAGGTCAGAGCTGAAAATGTGTTGCTGGAAAAGCGCAGTAGGTCAGGCAACATCCAAGGAACAGGAGAATCGACGTTTCAGGAAGGTGTGTCCAGCAGGCTAAGATAAAAGGTAGGGAGGAGGGACTTGGGTGAGGGGCGTTGAAAATGCGATTGGTGGAGGGAGGTCAAGGTGAGGGTGATAGGTAGGAGTGCGGTGGGGGCAGAGAGTTCAGGAAGAATATTGCAGGTTAGGAAGGCGGTGCTGAGTTCGAGGAATTTGACTGAGACAAGGTGGGGGAGGGGAAATGAGGAAACTAGAGAAATCCGAGTTCATCCCTTGTGGTTGGAGCGTTCCCAGGCAGAAGATGAGGCGCTCTTCCTCCAACCGTCGTGTTGCCATGGTCTGGCGATGGAGGAGTTCAAGAACCTGCATGTCCTTGGTGGAGTGGGAGGGGGAGTTACGGGTGGTGGGGTTGGTTGGTCCGGGTGTCCCAGTGGTGTTCTCTGAAACATTCCACAAGTAGGCGGCCTGTCTCCCCAATACAGAGGAGGCCACATCGGGTGTAGCGGATGCAATAGATGATGTGTGTGAACGTGCAGGTGAATTTGGGGTGGATATGGAAGTGTCCCTTGGGGCCTTGGAGGGAAGTAAGGGGGGAGGTGTGGGCGCAAGTTTTGCATTTCTTGTGGTTGCAGGGGAAGGTGCCGGGAGTGGAGGTTGGGTTGGTGTGGGTTGTGGACCTGACGAGGGAGTCACGGAGGGAGTGGTCTTTTCGGATCGCTGATAGGGGAGGGGAGGGAAATATATACCTGGTGGTGTGGTCCGTTTGGAGGTGGCGGAAATGACGACGAATGAAACGTTGTACATGGAGGTTGGTGGAGTGGTAAGTGAGGACCATGGGGTTCTGTCCTGGTGGCGGTTGGAGGGGCGGTGCTCAAGGGCGGAGTAGCGGGAAGTGGAAGAGATGCGGTGGAGGGCATCGTCTACTATGTCTGGCTGGAATTTGCGCTCCTTGAAGAAGGAGGCCATCTGGACTGTATGGTTGTGGAACTGGTCCTCCTGGGAACAGATGCGGTGGAGACGATGGAATTGGGAATATCCGATGGCGTTTTTTCAGGGGGCAGGGTGGGAGTCGGTCGGTTTATAGTAAATGTCCGTGTCGATTCGGTCACCCGAGATAGAAATGGAAAGGTCTAGGAAGGGGAGGGAGGAGTCTGAGACGGTCCAGGTGAATTTGAGATCGGGGTGGAAGGTGTTGGTAAAGTGGAAGAACTGTTCAACCTCCTCGTGGGAGCACGAGGCTGCGCCGATATAAAGTGGATGAACTGTTTAACCTCCTCGTGGGAGCACGAAGGCGTTCGGATATAAAGTGGATGAACTGTTCAACCTCCTTGTAAAGTGGATGAACTGTTCAACCTCCTCGTCGAATGTTCTTCCCGTCGAATGTGCGAGCTATATGTATATACATATGTGTATGTACATATATGTATAAATGTGTGTGGGCGTGCATTTTTGTGTGTATGCATATATATTTAAAAGTTGCAAAAGAACATTCAGTAAAACAGCATTTATTCAAAAAAATATCTGATTTTGTGGAGTGTTCTGTCCTTGGGAAATACCTCAGTTACTTAAGACCAGCCATAAAGACTCCCTAAGTGAATATCCATCACTCACGAGAGATACAGAGGTGATTTTTGAAGTCGATGACGTTTGTCATGTCGCTGGTCCTGCGCTGTGTTAAATTCTGGAAAGGACGTTTAGCTCGTATCATATTACTAATTGTGCTACAAACTCGCACAGTCCATTAAAACAATCCAAAAGCTATTAGGTTTATCTTATTGGACATTTTGCCTGTTATCAGAAAAACTGGAATAGAAATGACAAAGCTGTTTTTAAGTACTGCTATGAAGATTACAGAATTCAAGCATGAATTATTTTCGTGTCTTGTCACTAGATATGGTTGGGGGAGATGAGTGAGAATCAAATGAACTCACTCCCTTCTTTGTGATTGCAGCCAAATGTTCTACTGCAACAGATGAAAGAACAAAGGTGCATCACATCGGCATGTCAGTTCCAACTCACGATAGTGTAGTTTCTTTTTGATTCTCGACATCTCCTAAAGTATTAGCTGAATGGGGAGATCAGGATCCTGAAGGTATGCTGAGACATTGCGCAAATTATTCCCACACTGTTGGCATCACTTTATATCATAAAACAGTTATGCAGCAGACTGTGCTAACTGGCTTCCCTTTAATGCTGAGCTAACACAAACAGCTCAATTCTTTTAGAATTTATAGAAGTTCACGTAGAACAAGCTGCTAACGCTTTCCTCACAATCAGCTCATTCTACACTTAGTCGTGGTCAGTTGCAGGTGTTATGAGGCTTCTTTCCAATTAACGTTAACCAATTAGAGAGTGTGCACGTAGCGTGTACCCATTCTAGCCGCCCAGACTCCCTGTCCCGATGAAATTCGCTCCTTGTGTGTCTGCACGTATCTTTACAAATATTTTAGAATCAGCTTCTAAATAATTTTTCCTGAGAAAAAGTAATCATTTTCGAATTCAATAGCTGTAGAAAGAAAAAGAATGCGAGCTCCAAACTTTTCTTTATCATTCATCGCTGGTTTTCAAGTTCTTTACTCTAGATATAGATCCATTCGAATGAGGGAATTTCCCTCCTGTTTACTCTCACCAAATTCACATCGCCTAGAAATCTTCTATACGGACACAACTCAGTTTTACCTGGTGTCACGCCACATAATCTATTCGTCTTTTCCACCATCCCATGATACCCCGCTTTGTCTTATCATATGGCATTATCCCCCACTATATCGTTGGCTTCCTTTCCATTTTTTCTGTTTCCAAGTAAACGCTGTCCATTCTTCCTGACGTCTTTTCATTCCAGTCATCGCCATCCATGTCTTTTATCATCTCTTTATGTCCCAGTATAGTCCATGTTGAAAAAGGATGCTGGGGCCAAACCAACACATGAAAAGCCGCTCTAATGCTGTGTACTACCATTACCAATGTGGGGAAAATTGGAGCTAGTTCAGTCAAAAGTGAAGCCGTTGGTTGTTGCACAATGAATCAATCACTGATTGGGTCGTGACTATTTTTCCTCACTTTTCTCACCTGTCTGAACATGTGCTAAAGCAACACAATAAGGGAACGTGGAATGCCTACAGTTCAGAAATTACTTATACGATACAACAAATGCACACCAATCCTCCTGTGATTAACCCTCACAGAACAATTCCTTACCCATTTTCTCTTCATTTGCTCCTGAATAAGGCAACTTACTGACAGTCGACCCAGTTGTCGGCAAATCATATCTCTGGCGCTGTGAGGCAGCAGTGATAACCAGTGAGCCAACTTGCGGCCCTGCACAATTATGCAAGGCACATTCGGACGCGTTTGAAATGTCAAAGACGTTCGACTTGTGTTGTTGCCCTTATCAGGAACAATTGATCCAGATTCCCTGACCAAGAAATTAACCCAAACCACAGCGGTGAAAGCGCTTTATGGTAACCACTAGTCGACCAAGAAGGACGGCATGTGCAATTGCATCTTCTCTTAACAGAATAGGGTTTTTTTCCTGCAATGAGAAATTCCTTCCAAAAAAGAGTGTTTGTGACAACGTGCTTTTAGAGCACAGAATAATACATTATGTCAGTGCCAGTCATCAAACATCCAAATATTCTCGTTTCCAGTTTCCACTAATTGCCCCACAGCTTGACGTCTGAAGTATTCATCTGAACGAAACTTTCCTTGCAAAGTTTTAATCTCCAATGAACCAGTGAATGAGTCTGAAGTCAGATACCGTCAAATTTGATCATGAACTGCGGGAAAACTGAGCCTCATTTTGACCCATAGAGGGATCTATGCAGACACATCTTTTGAAAGTGACAAAGGCCTCAGGAGAGCCCAACTTCCATAAAATGAGGAATTGACCCGTTTGGCCACTTCTTTCTTCATGACTCGCTTTAAAACCGATTCTGTTTCCATAAGCAGAGGAGTAAACAGGCGGGAGTCTAACCCTCAAGGACTGTCCCAATCGGTAATAATTGGTACCTGCTAAATGTTGACTTCTCCAAATCTGAGGCAGCCTGGTGAGCTGTGGTCTTCCAACTTTCTGCCTGTTTAAATGAATTCCAGCAGATTCCTGTCTCTACATAAGGAACAGAAGCATTCAACCGTATCCCTGTACGTTTTCGTCCCCCATTGTTTCACCGTTACTTTTCTGCTTTTCATGAATAACGTTGTTCTTTCTGCCAAACGAAGGCAATTTTCGCATCAGAAGCTTGTCATCCTCACGTTCCTCGAAGGAAAAACACGTATGTGGACTTCCAAACTGTAACAAATGGGGTCTGGGGCGGGGAGTGGGTATGTTCTGTCTATAAAATGACTTCCAGATATTCCTTCAAAATTAATACCTAACAACACGGAGAACGCACCTTCGGATGCTTGCTGCAATAGTTGCAAGAAAATTCAGCAAGGCTGTAGTGTGAATCGAGGTTACAACCCCGAGCTCGAACCACTGATCTATGGCAGCACTAACATATGAAGCGTTTTGAGACTGACAAAAGATGATGACCTTTAGCAGAAAAACTTCGGTCATCTTTTGTGATACAAGCTTCGTTTTGTGAGACAAAATACGACTTGAAACCCACTTCTTTGATCACTTGCTTGATATAACACTTTGTCAGCTTCCCAATATCTCATAAGGAGACAGGGATCAACATTTGTTTAATCTCACACAAAGTAAAAGCTTTGAACCTTCTTTTATATAAAAGGCACGAAGTAGTATTGATACCAGCTCATTACCCTTGATTTCAGCATGTATTGCAGTTTTTCTCAATCACTTGGTGAGTAATTCCTTTCCTTTTGCCTGGTGCGATTTACGTTGCCACGGGAATGCATAATTTATGGCGTTGGCAGGTGACTGTTAGGCACCAAACGTGAAACAGTTCAAATCGAACATGCTCCGGAGCTTGCAATTCGAGGGAATGCAGAATATCTGAGAGTGCACTTTAAAACATAATATTGGGTGTCGTGGCCGCTGGCTGGGTTGGCATACCATTGACCAGCTCTATTTGCTCTTGAGTGGGCCTAAGGATATGACAGTGATTGTTAGAGGGAAGACAGTCAAGAGATTTGCAGAAAATGATGAAAAATTTGAAATTTTGCCGCCCGGTGATGGGTGAGCAACCCTTGTTGTGAGTACTTCCACATGCGGGAGAGGTATTGGAAGAACTCAGAATTACATCATTGGGTAAATAACCTGCAACTCCTTCCCTTCCACCATGTGGGAGCCCTTGTGGAAAGATAAAGCTGCGAAAGCCGCAGTGCACGTTTGGGAAAATAGGCGTTCGTAAAAATGCCATTCAGATAATGAACAATGAAACTGTGAACAGAACGCAAGTACACCTTTGAATAGAAGCAGTGGGAGTTCGATCATAGAACATAGAAAATAGAACATTACAGCACTGTACAGTCCCTTCGACGTTCGATGATTCGCCAACCTGTCATCCCAATCTGTAGTCCATCTAACCTACACTATTCCATGTACGTCCATATGTTGGTCCAATGAGAACTTAAATGTACTTACAGTTGGCGTATCTATTACCGTTGCAGGTTAAACATTCCATACCCTTACTACTCTCTGAGTAAAGAAACTACCTCTGACATCTGTCCTATATCTATCCCCCCTCAATTTAATTCTATGCCCCCTCGTGCTCGCCATCGCCATTCTTGGAAGAAGGCTCTCTCTGTCCACCCTATCTAAATCCTCTGATTATATGATACGTCTCTATTAAGTCACCTCTCAACTTTCTTCTCTCTGACGAAAACAACCACACGTCCCTCACCCTTTCCTCGTAAGACCTTCCCTTCATACCATGCAACATACGAGTAAATCTCCTCTGCAACTTTTCCAAAGCTTCATCATCCTTCTTATAATGTTGTGACCAGAACTGTATACAATAGTCCAAATGCGGCCGCATTAGAATTTTGTCCAGCTGTAGCATAACATCATGGTTCCAGAACTCGATCCCTCAAGTAATAAAAGCTAAAACACTGTATGCCTTCTTAACAAACTTGTCAACCTGGATGGCAAACTTCAAGGATCTCTCTACGAGAACACCGAGATCACTCTGCTCACCTACACTACCAAGAAACTTACCATTAGCACAATACTTTGCATTCCAGTTGTTCCGATCAAAAGGAATCACCTCTCACTTGTCCCCATTAAACTCCATTTGCCACCTCTCAGCCCAGCTCGGTAGCTTATCTATGTCTCTTTGTAAACTACCACATCCTTCATCACTATCCACAACTCCACCGACCTTAGTGTCGTCTGAAACTTAATAACCCACCCTTCTACGCCCTCAATCAGGTCGCTTATAAAATATAACGAACAGCAGTGGACCCAACGCCGACCCTGGCGGTTTCCCACTGGCAACTGGACTTCAGGATGAACATTTTCCATCAACCACCACCCTCTGTCTTCTTTCAGCAAGCCAATAACTGATAAAAACTGCTACATCTCCCAAAATCCCACTCCTCCGCATTTTATGCAATAACCTACTGTGGGGAACCTTATCGAACGCCTTGCTGAAATCCATATACACAACATCAACCTGTTTACTCTAATCGACCTGCTTGGTCACCTTCTCAAAGAAATCAGTTAGGTTTGTGAGGCACGAACTACCCTTCACAAAACCATGCTGACTATCTCTGAACAAATTATTCCTTTCCAGACGGTTATAAATCCTATCTCTTATGACCTTTTCCAACAATTTACCAACAACTGAAGTGAGGCTAACTGACCTACAATTAACAGGATTATCCCTACTCCCCTTCTTGAACATGGGAACCATATTTGCTATCCTCAGGACTCATGGCACTATCCCTGTAGACAATGACGATTTAAAGTTCAATTCCAAACGCTCGACAATATCCCCCCGGCTTCCCAGAAAATCCTAGGAAAAAGCACATCCAGCCCAGGGGGCCTATCTATTTTCACACTCTGCAGGATTTCTAATACCTCCTCCTTTTGAACCTCAATCCCACCTAGTGTAGTAGCCTGTATCTCAGTAATCTCCTCGACATCATTGTCGTTTTCTAGACTGAATACTGTTGAAAAGTATTCATTTAGTGCTTCCCCCATCTCCTCTGACTCCACACACAACCTTCCAGTGCTATTGCTGATTGGCCAACATCTTAATTTCGTCATTCATTTATTCCTTAAATACCAATAGAAAGCCTCAGTGTTTACCCTGACCCTATCCCCCAAAAACTTCTCATTTCTCCTCCTGACTCATCTGAAATATCTCTTTCGGTCTTTCCTGGCTACCTTGTAACCCTCAAGCACCCTAACTGAGCTTTCGCCTCTTATCCTAACATGAGCCTTCTTCTTCCTCTTGACCAGACAATCTACTTCCTTCGGCTCCTGCTCTGGACAGCTTTCACTCTGCCTGACAGGTACATAGTTATCTCGGAAACACAGTAGCGTTTCCTTGAATAAGCTCCACATTTCTAATGTGCGTATCCACTGCAGTCTCCTTCTCCATCCAGTGCTTCCGAAGTCTGGCCTAATCGCATCATAATTGCCTTTCCCCCAGCTGTAACTCTTGCCGAGTAGTATACACCTATCCATTTCCATGTCAAATCCCCCTTAACAACTACCCTGTCATTCTCACTGCTGTCGAGAATCATCTTTGCTATCCTTTCCTCTACACCTCTGGAACTATTCGGGGGCCTATAGAAAACTACCAACAGGGTGACATCTCATTTCTAACTTCAGCCCATATTACGTTTTTTGACGAGTCCCCAAACATCTTTTCTGCAACTGTAATACTGTCTTTGAACAACACTGCCACAGGCCCCCCTCTTTTACCTTCTTCCTTGTTCTTACTGAAACATCTAAATCCTGGAATCTGCAGCAACCATTCATGTCCCTGTTCTATTCATGTCTACGAAATTGCCGCAACACCAAATTCCCAGGTACCAACCAATCCTGTAAGGTCATCGACCTTACTCCAGATGCTCTTGGCATTGAAGTAGACATACGCCAAACCAACGACTTGCTCACCGGTGCAATCTTGCGACCCTAAAACTTGTTTTCGACCTCCCTACTCTCTAAATTTTCAATACTTGAACTACAACTTTGGTTCCCATCCCTCTGCTGGATTAGTTTAAACACACCTTAGCGAATTGCCCCCCAGGATATTGGTACCCCTCTGGTTCAGATGAAGACCGTTCTGCCTTTACAGGTCCCACCCAGCCCAGAAGGATCCCTAATTATCCAATAATCCAAACCCCTCCCTCCTGCACCATCCCCGTAGCCACGTGTGCAACTCCACTCTCTCCCTATTCCTTGCATCACGAGCACAACAACAGGGAGGGAATTTGAAAGGACGGATGGAAGTATATTATGACCGTGACTTCCAAACGAACGGATTAGAGTTTGAGCTGCAGAAGAGCAGAGACGTGGAAGAGTTAATGATGTTAATGAAGTGCAAGTCGGCTGACATGGTGATGTTTAGGATATGTGGTTAAAAACACATAAGAAATTGAAGTATGTCACCATGGTTATGGCGTGTCTGTTCAGACTCAGACAATTACCATGGAGGAGATTGAATCAGTGGCGAGGCATTTTCTCCTAGGACTTGGTCGATTATGCCTTCCAGCTCATCTCATCCACTTCCGTCAACTCTGCTCCCAAACTCATCCCTCCAACTGAGACGAGGACAGAACTCCCTTCTACAACACTTTAAAATCCAGCACCCTCTGTAGACATCATGTCATCCTCCGGCATTTCCATCAGCTGCAAATAAAACCCACCAACTAAGATGTGTTTCCCTCCCCACCCCTACCCACTTTCTGTAAATATCATTCCCTCTTCGACTTCCTGGTGGTGCACGCTCCCACCAACCACCCTCCCATCCGCTCCCAGCAAACTTCTCATTCCAACATGGGATTTGCAAAACATCCATCCTCACCTCCGCCCTCAACTCTGTCCAAGGCGCCAAAGGACCCTTCCATGTCCATCAGAGTTTCACCTGCATTTCCACGCATGTCATTGTTCCCTGTGCAGTCTCCTCGATACTGAGGAGATCGGATGCCTAATTATAGACCACTTCGGAAAACTTCTCTGAGAAACCCGCACCAAACAACACCACTGGCCGCTGGCGGAACATGTCAACTCTCCCTCCCACACAGCCAAGTTCATTCAGGTCGAGGGCTTCTGCCGCTCTCATGAACTGTCCTGTCTGTCCATCTTCCTTCCCACCTATCTGCTCCACCCTGCGCTGCGACCTATAATCATTACCCTCACCTCCATCCTCCTATCACACTCTCAGTTACTTTGTCCCAGCCACACACGCTCCCATTTATTTCTCTGCCACCTCGCTTCACAAGCCTCTTTCCTGATGGTGCCCGAAACGTCGATTGTCTTGCTGATTGGATGCTGCCTGCACTGCTGTGTTCTTCCAATATCACACTTCTAAGTCAGTGGCGAGACAGTGGATTTTGAGTTCGGGACTGAAGTCAGATGCCTCAGTTTTGCAATGATTCAATTGTAAGTAATGTCTGCTCCATCAGGACTGGATGGCAGACAATTCAAGACAGTGTTTGACCTGGAGGGAACAGGGAGGTGATCGTGTTCATATCCACCTGCTGACCCGCTGATCTCTGTAGTGGAGGCTGTGTGCATGAAAGATTCTGACAAAATTCTCTTCCAATTCTTCGCGTCGAAAAACCCTTACCTTCAGACCTTATCTTCAGACAAAATCCAGAGTCTGTGAAAGACGGTTTCATACTCTCATTTTTGGATAACATCAGTTTCGCAGGATTTTAGAAGGGTAAGATTTACAAACCAACCTCTCCACCATAATCTGATGAAGCCGCACTATTTATCCCGAATACAACTTGATCAGATTTTGAACATGAAATGAAAAAGCCCTGGTTACAGTGTGAGATAAATCGTTAACTTATTGGTGTGTGGACGAGGCTTCCACCTGTCATCAGACCTTACAAAGCTCAATTGCAATCATACTGAGGAAAGACTGGGGAAACGTGGGGATCCACTCCCTGTCTGAGCTGAATTCCCGTGGACGCAATGATACCAGGAACAAGCCATTCACCTGCTCAGAGTGTGGGAAGGGATTTCACTCTGTCTCTGACCTGCTGCGACACCTACTCGTTCAAAATGATGAGAAGCTATTTCAATGCCTGAACTGTGGGAAATGCTTTAAAACATCCAGCATTTGGAGAACCGAACACCTCGCTCATTCTAATTAGGAACCTTTTATCTCTCAGGACTTTGGAAAATGTTATCAACCCTCTATGTGCTTCATCTTTGAGAAATATGCTCACATAAATAAGAGTCCATTAAGAATCAAAGAGACCTGACGTGTAATCCACGTGCTCACCCGGAGGAGAGAAATCTCCAGTTCCAAATCTGTGGGACGTGTTGTAACGTCCGAGCGACCGGGTGGCTCATCACCTTTCAACACAGTATTAACAGGTCTTTCTAAATGCCATGACTGCGGGAAGTGCTGCACTCTTTCCTGAATACTAACGTGTCATCACCATGTTCACACCGAGGATAGACATTAATCAGTATAAACGTTCCTGGGGACAGTATATCATGAACGTCTTCACATTGAGGAGAGACCTTTCAAACATGTAGTCTGTGGGATGTGCTCTCTAGTCTCTGTACAACTGATGTCCCATCGATATTTTCGAATTGTGAGAGACGTTTCAAGTGAATTTATTCCAGGAATAGATTCAAACAATCATCTCAACTCTCAGCACACCATGTTTTGCAGTTGTCAGCAAGCATTTACCTGCTTCATGTGCGAAAAACAGTTAGGTCACTCATCGACCATGCTGATAGTGTAGAGGGATCCCACTGAGGGATGGAATTCCCTCACTCATCGACCCTACTGAGACAGCAGAGAGTTTACATATCTCAACACCGATTGAACTTTGTTCTTCACATTCAGATCTCAAAGCAAAGTTTTAATATTCTCGATAACAACCAAAAAAGGCAAATACAATGTTAAACAGAGTATCGAAGGTCATTGGAAGGATGGTATTACAGAGTACGTGAAGCACCAGCATAGTTTGTCAAGGAGAAATCACATTTGACAAATGTATTAGAATGCTTTCAGCAGATAATGAGCAAGTGAGACGAAGTCAAGCCTGTGGAGGTGACCGGCTTGAATTTCCATAGACATATGTCAAGGTGCAGAATGGCAAACTGATAAATAAGAGACCATGGATTGAGGCTTGGCTGACTGGCAGAAGGCAGACAGTTGGGTAAAGAGGCCTCTTCCAGTATGGCAGCCCGTGACTAGTGGAGTTCAAATGAGTCAGGTTTGGCACCACAGCTATTCACATTATGTATGAATGACCCATTCAAAGAAACTGACGGTGTTGTTGCTCCATTTGAAAATACACAATGATAGGTGGAAGGCCAGATCTTATTGATGAAGCGGGCATGCTGCAGAATGACTTGAACGGAGTGAGTGCTTCGAAAATCGTTGTAGTTGCCATACTTTGTGGAAAATATGAGGTCATATGTTTGGTGGAAAGAGTAGAGGCATAGACAATTTTCTGAAAGCAGACAGAATTCCAAGTTCAATTTTCTCTTATGTTTAGCATGCAGTTTCAGTTGGTGTTTAGGAAGGCAAATACAATGTCGGCGTTCAGTTCAAGCAAATTAAAAAGCACCGGCAGATGTTTAGGCCTAAGTCAATAGGAGGCTCTGGACCATTGCATTTGGAACATTGGGAGTAGGTTTTGGCCCGATATCTAAGTGATGGTATGTTTTGCGTGGTGGATAGGAGGTTTATATTGGCTGCCTCAGTGGTGAGTAGTAATGTCTTGCAGCCTCCGCGATGTTTGTTCAATATCTACTTTCGACGAATGTGAATTTGGAGTTGGCATATACTATCCGTTTCAGCCTGCGTTTCCTCCTCAGACTAAAGATTTGTGGCTGACGTTCTTTCGTTATGGGAAATTCAGAGTTACAGGAATTGGATAGAGGTGTGAGTTGGGAACGATTCCCTTCGCATGATTAGCGGGGGTTTATTATCCAAATCTCCGTTTTGCACATTTTAGGTATTCCGTTAGAACAACGTTGATCGCAGGGATTTAGGCCTTTTCATGAGAATTTTTTTAACCGAGGTGACACCTTCCATATAAACGCATGGTTTCAAGTAAAAGTCTTGAACGATATAAGGAGTGGAGGGTCATTCTTGAGGAAGACATCATAAAGGTCAATGGAGAATATTAAATAGCCTCAGACCATAAAGTTAAGTATAATATAAAGATATTCTGCCAGTACATTAAGAAATTGAGACGAAATAGGACCACTTTAAGATGAAAAAGCTCACCTATGCCTTGATCCTCAGCAGATGGAGAAACATGTAATGTTCATTTCGCATCAGTTTACACTGTGGAGAATGAAATGGCGGGTACACCTAAATACTGATGTTTTGAAACTAGTTCACATTAAAAAAGGGAGGTGCTGGATTACCTGGAAACTATAAAGTTGGATATTTCTCTGGGATCTGATCTCCTGTATCCCGGAAACTTGTGGGAAGTTAGGGAATGAAACTGTTGGGCCCTTCGTAGAAATATTTTTATTATCTATTATTACGAGTGAGGCGCCGAATGTTGTGCCTTTGCTTAGAAAGGAATTCATGGAGAAGTCTGGGATCGATATACCTGTGTGTCTATTTATGGTCGTGGGTAAGTTGTTGGAAGCAATTCTTACCGATAGGATTTATTTGATTTTTTAGATACAAGGAATAAATAGGGATAATCAGCATGGTTTTGAACAAAATTGATTGATTTTTTGCAGGCGTAACCAAGAAGATCAATGAGGACATAGTGGTAGAGTTTGCTCACTTGGGGTTGAATAAAAGCTTTTCCAGTGTTCCACATGGTTGACTAATTCATAAAGTTAAATCGCATAAGTTAAATGTAAGGATTCCAATTAGGTATTAAATTATTCGATAGCAGGATGATGAGAATGGTGGTGGAAGGTAATTTTCAGACTGGAGGACTGTTACCAATGGTATACGATTGGCTGAGCGCACATTCATTTTATTTTTCATTTAAATAAATGATGTACGTGGGAAGATAGAAAGCATGGTAAATAAGTTTGCAAAATTGGTAGAAGAATGGACAATAATAAGGTTCTAGAAAGTTGTGAAGCGAGTTGCTCGTCAGGTCAGTTTCTCTCTGGCCTCGAGTTTAAAAAGCGTGTGGGGGAGAAGTTGTGAAGGGTCATTCGTCCATCGTGAAGCGTACGTTATCAGGCATCCATCTATTCTTGTCCCAGTTTGCAGCAATGAAATTGTCTATTTGATCTGATATGACAGAACAATGGTACTGAAGGTTGACCTGATCACAATGTTGTAACCTCTTTGAGGAACGTATTTTTATGTTCAAATACAAAGGTAGTCACGCAGGCACATTCCCCGATAGTGACAGAGTCCTCAGAATTATATCCATTCCATGTGCTTTATGTCTACAAGTATCTCTGGAGAAAGGAGGCTTTCAGTGGAATACAAGTCACTTCGCCAGAAAATGTGCACCGTTGCTGTGAGCCGCGATATGAAATGGATACTGAGCTGAAATGATCCGAAACGCTTCTCATGTGAAACTTTCAATAACACAAATCCCACCAAAATAAGCCCTCTGGCTCCTGGAACCTGACAGGTTAGCGCACAGCAGACATTCCTCCTTAAGAAACAACGGGCACATGGCAAAATCTAAACACTTTCCTGTCTTGTCTTGTTCTGTTTCTGTCGCTGTCACACTTCCCGCGTCCTCTGAACGTCTAGTCCCAATGTCAATGAGCTATTTGATGTAAACACAGGCATATCGAAATAGTAATCTTTATTTCAAAAGCAGAGCCAGGGATTGTAAGCTGCAAGGGCTTGCTCTCTGCTGGGTAATGAAACATCACAGTTTCGTTGTACTCATTATCATATAGACTGATTCCACAAATATGCACCGCAACCAGTCATTATCAATTGAAATGTCCCAATGAATACCGTGACGGGCAGAAAGATCAGGGAAGAGTAGCTTCGACCCCTTCCTCGCCGACGGACATTTTGCAAAGAATGTCCTGTTACTTGACAATATGACCTCCTCGAAGCTGGCCATGGAAGTGTCTAGAACAATAATATCCTTTGGCCCATATGTCTGCACCAGTCCAACTTAATCCCCTGAACTGTTCTTATCTCATTTGGCGTCAATTGCTTCAGAGGGGCAAATGTATTCAGTCATGGAAGTGGACAACTAAATGGGTATTACCTGATCTGGTGTTATCTGTCTTTTCCATCCTGACAGGCAGTTGGTTGCAGATTCTTAACGTTCCTTATTTGAGTTTACACATTTCACCTAATCCTGCGATTGAATTTCAAACAAGAAAGCAGAGAACAAGCACTCATCAAGTTCACTCTCGGCTTTCAATCAGTCAGCAAAATGCTTAACTGAATGAGGAATCCACATTGCATTTAATGTCCATCGCCTAAACGACATGGCCACATCTGCAGAAGCGTGCTTCTAAACTGTTTTCAAGTACTCCCTCACTGTGGAGCTGAGGGACAGGCAATCATTGTTCGGTTTGTTTGAATTCAATCACCACAGTTTCGACAAGGTTAAATTACAGGATATGTTTGGTCTGTGTAATAAATCTCGTTGGTTGAAATGGTCATTCAGTTAAAAAGAAAAGTAGAGATTGCAGGAGAAACTAAACAGATCTGGCAGCATCTGGGGAGAGACAAATAGAGACAACGATTCAGAGCTTCTCCAGGAGTTTCTCCGAACTCTGTTTTCTCCGACAGGTGCTGGCAAACCTGCCGAGTTCCTTCATCAATTTCTGTTTTTGTTTTAGATTCCGAGCGTCCACAAACCTTCACTAGCCAGTCAACAATACGGTAACGCATTTGTGGCTCCTCACTGGATTTGCTTTCCGTTTGGGAGCATATCCTTGACCCTATTAAAAACCCGAAAGTGCACAGCACAGGAGTCGGATGAACAAGAACACCGGCTGCTCCATGCGTGAGTACACTTTATCGGTTAACAGCGAAACGAGAGGACTAATTGCTCCACAGAGACTGGGGAGTCCCTTGTAGCAGGCCCCTTGCAGGATCTCCTAAAGCAGACTGTTAGTGAATTCAAGCTATCGCCTGCCCTTCGCAGAATGAAAATTGACCTCAATTGGTTAAAAATTCCAAAATGAATCCGAAGAGCCGAACGCACTGACTAGCATCGTCACAGAGACTAATGAGCCATTGGCTTCAATGACCCCCGAATGCAAGCTGCAGCCTGCCCCTCCGATATTGACAATCACCCTTAATTAGCATTTTTCCTAAATAAATCCAAGGAAATTCACGGTGAAAACATGGGAATAGTCTGATCCCACCCTCTATAGACGCACCCATGACACCGGAACCAGTTATCCTCCAAAAGGGATTGCCTCACTTCCACCCTTTCAGTGTTTTATCTCTTCCCGCGTTTTTGAATTGCCCTGGAGCTGAGATGAGATTTGACATCCCAACGTGCAGGAACGAGAATCCTTTACTATCATAGATCATTCCATGTCCGGAGAATATCAGAGTCAAAGTACCGGCCTCTGAAAGAACGGAAAGATTTCTAAACTGTCTCTGCCCAGTCGGCCATTTCACCCTTCATTTTCCACTGAATCCGCGGCCCAAGGAATATCTAAAGATTCCGAAAGCTCGAGTCTGGGATTTCTGTTTTGCTTGTTGACAGTTTTCCCACTTGACAATTGGTAACATTTTCCCAGAACCTTTTCACAATCCTCTGTTTTGCGCCATGTACAGAGATTCACGACCCTGGGAATATATTGTTTGGAGCAAAGAAGATTAATGTGAAATTTCTTGGGGACGTTTATAATGATGTGGGAGAAAGAGCTGTGGATGGGTGGATTAATGGTCAGGAGGAACTGCTGCGTCTGACCAGGGTAATTGACCAGAGAACGAGGAGTGAAGACGTTTAATGGAAAAAGACGACTTGTTTCAAATAAACTCAGTGAAACCTACATATATCCTATGCGTATTTTTTGTCATCTGTGGATAGAGGAACAGGTCCGTTTTGAGTCAGGTCCGTTTCTTGTTCAGAACGCAAGTTTTCTGCATCTCAAGAAAAGACCTGAGAACATATCGAGTTGTTTCGGCGGGTTTTCTGGAGTTGCAGCGATAACTCTTCCAACAAGAAAACATTTAAAATCAACTGTGAGGGAAACATGCTCGGTATTGATGAAAGATAGAATGAATATAAAGGATCCCTTTTCATGAGCAGAGAGATTAATAACACGGCAATGTTCGAGGAATAAAGATGCACTTCTATCGCGCCTTTCAGCTCTACTTGAATCACAGGCACTGAAGCACCTATGAAGCAGATGTGTCATTGTCAATAATAATGTGCTAATCAAGGCAGATTGTTCAAACAGAGGTCAAAAAAGAAAACTCAGAACTGGCACTGGAAGTGCCAGTGAGATTATGTTTTACTTTAAAAGAATTGTCCTGCTCTTGTTTATATCCAGAATTTTGCAGGACCAGTCATCCCAATCTCAGAGAAAGGCGTTACCCTCTTAAGAAACAAATGAGGAGGATGTTCTCACATTCAGTATGTAGCAAGTATGTGGAAGTATTTGCAGCCACGGCCTGTCAAGACTGGGTATGTTCAAGGCTTCAATTATCTCTCTGTTAATAGCATGCAGCAAGTGGCAATGTAAAATGTGTCCACATTTGCTGACAATGCACACTAGTGGGAGCGCATGTTATGATAAGATCATGGCAATATGCATAGGCATATAGATAGGTTGGGTGAGTGGGGACAAACTATTCAGGTGCAGTTTCATGTGTGTATTATGAGGTCATGCACTTTGGTCGGAAGAGTCAAAAGACAGATTACTATTAAAATCGAGATAAAGTAGAAGAAACATGTGACGCAGAAGAATATTATACACGGCACAAAGTTTAGTATCATATTCTTTCCCTGACAAAAAGGATGGCTTCCTTTCCGAATGCTGACAATGAAAAAGATTGTTTCCCAGGAAAGAAAAATAACTGAAACTAATAGCCTAATCGGAAATTTAGAAAAGACTTAGATCGTTCCAATGGACGACGTTGATGTATATGGCTCGCTAACATTTGTTTACAATGGGGCTTGGAGTGGGAGTTAGGGGACCTGGGGAGTGGAAGTCAGGTTATCCATGATTACTGTCATCGTTCATCTGTCTACGTCATTTTGTACGTTTAATTTCGCATTTTGGTTCCTGTGAGTGCCCTTGTAAACTGTACCCGCTGGTGATTATTTCCCTGGTTGCTCTTCATCACGACTCGAAAGAATTCAAAATTCTGTTCTCCTTGATTTCGGTAATCTCTAATCAAATGTCATCAGTACCTCGATACTTTCCAAGCCTGTCTTCCTTCTTGCAATATCAGTTGATCCGTCACTACATTACTGTTGACCAAATCAAGAACAAATCAAACCGTATCAATAGCATCTCGGTTCTGAACGCAGATAACTGCAGCCACTGCCCAGAGCACTGCCAACTGTAGGATCACAGAAGCACACATTGTACAGCCAGGAAACTCAAAACAACAGAAACACCCTTTTGGGCTGCGGACCTGGTTGTGTTTCTCAATCAGCAATCGAATTTTACATTGGTAATATCAGCAGTTCCCTCACACAAGGAACTAACCAATGCTGCAGACAGAGGATAAAGTGTGGACTGTAGATACTGAAGATCAGAGTCAAGAGTGCGGTACTGGAAAACTTAGCAGATCAGGCAGCATCTGAGGAGTAGCAGAATCGACGTTTTGGCCGAATGTCTGATAAAGTATTTATGTCAGAAACATCCATTCTCCTGCTTCTTGGATGCTGCATAACCTGCTGTACTTTTCCAGCAACCATTCTCCATTGCTGCAGACTATCACACAATCCGAGATTCCAGGCACGGAATCAGCGACACTCAGTGTCATGAGTCAACCTACTGTGGACACCTGGCAGTGGTGTTTCATGTCAAATTGATCTTCAAGAATGTGTATCGTGAGTTGTCCGTCCTGTATAATGTTTCCTGCAGTCCCGATATGCAATATTTTTTTTCCAAATTTGTCTTGCCTATGATGGGTAATTGGTCCATTTTTTGGTGAGTTGTTGTCAAATATGTCTTTCGGTTTATGCTGTCTCATAACTCTGAGTGGTCAGAGGAGTCTGACTGTATGTGCCGAGACATACTTTGACGTATAATTTAGAAAGCTTGGTTGGTTGGGTAATGGTATGTCCTCCCGGCGTTGGTTTTACAATGAATATGCGGGAATATCGATTGTTGCAAAATATTTCTGGAAGATCCACTAAACAACACAATCAGCTGTCCCGAGTAGCAATACACAGCGATGACGAGGACAACAAATTCGACTGTGACAACACAAATACATTGGGGCCAGCTAAACAGAGTGAAGCCAGAGAATATCTAGAATGACTAGACTCAACCAATGACTCCATCAAAAAACAGTTGATCTGGACCCAACATACTGGGACATGCAAAGGACGACAAGAACCAGCAACTGAAAGCTGTGGGAAGGAAATCAAACCAATTCGAAACACTTCAGGATAGCAGCGCTTCACACGAGTTTCATCTGCCTTGAGGATATCACTGAGAAAGGGAAGGAAACGGCTGCAAACCAACTTCCCAAAACCACCAAACATCCCCACAAAATCTGCACCCTTCATTAGAACTGCAGATTTTTAAACAAACCTTGAAACCCTGAAACAGTCAGAGCCACCCCAGCGGGAAAATAAACCCTGGTCTCCCACGTGACAACTGAGGTTACCAACCACACGGTGTATGTCAGAGCTAACTGAGCCTGCAAGCTACTTGTGCATGCTCTTGTCAATAACACCTGCTTGATTATCCTCATCCTATTTTCCATCATTTAACGTTGTATGTCTTAAGCATTACAAATTCACAGTTACATATCTCTAAAAATTGTGACACTTTCTGCCGCTCTGACACATACAAACAGTGATGTCCAGATTCCATCCACTCCCCAGCTGATAAAGTTTTCTATGTACAGCTACTCGAACATTTATGACTCTTATCTTAACTCTATGGCTTCTGTTTGATTGATCCCTCCATCATAGGGAATGTTTTCGTTGAGTGTACCCAACCCATTCCACTGATTATTTCGTACATCTCAATACTGTCTCCTCTCAACCTCTACAGCTGTCAGAAATACAAGGCCAGTCTAAATGAACTCTATCATAACTGAAGTTCTTCAATCCAGACAATATATTGGCGAAACACTTCTGCACCGTTTCCCCAGCTGTGATATCGTATCTTTTATGTGAATTGCAGCATTGTACATAATACTCTAGTGAGAGACGAATAAAGACTTGAAATAAATGTGGGGAATTCATAAACATTGTTCTTTTCCAATAAAGTCTCTTTCCTTCGAAATTGTTCTGTGTCATTTCATGAACCCAGTGCTCCAATGAACTCTGGTCCATGCAAATCAAACACTGTACATGATGATTGATAACCAACCACATTATCTGATTGCATAACGTGGCTTAAAGGTCCTCATGGTGGTATATGGGCATGTTCGCCGAACAAGAGTGACAACTCCAACACTAACCTACCGGTGCCAATGTGAAAGTGAATGTTAATTTGTGCAATGCCCCAGAGACATGGGAGGAGGGATGGAAAGGAAGAATAGTGATTGTGAAATGGAGAAAATTCTCCGTTATTCGATGCAGATAAAGTTTGAAGCAAATAAATCATCACCTTAGAGAGTATTTTCACATTAAAACTGATCGTTTCCTTTCTGCATTTGTTTTGCAAGGTTTATGTGAAGTAACATGGAACAAATGCGCATTACCGATACTCGGATCTGAATGGAGGTTGCTTCGGCCACAATGCAGAGGACGAACCACTTTACGATCACATGAAAAACCCAACAGTAAAAGCAATAAATGCAATGGCTGAGATTGGCGAGGAACAGCACTCCATGCACAAGAGGACAATGAACTGAGATTGGAATGAATCGTCATCTTCGTTGCCCTCATTGGCTGTGGAGATTCCATCATTGAGAATGTTGAAGACTGAGTTCAATAGATTTCTAGCAAAGATGAAATGTACAGGCGATAGTACACAAATTGTTGAAATGTGAGTCTCAAAAACAACGAAGTTTCACATCCTTGCTATATCAGTGCAGCGGGACAACGTAGTAACAAATGTTGAACACTCACAACTCACCGGTTCCCATGTCTAGAATCAGAGAAATTCAGTGGCGCTGTGGCGAAGATCCGATCGGAAATTGGGAGTGGAATGAACGCATGGATCTCTTCTCCATCTGCAAGTGACAAAGTCCGTGAGCATCCATTCCTTCTATGAAGGCAGAGAGGCGCGTGGAACGCCCAGGCTGGGAGCTCCAAACTCGGCTGGAGCAACTTCTGTTGACATGGAATAGGGAGCATTGGGAGAAGAGGCTGGGAGAGTAACCTCATCTGGATACAGTTCAATTGACATGGTGCAGGAAACATTGGGTTGATGGAAAGTACCCTGAGCCATTTCAATCTGAACTGAAATAGTTTTCGGCAGCATACATTTTTGTGGATTGAGGGAGGATCTTCCCCAGGGAATTGTCAAATTGAAAATAAACATTTTGCAAAGACTCAGCTCGTGTGGGAGTATCTGTGTATCATGAAATGGACGAAATATCATTGCACTCTGACATTTCTCATATTCTGACACTGCAGTCGACTAATTTTCTGGAAGGATATTTTTAAATTTTTTTGTGTGTTATTCAATTTCCTGCAAGCTTGTTCTGGTCTGGTCATTGATATAAAATAAGCAACCAGAAATTAGCATGAAGTTAGGATTCGGTTCGAGGTCCCGTCGAATTACGGAAGAACAATGGGAGAGTAGAGGTGAAATTTATCCGAACAGCAGTGATGAAATTGAGTGGGTGGGCAGACAAAGGATGAAAGGAAGCTTCATGGGGATAAATGTGTTTTCTTCCACAATGAAACGTATCGCGTAACAAAGTGGTGACAATTGAAGTCAAGCATCGTGGGTGATAATATTTGCTGGTTTTGTGAATGTCTCACCTGCACTGACAGGAATGGAGTGTATAAGTCCTTCTAAACAGAGTGAGACAGGGAGAATGTAAACACAGCAAGCTCCAACAAAACAGATATATTTCTTCTTTTCTGAACTTCAGTCCCGGACTAAGATGATCTTTGTAAAATTATTTTACACCATGTCATGGGAGGATTTACAGATTAGAACACGGAAACCAAATTATATATCAAGATTAAATCATACCACTTTATTCGCTAAGACAAAAGCAACATGGAAGTTTACCTTCTGACTCGCAGTAATTCTTGCACAATATCATAAATTTTTTTCCCATTAAACTGGAACAGCTGTTCTTCCTCTAACGTCCTAAACATATTAAAACATTGGTATTTTGAACAAATCACACCTGAGTCGTTTTTGATCTCTGTGGAACAAATTCAACTTCTCCACACTGAACTTAGATATAGTATTCCGCATTTCTTTGACTGTTCTGATAAATCTCCTTTTCGATTTCTCCACAGACATTCACATTCTTTGTCGAGATCACCTGTTTGCGCAATCCCAAATGCTGTGTATTCATATGGGTGATGTCATCACAAACAGGCAATTGCTCAGTAAAATCACCCTGATTCCTGGGTATTTCCTCAAGTGTGAACGTTTGCTTTGACCACAGTGCTTCTGATTTCGTTCGAGTTGCCGGGTCCAGCATTTAATTAGCAAGAGGAAATCAAATAAATTACTTCAGTAGTTTTTACTAATAATCTACTGTTACAATCTGACACAACCTTTTGTTCTGTCCACTCTACTACCAATCTTGATCTCAGCTGCATACTCACTGACCATGTTTTATACATTTATATCTAAATCATTTGTATGAAAGAAAAACGAAATTGGGCTCAGTATTGAACCCTGTGGAACACAGCTGGTAACGGTCCTCCAGTCAGAACACTACCTTCCACCACCGTTCATGCCTTCTACCATTAAACTAATTTTATCTCGAATTGTAAATATTAAGTTAAATCCATGTTAAAATTTAATAAACCTTGTGGAACCTTTTAAAAGGATTTATTAAATTCCAACTGAACAATGCCTAACACTTAGTCCTCATCACTATTCTTTGTTACGTCCTCAAATAACCCAACCATGTTAGTGAGATATACATTTCCTCGCACAAAACCAAACTGATTAGCCCTATTCCGTACTCGTCTCTCAAAATACTTATAAATCTGATTGCCCAGAATTGCTTCCAACAACTTACCCACGACCTTAGCAAGCCTCACAGGTATATCATTTTCGTTTTCTCCATTCATCCCTTCCTCAACAAAACTACACACTATTTATTGGGCACATCACTCGCAGTAATAGATGTTGCAAAATATTTCTACCAAGTGCTCAACTGTTTATTTCCCTTTTTCTCATAAAGCCCTTGCTGCCCGAGATCAGATCTCAGAGAAATATCCAACTTTATATTTTCCAAGTCTTCCGGAACTTCCTTTTTTCAATCTGAACTACTTTCAAAACATCAATGTTTGTAGCCTCCATTTCGTTCACTAATATGAAATGAACATTTAGTATCTCTCACTTCTGCTGAGGTGCAAGACAAATGTTAGCTCTTGCATCATTCTGAGTTCCGATTTGTTCTCTAGCTCTGAACGTACTTATAAAATATCTTTACTTTATCCTTAGATTTATGTGGTAAAGCTATCTAATATGCTCGCTTTGCCTTCATGATTTCCTTTGAAGAATGCCCCTCTACTCCTCATATTGTTCAAGAGATTGACTTGAGATTGCATGTTTACATGGAAACTGTGATTTTAAAAAAAAATAATTTCTTAGACGACAAGTCCTTCATCCCTGCGATCAACGTTGTTCTAATAGAATCCTGACAATGTGCGAAAAGGCAAATCAGCTCAAGATGAACCCATGAAACATACGAAGATCATTGCACATAAGCTCACACCTCTATCTGATTCGTGTAACTCTGCATTTCCCATGGCCAAATTACATCAACAACGTATTTTCCTTCAGTGGGGGAAACTCACGTAGACATGGAAAGAATGTGCAAACTGCAGAGAGTCGCCCGATCAAGAAATTGAACCAGCGTTGCTCAGGCTGGAAGACAGCAGTGCTACCACTGTGTCAGCCATTGAAAACCTCCTATCCACCACTCATAATAAATCTCCCCTGAGACATGAGGGCAAAAGCTATTCCAGATAATCCAAATGCTTCTGACGAGAGCCTCTTATCGCGTCAGTTGAAAACCTCTGCAGTTGGTTCTTAACTCGCCTGAATGAATGCCGACATTGCATTTACCCTCCGAACGGCCAATAGGACCTGCATGTTAAACATAAGAGAAACCTGAACTAGATCTCTCAAGTGTCTTTAACCGAGGGATCTCTGAAGTCTTTCCCCGTCACAAAATGTCCTATGCCTCTAATCATACCATTATGTTATGACTCTTTTCCACACAGTGTTCTAACTGCAACAATTTTTTATCCAAGCAATCAGCAGGTCCATGTCATTCTGCAGCCTGCCCACTTCCTCAAAACCATCTGTCCTTTCACCTGTTGTTGTATATTCTGCAAAATATCATCAAAACTCTCAGGTCCTTTGACCCGATCAGTCACACATAACGGGAATAGTTGTGGTGCGAAAACTGACCATTGCTGAACCCACACGTCACGCGCTGCCATCCTGGAAAAGAACCCTTTCACCCAACTGTTTTCACCCGGTCAGCCAAAACTCAAGCCATGCCAGTACTTTGCCCCTGACACCATTGACCCTTATTTCGCAGATTCTGATACTGCACCTTGACAAACGCCAGTTGCGAATTCAAGCTGATCACATTCACAGAATATACTGTTGCTCACTTGCTCATTAGCTTCTCATAGGATTCTATTACATTTGTCCTTAAGAACCTGTGTTGATGCTTCAAGTACTACGGAATCGCATCCTTATATTGACCTCTCGTACGATATTGAATACAAAATGGTTTTGTTTCACATTTATCTAAAATATTAAAACTTGTTTTTCAGTCCTGCATGTCACGAACAACAATGTCCAATCGCAGTTGAACTCTGCGCTCTGAGCTCTCTCAGCAGGCTCGAGGAGTGAGTGAATTCCTTCCCCCAGTGGATGTCTCTGTGGTCTCAGCAGGGTCGATGAGTGAGCTAACTGTTTTTCTCAAATGAAGCATGAATATACGTTCTGCCCACTGCAAACTCGCTGGTGTACTGAGAGTTGAGATGATCGCCCGAACCGGGTCCCACCGTGAAAACAATTGAAGTGTCTCTCAACTTGTGAAAATGTCGATGGAACATCAGTCCTGCAGGGAATGGAGAGCACATCCCACACACCGGATATTTGATAGTCTCTCCACAATGTGAAGACGTTCATGATTAAATGATCCGAAGGAACTTGTATAGTGATTACCACAACCTCAGCATTTGAAGGGTCTCTTCTTTGTGAATACGTTGATGCCATGTAAGTCCCCAGGAGCTGGGCGGGAAGGTAAGTGATTAGTATTTGAGTGCGTGTGTTCTAGACCCCAGGTCCTACTCCTGTAGGGCCTCCCCTCCCACCCTCCTCCTCTAACCTAACTTTAAAGTCCACAGGTAAGTGACTCAGTGTTCTTGTTTTTTTTTGGAGAAAGTGTACAGTTATGGCAGCGCAGGCGGTGGAATGTTCCTCCTGCAGGATGTTTGAGGTAGGAGTGACCGCCGATACTCCTGCCGACTTCGTCTGCAGGAAATGAAGTCAGATCCTGATCCTCACCGAACGAGTTAGGGAACTGGAACTGGAGTTGGATGAATTGAGGATTATTCGAGAGGCTGAGAGGGTGATTGATGGCAGCTACAGGGACATCGTTACGCCGGAGAACAGAGGTAGCTGGGTAACAGTTAGAGGTGGGAAGGGGAAGAAGCAGGCAGTGCAGTGTTCCCCTGTAGTCGTTCCCCTAAAAAATAAGTATACAGCTTTGGGAACTGCAGTGAAATGGTCTGTGGCTCTGAGACTCAGAAGGCAAAAGGGGAGAGGAGGAGAGCGCTCGTTATAGGGGACTCTCTAGTTAGAGGGACGGACAGGCGGTTCTGTGGACATGGGCGAGACTCACGGATGGTTTGTTGCCTTCCGGGTGCTAGGGTCCGAGACGTCTCAGACCGTGTATTCAGAATCCTTAAGGGGGAGGGTGTGCAGCCAGAAGTCGTGGTACACATTGGCACCAACGTTATAGTTAGGAAGAGGGGTGGAGAGGTCATTCAAGAGGTCAAGGAGTTAGGCTGGAAGCTAAAAGCCAGGACAGACAGAGTCGTCATCTCTGGGTTGTTGCCGGTGCCACGTGACAGTGAGGCAAAGAATAGGGAGAGAGTGCAGTTGAACACGTGGCTGCAAGGCTGGTGTAGGAGGGAGGGCTTCAGATATTTGGATAATTGGACTGCATTCTGGGGAAGGTGGGACCTGTACAAACAGGACGGGTTGCACCTGAACCAGAAGGGCACCAATATGCTGGGTGGTAGGTTTGCTAGCACTCTTCGGCGGGGTTTAAACTAATTTGGCAGGGGGATGGGATCCGGACTTGTAGTCCAGCAAGTAAGCTAGCTGTGTGTCAGGATGCAAAAGACTGTAGGGAGGCTGTGGAGAAGGTAGCACTGACAGGGACTACTTGCGGACACAGAGACGGGCTCAAGTGCGTATACTTCAACGCAAGGAGTATCAGAAATAAGGTGGGTGAACTTAAGGCATGGATCGGTACCTGGGACTACGATGTGGTGGCCATCACGGAAACGTGGATAGATGAGAGACAGGAATGGCTGTTGGAGGTTCCTGGTTACAGGTGTTTCAGTAAGATTAGGGAGGGTGGGAAAAAAGAAGGGGGGGTGGCATTGCTAATTAGAAATAGTATAACGGATGCAGAAAGGAAGTTTGAGGGGGATCTGCCTTTGGAGGTAGTATGGGCTGAAGTCAGAAATAGGAAAGGTGCGGTCACCTTGTTGGGTGTTTACTATAGTCCCCCCAATAGCAGCAGAGATGTGGAGAAACAGATTGGGAAGCAGATTTTGGAAAGGTGCAGAAGCCACAGGGTCGTATTCATGGGCGACTTCAACTTCCCAAATATAGATTGGAAGCTCTTTAGATCAAGTAGATTGGATGGGGTGGTGTTTGTGCAGTGTGTCCAGGAAGCTTTTTTAACGCAGTGTGTAGATTGTCCAACCAGAGGGGAGGCCATTTTGGATTTGGTACTCGGTAATGAACCGGGACAAGTGGTGGGCTTTTTAGTGGGTGAACACTTTGGTGATGGCGACGACAATTCTGTGACTTTCACTTTGGTTATGGAGAGAGATAGGTGCGCACAACAAGGTAGATTTTATAATTGGGGGAAGGGAAATTACGATGCTGTAAGGCAGGATTTGAGGAGCATACGTTGGGAGCGTAGGCTGTCAGGGAAGGATGTGGTGGAAATGTGGAACTTTTTCAAAGAGCAGATACGACGTGTCCATGAAATGTATGTACCTATCAGGCAGGAAAGAAATGGTCGTGTGAGGGAGCCTTGGTGGACGAGAGAGGTTGAATGTCTGATAAAGAGGAAGAAGGAGGCTTAAATAAGGTTGAGGAAACAGAATTCGGACAGAGCAGTGGAGGGATACAGGATAGCCAGAAGGGACCTGAAGAAAGGGAGTAGGAGAGCTAAGAGAGGGCATGAAAAATCCTTGGCGGATAGGATCAAGGATAACCCCAAGGCATTTTATGCGTATGTGAGAAACCTGAGAATGACGAGAACGAGGGTAGGTCCGATCAAGGACAGTAGTGGGAGACTGTGTATTGAGTCGGAAGAGATAGGAGAGGTCTTGAACAAGTACTTCTCTTCAGTATTTACGAACGAGAGGGACCGTATTGTACAAGAGGAGAGAGTGAAATGGACTGGTAGGCTAGAAAAGATACCTGTTAGGAAGGAAGATGTGTTGGACATTTTGAACAACCTGAGGATAGACAAGTCCCCTGGGCCTGACGGGATATATCCTAGGATTATGTGGGAAGCAAGAGAGGAAATTGCAGTACCGTTGGCAATGATCTTCTCGTCTTCACTGGCAACGGGGGTGGTACCAGGGGACTGGAGAGTAGCGAATGTTGTGCCCCTGTTCAAAAAAGAGAATAGGGATAACCCTGGGAATTACAGGCCTGTTAGTCTTACTTCTGTGACAGGCAAAGTAACGGAAAGGGTACTGAGGGATAGGATTTACGAGTATCTGGAAAGACACTGCTTGATTACGGCCAGCCAGCACGGATTTGTGAAGGGTAGGTCTTGCATTACAAGTCTTATTGAATTCTTCGAGGAGGTGACCAAGCACGTGGATGAGGGTAGAGCAGTGGATGTAGTGTACATGGATTTTAGTAAGGCATTTGATAAGGTTCCCCACGGTAGGCTTATGCAGAAAATCAGGAGGCATGGGATAGAGGGAAATTTGGCCAATTGGATAGATAACTGGCTAACCGGTCGAAGGCAGAGAGTGGTGGTAGATGGTAAATATTCAGCCTGGAGTCCAGTTACAAGTGGAGTTCCGCAGGGATCAGTTCTGGGTCCTCTGCTTTTTGTAATTTTTATTAATGACTTAGATGAGGGAGTCGAAGGGTGGGTCAGTAAATTTGCAGATGATACGAAGATAGGTGGAGTTGTGGACAGTGAGGAGGGCTGTTGTCGGCTGCAGAGGGACTTAGATATGATGCAGAGCTGGGCTGAGGAGTGGCAGATGGAGTTCAACCCTGCCAAGTGTGAGGTTGTCCATTTTGGAAGAACAAATAAGAATGCGGAATACAGGGTTAATGGTAGGGTTCTTAGTCAGGTGGAGGAACAGAGGGATCTTGGGGTCTATGTACATAGATCCTTGAAGGTTGCCACTCAGGTGGATTGAGTTTGTAAGAAGGCCTATGGAGTATTATCGTACATTAGCAGAGGGATTGAATTCAAGAGTCGTGAAGTGATGTTGCAGCTGTACAGGACTTTGGTTGGGCCACAGTTGGAGTACTGTGTGCAGTTCTGGTCGCCTCACTTTAGGAAAGATGTGGAAGCTTTGGAGAGGGTGCAGAGGAGATTTACCAGGATTTTCCTGGAATGGAGAGGAAGTCGTACGAGGATAGGTTGAGAGTTCTCGGCCTTTTCTCATTGGAACGGCGAAGGATGAGGGGTGACTTGATTGAGGTTTATAAGATGGATCAGAGGAATAGATAGAGTAGACAGTCAGAAACTTTTCCCCGGGTACAACAGAGTGTTACAAGGGGACATTAATTTAAGGTGAGGGGTGGAAGGTATAAGGGAGAGGTCAGGGGTGGGTTCTTTACCCAAAGAGTGGTGGGGGCATGGAATGCACTGTCCGTGGGAGTGGTAGAGTCAGAATCATTGGCGACCTTTAAGCGGCATTCGGATAGGTACATGGATGGGTACTTAATCTAGGTTAGAAGTTCGGCACAACATCGTGGGCCGAAGGGCCTGTTCTGTGCTGTATTGTTCTATGTTCTATGTAGTCACGGCCTGGGCGTTGAAAAGACCAGTTAGTAATGTTGATGGGACTTCACGTCGATCGGACATTTGCAGCAAATCCCACACTTGTGGAATTGAAGACGTCTGTCCTCTGGGTGAGCACGTGGATCGGACGCCAGGCCCCCAGAGGTTCTGAAGGACTTTCATTCATGTGAGCACATTTCCCATGCATCAACTACACAGAGGTATGATAATATTTTCGGAACTCTGAACAGATGAAAGGTTTTTCATGGATATGAGCATGGTATTGGATAATCCAATCACAGGACGTGTTATCGCATTTTCCGCAATCCAAACATTGAAATGACTTCTGTCATTGTGATCGAGCAGGTGTCGCAGTAGGTCAGAGAAGGAGTGTATTTCTTCCCACACATTGAGCTTATTCTTGATGACATTGCATTCATGGGGTTTCAGCTCAGATGGAGAAATGAATCATCACTTGTCTAAAGTCTCACTTAAATATGACTACAATTGTAGTTTGTGAGCTCTGGTGGAAGCAGAAGCCTTGTCCACACACACAAGTGAACGATTCTCTCCCACCGTAACCCAGAGCCTTTTCCTTCCATGTTCAAACTCTGATCAAGTTCTGTTTTGGATAAATTGCGCAACTTCATCTTATCATGGTGGACTGATTGTTTATTAAAAATACCCCTTCTAATATGCGATATTGATACCATATTTTTTTAAAAATCTAGAGAATGAGAAAGTGTCTCTCACAGACAGTGGATTGTGCCTGATGCTTGGATTGAAGTTAAGGGATTTAGGCACCAACAATTTGACAGGAAATTTGCAAGAATCTTTTAGACACACAGCCTCCACCTCTGCGAAGGAGCAGGTCAACAGGTGGATGTGATCACCATCAAATCTCTGTTCGCTCGAGGTCAAACACTGTCCGGACGTCTCTGATATCATGTCCTGTTGGAGCAGACATTACCTACAATTGAATTGTGCAAAAGTGAGGCCTCTATCTTCAGTCCCCAACACAAATCCACTGCCTCGCCACTGAGTAGAGATTGTGGACTTGGAAAGGCACAGCAGGGCAGGCAGCACCCGCGAAGCAGGAGAATCGATGTTTCAGGCAAGAGCTCTTCATTTGGAATGAGGCTCTTGAGTGAAGGCGGTACAGAGACAAATAGGAGGAGATAAGTTATCTGAGAGTGTGATAGGTGGGTTGAGGTGTGGGTAATGTAAGATTGGTAAGATATTGAGGTTTTTTTATTCTTTGTTTTTTCAAGAGTCAATTTGGGAACTTAGAATCGTGGGAATGGAGGCGAGGTCATTTGAATGTTCCTCCTGCCGAATGTGGGAGGTGAGGGTCATGACTAGTGTCCCTGCAGACTACATCCATTGTGAGGAATAGGAAGAGATTGGAGTTCAACATGTGGCTACAGGGAAGTGCACCCAGCTCCAGCTCCACGAAAACCGCGTTAGGGAACTGGAGCTAGAGCTGTATGAACTTTGGATCATTCGGGAGGCAGAGAGGGTTATTGAGGGGAGTTACAGGGAGGTAGTCACTCCTCAGATACAGTAAAATGCAAACTGATTACAGTCAAGGGACGGAAGTGCAACTGGCAGGCACTGCAGATCTCCCCTGTGGCCATTCCCCTCAACAATAAGTATACCGTTTTGAATACTATTGTGGGGGACGACTTACGAGGGGAAATCAGTGGGGTACCGGGCTACGGCACAGTGTTTATCCTTGCTGGTTAGAAGGGAAGGGGGGAGAGGAGCAGAGTAGTAGTCATTGGGGACTCCATAGTTAGGTGACAGATAGAAATTCTGTGGGGATGGAAGAGACTGACGGTTGGTGTGTTGCCTCCCAGGTGCCAGGGTTCATAATATCTCTAATCGTGTTTTTGGGATTCTTAAGTGGGAACGGGAGCAGCCACAGGTCATGGTCCAGCAAGCACCATCGATATAGGTAGGAAGAGAGATGAGGATTTAAGGCAGAAATTCAGGGAGCTAGGATGGAAGCTCAGAGCTAGGACGAACAAAGTTGTTGTCTCTGTTTTGTTGCCCGTGCCTCGTGCTATTGAGGTGAGGAATAGGAAGAGATTGGAGTTCAACATGTGGCTACAGGGATGGTGCAGGCTGGTGGGTTTTGGATTCTTGGATAATTGGGGCTCTTTCTGGGTTGCTGGGACCTGCACAAGCAGGATGGTCTTCGTCTGAACCAGAAGGGTACCAATATCCTAGGGAGGGGATTTTCGCTAAGGCTATTGGGGGTGGGTTTAAGTTAATCAAGCAAGGTGATGGGAACCAACATTGTAATTCGAGTATACAAAAGGTTGAGAGTATGGAGATCCGAAATCAAGTATCAGTGATGCAAGATGGCACCAGCAAGCAAGGTGTTGGTTTGAAGTGTGTCTACTTCAACGCCAGGGGCATCCAAAATAAGGTGGATGAACTTGCAGCATGGGTTGGTACCTGGGTCGCCAATGTTGTGGCCATTTCGGAGACATGGATAGAGCAGGCACGGGAATGATTGTTGCAGCTCCCAGGATTTACATATTTCAGTAAAAACAGTAGGCGGCACGGTAACACAGTGGTTAGCACTGCTGCCTCACAGCACCAGACGCCCCAGGTTCAATTCCCAAATTGGGCGACTGTCTGTGTGAAGTTTGCACATTCTCCCCGTGTCTGCGTGGGTTTCCTCCGGGTGCTCCGGTTTCCTCCCACAGTCCAAAGGATGTGCAGGTTAGGTGAATTGGCCATGCTAAATTGCCCCGAGTGTTAGGTGTAGGGGAATGGGTTTGGGTGGGTTGCTCTTCGGAGGGTCGGTGTGGACTTGTTGGGCATAAGGACCTGTTTCCACACTGTAAGTAATCTAATGCAATCTAAACAGAAAAGATGGTAAAAGTGGCATTATTGGTCAAGGGACAGCATTGCAGGTGCAGAGAGGATGTTTGGGGACTCGTCAACTGGGGTAGTATGGGCTGAGGTTATAAACAGGAAAGGAGAGGTCACGCTGTTGGGAGTTTTCTATCGGCCTCCGAATACTATCAGAGATATTGTGGAAAGGATAGCAAAGATGATTCTCGATAGCAATGAGACAGACAAGGTAGTTGTCATGGGGGACATCAACTTTCCAAATATTGATATGAAACACTATAGTACGACTACTATAGTTGGATCCGTTTTTGTCCAATGTGTGCAGGAGGGCGTCCTGACACATTATGTGGACAGGCCAATAAGGGGTGAAACCACATTAGATTTGGTACTGTGTAATGAGCGCGGCCAGGAGTTAGACTTGGAAAGAGGTGAGCACTTTGGTGATAGCGATCACAATTCTGTTATGTTTACTTTCGTGATAGAAACGGACAGATGCATTCTACTGAGCAATATCTACAGCTGGGGAAAAGGCAATTACGATGCGATTAGGCAAGATTTAGGCATATGGGGAAGGAAACTGCACATTAGAAATGTGGAGCTTAATCAAGGAAAAGCTCCTGAGTGTCTAACTTAAGTATGCACCTGTGAGGCATGGAGGAAGCTGTAGAGCGTGAGAGCTGGAATTTATGAAGGAAGTTGAATCTCTGGTCACGATGAATAAAGACGTTTATGTTCGAATGAGATGTAAGGCTCAGTTAGGCCGCTTGAGGGTTACAAGACAGGCAGGAAAGACCTAAAGAGTGAGCTCAGAAGAACCAGGAGGAGACATGAGACGTTGTTGGTGGATAGGGTCAGCATAAACCCTGAGGCTTTCTACAGGCATTTAAAGAATAAAAGAATAACAAGAGTAAGATTAGCGCCAATCAATGATAGTAATGGGAAGATGTGTGTGGAGAATAGGGCACGGGGAAGCACTAAATGAATATCTTTCGACATTAATCTCCTAGAAAACGGCCATCTTGTCGAGGAGAATATTGAGATACAGACTACTAGACGAGGTGGGATTGAGGTTCACAAGGAAGAGGTATTAGAAATCCTGCAGAATGTGAATGTAGGTAAGTCCCCTGGAACGGACGGGATTTACCATAGGATCCTCTGGGGAGACAGAGAGGAGATTGCCGAGCCTTTGACATTGATCTTTAAATCGTCATTGTCCACTAGAAGAGTGCCAGAAACTGGAGGAAATCAAATGTGTTTCACCTGTTCAAGAAGGGGAGTAGAGACAACCCTGGTAATTACAGACCAGTGAGCCTTACTTCAGTTGTTCTTAATATGTTGGAAATGGTTATAAGAGACAGTTATAATCATCAGGAAAAGAATAATTTGATTAGGGATAGTCAGCACAGTGTTGTGAAGGGTAGGTCGTGCCTCACAACTTTTATTGAGTTCTTTGAGAAGATGACCAAACAGGTAGATGAGAGTAAACCGGTTCACTTAATGTATCTGGTTTTCAGCAAGGCGTTCGATAAGATTCCCCAGAGTAGGCTGTTGTACAAAATTCGGGGGAATGGGATTAAGGGAGATATAGCAGTTTGGATCAGTAATTGGCTTGCCGAAAGAAGACAGAAGGCGGTGGTTGATGGGAAATATTCATCCTAGGCACCAGTTCCAATGGTGTACCGCAAGGGTCGGTGTTGGGTCCACTGCTGCTCCTCATTTTAATAAACGACCTGGATGAGGGCGTAGAAGGGTGGGTTAGTAAATTTGTAGACGACACTAAGGTCGCTGGAGTTGCGAATAGTGACGACGGATGTTGTAGTTTACAGAGAGACAGAGATAAGCTACACAGCTGGGCTGAGAGGTGGCAAATAGAGTTTAATGCGGGAAAGTGTGAGGTGATTCTTGTTGGTCAGAGTAACCGGAGTGCAAAGTATTGTGCTAATGGTAAGTTTCTTGGAAGTGGAGATGTTCAGGAACAGAGATCCTTGAAATTTGCTACCCAGGTTGAGAGGGTTGTTAAAAAGGCATACAGTGTTTTAGCTTTCATTAATAGAGGGATCGAGTTTCGGCACCATGAGGTTATGCGACAGCTGTACAAAATTCTGGTGCGGCCGCACTTGGAGTATCGTGTACAGTTCTCTTCACCACATTATAAGAAGGATGTGGAAACTTTGGAAAGCGTGCCAATTTCCTCGGATGTTGCCTGGTATGAAGGGAAGATCTTACGAGGAAAGGCTGAGGGACTTGATGTTGTTTACGTGGGCGGGAAGAAGGTTGAGAGGTGACTTAATAGAGACATATAAGATAATCATAGGGTGGTAATTATTTCTGATGTAAAAGCGTGAAGTAGTTTTCTCCAGGGCTAATCTGTTTGAGTTTGAAATTCCACATCTGTGTTTCTCCTTCGAGGAACATGTGGATAACAAGCAGCTGACGCGAAGAATGCTCCAGTTTGGCAGGAAGAGCAACATGAGAGAATAGAAGCCATAGAGCAACGGGGAAACAGTTGGGGAGGAGACGTACGGGAAGCGGCTTAATGCTTCTCTTCCTATGTAACGACAACACAACCAGAGGAATCCAAAGTAAACAGTCAGGATGATGGGAGATTACAGGAAGCCAGGCTGCCTCAGGAGGTATACGTTCAACGTGTATCAATTCTAAACGGCTTGGCCTGTCCTCGAATGGCAGCCTGCTGCCTGTTTACATCTTTGCTTACGTAAACAGGCTCTGGTTTTCAAGTCTAAAGTGAAGGAAGAAGTAGCCAAATGGTTAAATTCCTAATTTTCTGAAAGTCGGTCCCTACTGAGGCATTTGTCACTCTCGCAAGATGTGTCTGTGGTAATAGAAAGAACTAAAATTCCACCGAATCGTTCAAAAGAATTGACGTCTTCATTGGAATCATCTTGCAAAGCAAGTTGTTTATCTTCTTAAACACGGTTTTCCTAAATATCTCTCAAAAATGTGCTGTTTCTGAGTACTTTGTAGCCAGAACATTTGTAAGAAATTCATTCTGTTTGAATTATTTGTGGCTCTTTTTAATATACCGATTAATATCCCCGATCGATGAATGCAACCGAGAATGACAGAGTCAACCTCAGACCGCTGTCAGAGGAGGGGAAGAGAGGAGGGGAAGATAGGAGCGTCTCGCACGCTGCTCTTGTGCACATTATTAATTTCAAACCAATCCAATACCTGCAACCCGTGGGAGTTTTAAGGAAACAATTAAAAAGAGCCCCGTTTCAACTCTGTGAATCTTTAGGGGAATGAAGGATGAACTGACCGAATGAGCAGAGACTGTCAAGGTACCTTCCCCTTCTTGAAGGAGCAAGGACATGAACTCTGATGTTCTCGAGGCATGAACTGATCTGATATATTGAAGCATTTCCATCAGAGCTGCTCCACTGTCGTTGTTGTCACTCTCAGCAACAATATAACCTGATTCCCTGACCAGGCACCCAACCCTGGCCGCAGTGAAGAAAACACCGACCCTTAACCAATACACCACCAGTGCTTCCTCGGAAGCTGTTGAACTGATTTTTAATGCCAAAGCATATGGCGTTTAATTTATCAGTACGTAAGTTTGAACAAGTCATCGACTGGTTACAGAATGGAAAGAGGCCCATCATCCAAGTTTTCAGCTCTTGGCCTCTCCCGTTGTGTTCTCAAATGTTTCAAGCACTCGTCGTAATGCTGTCATCCAGGCACGTTTTGCAATGTATCCGACTGAAGTTTAAGATGGATAACCTGTGTTCACACCCCCTCGGTGATCTAAACCCCATTTCACTTACAGAGGCAAACACACAGACACGTTCTGGCGAAGTGACTGTGGCCTTTGGAGAGATCAGCCAGAAAGTAGGATTGCACTCAATTGGCTTATTTTGTCCCATTTCAAATTTCAACACCAGAGTTTGGTTGCAGCAAAGAGAGGAAGCATTCAGCCATTCCCCTGTCTGTGTTCCTCCCCTATCTAAGCATTGAACTACGGAGGCAGTGTGCTCTGAGAGAAGGATCCTCACTCTTTAGAAAAAGCAACATAATAGATGATTGGATAGCCCGTGCTTTAGAAACCAGTCGGAACAAAACCAAGACAGAACTGAAGGCATCATGAGCAGAAGGATGGGAGACTGTAGTGCCGAATCAGACAGTGCCCATGTTGATAGAAACAGCGACTGTCCCAGAAAGTCCAGTCATTTGGATTCCGTAATCTCACAGCCATGGCCTGCGAATCGTTAGCATTTACTGTTACCAATACGAAATGCTGCCTTCCCCTTAAAAGTAGAATTATGACCTGGACATGCACACATAAATTGTGAAATTGATATAAATTGATGTTTTATTTCTTCCATATTTGGGCTGAAAGTGTAACATATAAATACTTAGATGATCATTAAAATCCAATATTTAAGCCAGTTAGTGTTGTCACAAAACTACAAAAACCAGAGGAAGAGCTGGGTTTTGCATGACTGAAGGAGGTGACTGATCCTGCTTCCGACCCACTTTTCATCCCTTTTGTCCCAAGTTCAAGTGCAGAAGCCAAATACTGGCAATCTGATATATATTTTAAAAAACACACAGAAAATGCTGGAAGTATTCAGCTTGTCTGGAAGCTTCTGAAAGTGTGGTAGAGGTCAACACCATCACAACCTGATTATCTTTACTTTGTATTCACGATAACTAATGTCCAAGTCACAACTCATTCAGACACTTTTCCTCATCTTTAAAATGTATGCACGCTTTCAGTTTGGGATGAGAATCGTTTTGTCAATTAATTCAGTACTGACAGGATAACCGTTTAAAGCTGTATGAAACATGTTGCAAACGGTCATACCAGACAAAATGAGGTGCCACGTGAAGAAATATGTGTTTCATTCAGGAAAGTTAAAATAGAATTGTTCACAGAAAATTGAAGTGAACTTTCTGCCGATTTTTTTGATGAGGTAAGAAGAAATCTTGATGATGCTAATCCAAAGCGATCAGATAAATGTAGCTTGGCAAAACAAAAGACAAACGTTCTGTGAGACCGCTGTGCATGAAACCTGGGGATGAAGGAATAGAAGGGATAGTAGCAATATTGATCATAAATTGGCTGCGTGAAAGGTTACTGATGAAGGGTGCCTGCCTGAAACTTCGATTTTCATGATCCTCGGATGCTGCGTGACCTGCTGTGCTTTCTGAGCACGACTCTAATGCTGACGCTGATCTCTAACATTTGCAGTCCTCACTTTCGTCTGCGGGAAAGGGAACAGAGTCATCATTAACAATTGTGTTTTGAACTGGAAGAATTTTTCAAGCGAACTTTGATTGAGCATAGGTGTGTGGAAGTTCGGGTTAGATTATTTTCGACAAGCAGCATTCTCTGATTTATCAGACCGCCCAGCGAGCCCATGAGATTCTCTGATTGGTTGGAGGACCAGTGCCTCCAGCTTGGTCCTGTAGGACCGCCTCTTCTTCGCTGTTGAACATTACACGTCATCACTTGGGATGGATCCTGCAGGATGCATAGGGTTAACATGAACTGTGAGCATGCTCGCGGCGAGTGCTCAATGGAACGAAATGTTGTTGTCTCCAATCGACAATCGTTAATTAAGGCTAAAGGGGAGGGAAGCGCCAGATGCTATAGCCCAGTTAGAGGTTACAGGTTTGGTCATGAAATGATTTTGGAACCAAACATATTTTATCTGGGATCGCCAATTAAGCCACAGAGAGCATGAGTCTTCTTCTCAGAAACAGGCCCCCGTCAGCGACCGCTATTGCTGTTTCAGTTTTATTTTTTTTTAATTTATCAGGTTACGGTGGGTTGATCTATCTTTAGTGTGAAGAGCTGAAAATAAGTGATATTGTTTGAAATGATTGCGGTGGTCCATGAGGATGTAATGTTGTTGGGAGGCGCTTGGGAGTGTATTAGTGACTGGAATTGGTGGGAAAGTGTACCCCATGAACACCTCTATCACTGACCTTGCTGTAAATTTGTCAGAGACAGAAAGAATGGAGCAGAAAGTGGAGAGATAAGGCTCCTGAGCAGGATAGCGGGTCGCGGGAGTTTTGGAATTTGGGGTCATTCGTGGCCAATCCCTCAACAAAAACCCGACGCATTGTTTTTCTCACTGCTCCCCTTCCCCACACTTTCCTACCACTCCCTCCACCCAGCATTAGCAACATTTTAAAGACGTTTACTTATTTCATACATACTATCTCGCTTTTGTCAGAACATTCAGCAATTTGAGAACTGAATTGAAATTGAGATATAGAACAGCCAGTGTACGAATCTCAAAAGTTACTTTGCACCTCCTCGAATTGCTAAAGTTCGTATGCTAAAATTGCTCCCCGATTACTGTTTGATAAGTACTTACAGAATTATTTTTTAAATCTAGACAATAGGTTACTGATATCCGTGTCAGTTAAAACAATTGGTTTTCATATCCCACCTTTAACAGAATGGAAATATGAAATATTAGAACTGGCCTGGCTTGTTGTGATGTTTGATCCTTCTCTATAATTCAGTATGATCTTATATGATCATTCCGCACAGTAACCTGCTACTTCTTTAGGCCTACACCTTATGATCCCTCTTGCCTCAAAACTTTAGATATCTTCATCTTGTCAACATTCCACATTCTGGCTTCAATTACGTTCCGTGGCATCAAATTTCACTGAGTCACCAGTCTTTGATTAATAAATAAAATCGTCATCTCAGTCTTAAATGGACTACCCATATTCTTAGAAATGACGCCACCTCCTAACCCTCTATGTTTTGGACGCCCTGGTCATTGAAAGCATCCTTCCTGCATTTACCTTGTACGTACCTTTTAGAATTTTACTTGTTTCGGTGACATCCTACTTCATCATTCTAAACTTGAGTGATTTTCATCCAAACGAATCCTCATACGTCAGTCCTGTCATCCCATGAATTAGTCTAGTAAACGTTTATTGTGCCATCTCCGAATGGAGAACATCCTTAATTAGATAAGGACCACTGAACTGCACTCTCGGTTGTGCTGTCAATAAGACCCTGCACAATTTCAGCAAGTCTTCCCTGCTCCTGTGTTCAAATCCTCTCAGTACAAAGGCAAACACCCCGTTTGGCTTCCTCACCTGCTGCTGCTCCTGCATGCTTAAGTTCAGCGATTTGTGTACAAGAAGACGAGATCGCCTTTCCTATTTTAGTTTCGTAAATTCATGCTGGCTCTGTCCAATCCAATTACTGTTTTCCAGTGTTAGGCTAACTTTTCTGTCATTCCATGTTTTCTCGCTACTTCCTTTTATAAATCGTGGCGTCATATTAACTGACCTCCAAACCCTAGATATTGTTTCAGAGTCGATAGAATATTGAAATATGACAATTAATTTACTCTATGTAGACTCCACACTCTAGTTACAGAACGCATTCACTGCATTTAGGGTGACTTCATGTACACTGCTGTTTGATTCGCAGTTGGTGAAATTTACTGTCTTTAATCTCATCAATTTCCACAACACTATCTCCCTGATAATACTGATTTCTTTCAGTTTCTCCCTCTCCTTTTCTTCCCAGCACATTAGGAATATTACTTTTATCATCTGTGATGACAGAACCAATATACATATTTATTTGGTGTGCTATATATTTATCCCGCATTATAATATCCTCTGTTTCTCATTGTAAGGGATTTGTTTTCAATAATCGTTTTTTGTTTTCTCAATTCATATACCTTCAGGAGTTTAACAATTCATTATATGCTTACTGCTAAACGAAATTTTCGTTCTGTATTAATTCTTACTTCATCGTCTGCTGATGTCTGATGTTTGCTGCTATTTTCAGCCAATTTGTAAGGCTCCTTGAGTGCAATACTATGAGTAATATCGCTTGTTAGCCATGACATGGCCACGTTTCCCGGTTTCTTTGTGTCAGACAGGAGTGAGAAGCAGTTGCAGTTCCTGCAAATGTTTTTGAAGTGCTTGTCATCCCTTTAAGTTCTGTTCCCCAATTCGTTGTACCTTGCTCACGCTTCATATCAGTATCATTTCTTCTATTTAGATTTCGGCTCATAATCTGAGTCAGCTCTATCACTCTCCACCTTAATGAAGAGTTCTCTCACTGATTTATTCACTCTTCCTGAGGGACAGCATAGAGATAGATTGTCAATTATTCCTTGACATATATACAAATAAAGCTTTGAAATCAAAGTTGACATATTCCCAGGCCTGCTGACTCATTGGAGACAGAGAGAGAGAGAGAGAGAGAGAGAGAGAGAGAGAGAGAGAGATCGCGCGATTTGACTGTTGGTGCTTGAACCTGAGAGTAGTTGTGCCTCAGGCACAAGGTGAAAATGTGGGGACTTCATGAGACCAGTACGAGAACTGTGCACATGCTGCTGCTGTCATTCTTCATCAAAATATCGTCGACCAGCCAACTAAGCTAGCTCACCAATAGCCATTAAACAGTACGTAATCAAGGATGCTCTGTCCTCCATTTGTGTCCTTAATGTACCGACTCAGAAAACCATCTCATACATACACCACGTAAGTCTCCTCCATAGTATTGTTACGGATATGACTTGCTCAGTCTATGGGCAGGTTGAAGTCACACGCAATAGCGAGAAGGCCACAAGATAAAGGAGCAGCATTCGGCCATTCAACCCATCGAGACCTCTCCAATATTTGGTCATGGTTGATACGTTTCTCAACCTCATTCTTCGGCTTTCTGCCATCTCCTGTAACTGTTGATCCTCTTATCAAACAGGGACCTATCTATGTCTGTCTTGAAAAATTGCAATGACTTGACCACTAAGCCCTCTACGGCAGAGTTCCAAAGGATGACTCGCCTCTTGCTGAAGACATTCCTCCGCATCTCACTTCAAAATGGTCATCCTTTCTCTCTATACTGTGCAGTCGGCTCCTGGTCTCTCGTGCTAGTTCAAAAACTTCTCCACAGCCACTTTAATTGCCCCTCTCTTTATTGTTTAAGTTTCAATCAGATTCTCCTCAAACTTCTAAACTGCATCAAGTACAGCCCCCGAGTTTTCAACATTTTATGACAAGCATTTCTTCCCCCCAGGATCATTCTTTTAAACCTTCTTCGGACCCTATCCAATGTCATCATATCTTCTGGAGTATTGTGGACAGTTCTTGTTTCCTCGTTACGAGAAGGATTTTATTATATTGGAGAGCGTTCAGAAAGTATTTGCCAGAATTATGTCATGAATAGAAGTCTTCTGTTATAAAAATAGGCTGTGGTTTCTTTTTCACTGGAGCAGAGGACTTCGATGTTTGGTCTTCTAGAGATTTGTGAAATCAAGAGGAGCATAAATAAGATTACCATCAAATGTGAGGGAGATCGCATCCAGGGGCATATGTTTAAAGTACGAGAGGAACATTTATAAAGGACATGAGTGGCAGCTTTTGTTTTACCCTTTGGTCACTGTGTGCAATAAACCGCGAGAGGAAGTGATGGATGCAACTACAGTTAAATTATTTAAAAGTCATTTCGATAAGTAACTGATTAAGAATGTATTGGAAGTTTTTGGGTCAACGGCAGGCAGGAGGGTCTATTTTAATTTGGCAATGAGTTCTGCATGGTATATATGGAGTGAATGGTCTGCTAAACTGCTGTATGACTCTGAAATACCCTTAGATATCGGACCTAGTCTGACCACGATTATATAAATGCTCAACTGCACATCTCTGCTCTTGTATTTGAGGCCCCTTGATATAAATTATAAAATTGAATTTTCCTTCCTGAATTCCAACTGAACCTGCCTGATCTCGGGCTCCCAAATCACATTGCGCTTCGGATTTCTGAAGTCTTTCCGTGAACAGAAATTAGTCGAAGCCTGCCTTCTTCCTCTCATACTGCATAACCTGACTCATCCCATTTTGTATTGCATTTGCCACTTATTTGCCCCCTCTCTGCGCCTGCCTAGCATCTTATGAAGTTTCCCAGATTTCTTGACACGACCTGTCTCTCAAACTACGTTTGTGTCAAGTGCAACTGTAGCGAAAATGCACTCTGTTCCTTTGTCCAGATGTTTAACGTGTAACTTGATTAGTCATGCTCTCAACACCGATGGCTGTGCAAGTCTTAAAAAATCAGTAGCTGCCATCCTGTAAAAGACCCCTCTGTTCTCACTCAGACAGTCAGCCAATCCCCTCCTTGTCACTAACAGCATGCTTTTACCTTATTTAGCAGTATGCCCTATGGCACCTTATCACAGGACTTATGAGTATTGAATTAGATCACGTCCACTGGCTCTGCTTTGCCTAACTTACTTGGTACTTCATCAAAGAGATCCAGCATAGCTGTCGGACATGACGCCCACTTGATGAAGACATGCAGACTTTGCTGTATTTTACCATCCATTTCCAAGTGCTGTGCAACACTGTCGTTAGCATGGCCGACAGTAGTCTGTGTATGCCTCTCCCCTTTCTTTCAGCAGGGGTGTTGCAATTAAAAATTTCCAGTCATCTGGGACCCACCCTGACGCCGATGACTCCTGACTGATCACGACCAACGCGTCCACAATCTCCTCAGCAATCTCCTTCAGAAATCAGGAATGCAGTCCATCTGGTCTCAGTGACTTAATCCCTTCAGACCTTGCAGCTTCCCTGGCATCTTCTGGTTATTGTTGGCATTTCATTCACTTCTTCCCTACGTGCCTATTAATTCGCAAATTTTGTTGTTGTCTTCCATTGTGAAAACTGATACAAAGTACGTGTTCACCTGCACCATTTCGTTGTTCCCCATTACGTCATCTCCAGTGCACCAATTTGCACTCTTCTCTCTGTTGTCTCTCTACCATTCAGGCACTCTGCCTGTATTGCTGATGAAGGGCTTTTGCCCGAAACGTTGGATTTTCCTGCTCCTCGGAAGATGCCTGAACTGCTGTGCTTTTCCAGCACCACTCTACTCGAAAATCTGGTTTCCAGCATCTGCAGTCATTGTTTTACCTTACTATTCTCTCTGTAACCTTTTAAATATGTGAACAAACTCTTGCACCATTCTTTATATTTCAAGTTCACACGCTTACGTACTAAATCTTAATAACTCATCTTGCCATTTCGGTTGTTTTCTGCTCGTTATTGAACCCTTCCAAATGATCTACGTTTCACTAATCTACACCAGATGGTGTTTTTCTTTTGTTTCTGTGCTGTCCCTGTCTTCTCTTGCCAGTCATGTTTGATTTATCCTCTCTTAAGCATGTTCAGGTGGCGTGAGCAATGGATCCGGTGTTACTAGGCGCTGACGGAGTGCCATTTGGACTTGAGATAACGTCCGCCAACTTCTACAGTATAGCACAGTACATGGAACAAGACTGTGACCAGGACACAATGATTGTGAATTTCTCTCCTGGACTGGTAGAGAAGGGTTTACGAAACTGCATTTACAGTGAGTTCAGAGGAGAGTATTTACACACACCAAACCCAAACCAAGGTATATTTGTGTCTTCTGAACTTCTTACCTGGATTGACAGTGATGAATTTTAGATACCCCTTTTTGTTATTTTACCATAACTCTTGTCGACTGTGTCTTTATGAGTTTTCCACCAATTACCATCCCCAGAGCCTGTGACTGTCACAAATCTACTCCATTTTCCTTCTGCTTCTCAGATCATAAGGATGAAGAAAACCTGCTTCATTTTTATTTCCTGATACCTGTCTGCGCACGCTAAAACATTCATCTACCTTCTTTCCCTGCACAGACCCGACCAGCTAAGTTATTGCAGCATAGCCTGTTTTATTAAAAAATATTTCAGCTGCTGCAGTATTTTGCTATTATTTTCTTGCAGGTGTTTCTCACAGCACTGAGTCTAAAAGTACAGATGTTCCAACGATTAGCTGCTTTCTTACAGAGTGGTGAATGCAGAAACAGATCCATGGCAGCCTGTGTGAGTCTTTTTTTCTTTAATTTTAGTCGCAATTACCGAATGATTGCAACACAAGATAATTTGGCGCATCGTGCCAATGCTGGTTCCCTGATCAGATTAGTTCACCCCACTCTCCAGCCCTTTCATGAGCAAGACTGGCTGATATTGTCAATCTCCAATTGCCCGTGTAGACGTCGATAAATGATCTTCTTGAACTGCTGCAGTCCACGTAGTGCACGTGGTCCCAGATTACTGGCAGGTGAGGAGTTACAGGTTAAACATCTGGAAATGATGAAGGAATTGCAATGGATATCCAAATCAACAACATAAGATTATAATTCTACCCCGTCTTCCATCTGTCAAAATGTCCAAAATGATTCACAGGAATGTGAAAAGGCAGCACTTGACACTGAGCCACATAAAGAGTTGTTTAGACACTTGACCGAGCATTTTTGAATGGGTTCTCTCTCAATTATATTCTTGAAATCAATTTTACAGGGTATTAGAAGGATTGATTTGCACCCAGCAAATTTGGATCAAAGATCACAGCAGAGTCTGATGGAGTCACATCATTTATCCGAACCTGAATAGTATGGTGTTCTGAACAGGAAAGGTACAAACTTCGTTCAAAGTCGGGAGAAACAGAGCACGTGTGTGTGGGCGAGACTTCAGCTGATCATCTGGCCTGGCAAGACGCAAAGCGAATCAGCACAGTGAGATACTATGCAAATGTCAGGATTGTGGAAAAGGAGAAAGTGAGGATCGCAAATGCTTGCAATCAGTGTCGAAGAATGAGGTACTGGAAAAACACAGGCCGTCAGTCAACATCCAATCAGAAGCCCTTCATCGGGAGATTAAATGTCCCAAAAATACGAAACAAGGGACAAAAAAATAAGAACAGGAAAGAGGTCGTACTTCAAAAGTTAACTGGACTAAAGTTTGAGTCAATTAGACCAGACAGGCTTCATCCCAAAATGTTGAAGAAAGAGGAAGACAATGAGAGAATGTGGATGCGCTGGGAGTCATCTTTCAAGTTATGTAATCTCTGAAAAGCCTCCTGTGGAGTGGAATTCACGTTGGAACCCCACAGTTTTGCTTGTTCATTAAGTTTTTTATCCGGTCCCACAGAACATCACAAAACACAATGGGGTTGGAGAAAACGTGCCAGCATTCATTTCCAGCTGGTTTGTGGGTGAAGTACCACAAGGATCAGTGACAGCACTGCTGCCTCACAGTGCTCGAGACCGGGGTTAAATTCCATCGTCACGCGATTGCCAACATGAATTGTGCACATTCATAGTGTCTGCGTGGGATTCCTGCGGATGCTGCTGTTTCTGCACACAGTGCAAATATTCACGGTTTAAGTGAATTGCCCATTATATCTAGGAATGTCCAGGCTTGGTGGATTGGGCATGCGAAATGCAGCATTATAGGGAGAGAGTAGGGCCTCATTGCATTGGAGAGATTCTATGATTCAATGCTTGAACCAAATTGTTCCCAAACATTATACATGATTTGGACATTTGGACCTCTTGTAATTTTTCTAAACTTGTTGATGACATCAACTGGATGGGAATTTACATTGTAAGGAGAATGGTGGGAGCCTTCAAGTGAAGTTTGACAGCCTCAAGAATGAGTCAGTAAATGGCAGTTGATCCATAACACACGATAGCTCCACAAAGAATATCAATAATCTGGTTAAATCTGACTACCTGTTCGCAACGTATCTTGAATTTTCATCATACCCTTGATTTTCTTTCTCCAAGTGCCTTGCTCAACAACTTTATTAAAAAAAAAGATTGAGAAGCTTTCATGTGACAGATGTTAAGCTAACTACTTGTCATTTCCTCCTTGACTTCCCTTCTGTTCTGACTAAATAAAACTCACTGATCTGCATGGGTTGGAGAAATTGAGCACTGCAGATGCTGGAGATCAGAGCTGAAAATGTGTTGCTGGAAAAGCGCAGCAAGTCAGGCAGCATCCAGGGAACAGGGGAATCGACGTTTCGGGCATAAGCCCGAAGAAGGGCTTCCTGAAGAAGGGATTATGCCCGAAACATCGATTCTCCTGTTCCCTGGATGCTGCCTGACCTGCTGAGCTTTTCCAGCAACACATTTTCAGATCTGCATTGGTTCCCACGATGACTCTCCACTGATTTTATAATTCTCAGATTTGTTTTCAAATCCATCCATGGTCTTGCACCCCATTAATCCACCACTGCTTCCAGCCTAATATTCCTCTGTGCTCTTCCCACTCCTCTACTTCTGCTCTCTGTATTCGCACGCTCCTTACTCCCCCACTGCCAAATATGGATTTTACACTGAATGAGAGAGTCTGAAGCAGTGTTGCATTGCACTAAACACTACAGGCTACTGCTCTTGGCCGTAATATGGAGTTCTACCTCATCACCATGTTATCCAAAAAAATTAGATCAATTCATTCTCATGACTATGATGTAGATTCCTGCAAAATACTTGACTATTTTCTGTGTGCTGGCAAGTACAGTATCTTTCTCTATCCCCTGTTTCTCTTTGACTGTGACATGGCACATTTTACTGCTCCTTTATCCACTTATAACTGTCCTTTGTTTGAGGTCTGTATTTCTGGTTTTGTGTGCGGTTGGCCAGTGACAACCTGATGTGCAATTCCAAATTGTTATGAAGTTGAAAGTGTGTGCTGTACCTTTAAGAGAGGTAGAATGATGTTCTGCACCGAGAGCTTACGAGAGCAATGTCAGAGTTTACTGGAAAATTGAAAATATGTAACATTTGGCTGTGAAATAGGTACCTGAGTTGGTTGCTGTTTTGACGACAATTCAAATTTAACCAACGAGATTCATTTACGTGTCTGTAAATTAAAAGCCAATCGATTTTGAATTTATTATTCTGCCAATATCGAACAAATGAGATAATCCGATTTGGGGGTATAAGAAATGTAGGCATTTTGAACGTCAGACAGAGTTACTGCCATCAAGGGAGAACTACAGGAGGAAAAGAAAAGCCAAAAACAAAAAGACCGATTGCGAAATGAAGGGAAATGACTCTGGCAATTTGTGCAGCTAACACCAAACGAATGTTTGCATGAAAGCTGCTGGGTTGCGCTGTTGGATCTTATCATCATCACGATCACATGTGGCCCACACGCTGACAATTGATAACTCGGCCGAATCTCAGTTCATCTGCTGCTGAAACTCTCATTTTTCCCCCTTTGATATCATTATAGGGGACTTTAAATGAAACGGCTGGCGATTTTGCTCGATTGAAAAATTGCAGTTCTGAGAAATGATGTTTTAAATGAACATCAAACGCGACTGTAAAAATTCAGCGAAGGAACAAAAAATGCAGTGACACTGGTGGAAGAGTCCCACAGAGACCAGAAAAACTTAGTGGTATAGTGGAGCAAATGGCAGTTAATCTCTCAATAATGATCAAATAAAAGGGTAGAAATAACAGTGGATTTTCACAACTCCAATGTAGTGTGTCATTGTAATGCGAAATGATTTTTGAAGTGATTTCAAGAGCACTGTTTTGATCAGTCATGGCAAGACAAACAAGAGCAGCACAATAGGAGGAATGGCGTCGGGAGAGCATCTTGGTAGTAGAGATCACAAACCAGTCAGCTTAACGTCAGACTGAAGGCACCTCGCACAAGAATTAGACTAGTATTTTTGACAAGGTGTGTGTTTATTTTACAATGGCAAACTGGTTAAAAGATAAACGTCTGTGGCATTAATGGAAACGTCGCAAGTAAGGTGCCATACTGGCTTAGTGGCAGGAAATCAAGACGAATTGTTAACATGTAATCTCTGGTCCATGCCAGTAAAGTCTCCGACATGATGATTGATTTCACAACCACCGGGAATGAAATGGATCGAATGGTTTCCTGTTCCCGATGATGGGATAGGACACGTTTACCCATCAAGAGTGACAGCAGCAGCACAGACAGAATGGTCCCGATGTGCACGTTAGATTATGGAATGCCTCAGTGAAATGGCAGGAGCGATGTAAAGGAGGTTTAATGGGCTTGTAAGGGAAGGAAATCTCTGAACGTGCGTGGGTTTGAATTCTGATTTATGAAATGGAGAATTGTGATATTCCACATAAGTAATCAGTGTTGCAGAATATCATATAATCTCGTGTTCCCAGGGCTAAACTAAGAGAGACTGAGTGGCGCAGCAGTGAAGATCAAAGTGGAAATGGGCATGAGGATGAGCCCGCTGTGACGGTATAAAAGTGCATGAAACGCCGGGGCTGGGACTCCAACCTCACCTGTCGTACCTTCTCTTGACATGGAGAAAGGAGCAGTGTGATATCAGATTGGGACCTCCAATTTATATGGGGCGGCTTCTGTTGGCATAAAACAGGGGGCATTGTGGCAGCAGGCTGGAAGTTCCAACCTCACCTGGAGCAGATTGTATTGATAAGGAGCACGGACCGATGAGATGTCAAGTTGGAGAAAGGATACTCAGTTATTTTAATCTGAATTAAAGTAGTATTTAGCAGGACCCATGTTTGTAGATTGAGTGAATATCTGTCCCAGGGAAATCTCGCAAAAAGAAGGGAAAATGTGGCAAGGATTCAGCTCGTGCAGGAGAATCTGTGCAGAAAGAAACGCAGGTAACATTTTCTTTTTCTGCCTTTTATCATAAGACTGACTGCGTATTTGGTTAAATTGCAGAAGTGATTTTCAGGTCGTGCCATGATATTATATTTCCGGAAAACCCATACAAGTCATTAAAGCGAACAAAACTTCCAAAAATTAACGGTAAATAACTAGATCAAATGGAGAGGACAGAGGGTGGTGCTGGAGGGTTGTTTTTCAGACTGGAGTCCCGTGACCAGTGGAGTGCTACAAGGATCCGTGCTGGGTCCTCTACTTTTTGTCATTTAACTGGAGCTGTGGTGGACAGCGAAGAGAGTTACCACAGAACAGGATCTTGACCAGTTCGGCCAATCAGCTGAGAAATAGCAGATGGAGTTTAATTCAGATAAATGTGAGGTGCTGCATTTTGGGAAAGCAAATCATACCAGGACTTCAACACTTAATGGCAATGTCCGAGGGAGTGTTGCTGAACATACAGACCTTGGGGTGCAGGTTCATAGCATCCTGATGTTTGAAATTTAACTTGAAAGTGGAGTCTCAGGTAGATAGGATAGTGAAGAAGGCGTTTGGTATGCTTTCCTTTATTGTTCAGAGTATTGAGTACATGAGTTGGGAGGTCATGTTGCGGCTGTACAAGACATTCGGTAGGCCACTGTTGGAATGTTGCGTGCATATCTGGTCTCCTTCGTATCGGAAAGATGTTACGAAATTTGAAAGGGTTCAGAAAGAAATGAGGATTCTGTCAATGTTGGAGGATTTGCTAAAGAGGGAGTGGCTTAATTGGCTGGGACTGTTTTCCCTGGCGCATCGGAGGCTGAGGTATGACTTGTTAGAGGTTTTCAAAATTATAAGGGTCAAAGATATGGTAAATAGAAAGAGTCTTTTCCTGGGGTCTGTGGGAAAAAAATAGAGGGCATAGTTTTACGGTGAAAGGGGAAAGATATACATGAGACCCACTGGGCAAAGTTTTCACACAGAGAGTAATAAGTATATGGAATGTGCTGCCAGATGAAGTGGTGGAGGTTGGTACAATTGCAACATTTAAGAGGCATTTGGATCGATATACGAATAGAAAGGTTTTGGAGGGATATGGACGGGGTGATGGCAGGTGGGACTTGATTAGGTTTGGATATCTAGTCAGCATGGACGAATAGGACCAAAGGATCTGTTTCCATGCTACGCATCTCTCTGACTCTATGACTCTATTTGATGTTGACATTATGCTCGAGTTAACTTGATTTATGGAGGAAAAGCTGGAAACTAATGTTGAAATTTACAGGATCAACGATGATCCCATTCAATGACTGAACAGACAAGAGGCTGAATAGAAGCTTCATCATGACATATATGTTTTCATTATGAATCGCGCTGAAACACAACGTGGGGAGGATTGGACTGAAGCAGTGGTGGTGATTTTCTTTCCTGGTTAAATTTTTGAATTTGACTGCTATTTCTCCAATGGATCATTGGAGTGAAGCAGTAACGGTGATTATCTTACCTGGTTATTCAACTTGTGATACATGCCCAGTGGGTCTCATGTATATCTTTCCCCTTCATTCTGAAGCATGAAAGCGTGAAGAACATATGGGGCAAGTGGCGCAAAGTCTAACGTGCCTGACTCAAGATGAGAACATTGTAGATTTCACTCCGCTCTAGCTCGAGGTTAACACAGGTATTCATTACACTCACAACCTAATCTTCCTCATTTTTCTGAAGCTGAGATGAAGTTTGAGCTCCTGATATACAGACACGAGAATCTCCTTCAGTACACATCCTGGAGAACATCACAGTCAATGTCGCAGCGTCATCACAAGTGAGGAAGACCAAATAGTCCCACACACTGCGAATCGGCACTTTACAATTTCACAGAGCCATCGACCCAATCGCTGCGGCTCATAGTAATGGCAAGGAAACAAAATAAATATCTCAGTCTCATGTTGGTTCATGGAGTGCCGAGGCTCCTTCTCCTTCTTTAAGAGGCTGGGACATTAACTCTGATGTTCGTGGAGACATTGATTGATTGAAAGGAATCCTATCACAGATGCCCACGCTGTTGATGCTGAACAAAACAGCCCTTACTGGGAATTGAACCCGGGCTGCAGTGGTAAAAGTGCCAATTCAGAACCACGACACGACCAGGGACGAGTACAGCGGTCAGAGGCACGTAGTGTGACAGCCCTCAAATGTGTTGGACGCGTTCTCTGCAGAAACAACCGCTTCACTATCCTCATTCCATTGTCCATCTCTTTGCCTTGTATGCCTTAGCATCACAAATACAGATTGAATATCTCTGAAGGTTGTGTTGATTTCATCACAATGAGTTGCAGATTTATCCACCATCACTGGTGGATAAAGGTTTTACTGCTTATCTACTGAAAACTTTCTGCCTCGTACATTTACTCGACACCACTTGGCGTTTGTCCGAGAGGAAACATTTCTTTCTGCCGAACATGCCTTTATCTCTCATTGTTCTGCACATTTCAATCATGTTTCCTCACAATCTCCTCTTCACCATTGAAATTAGAACAGAAAAACTGATCGTTTCCAAAAAATAAAACACCCTTTGCTGAATATGCATTGTGTCATTTTCCTGAGCCTGATGTTCCAGTGATCTCCGGAACATGTCAGTAAAAATTCTTACATGAGCACTGATCTCACAACAGCAGTATGTAAATGGATCGATTGGTTTTAAGGTCCTAATTGTGGGATTGGGTCACGTTCGCCCAACAACATTGACTACAGCTGCACAGACTGAACAATGTCAATGCGAGTGCTTGATAGCCAAATGCCTCAGGGAAATTGGAGAAGGAACCTAAAGCAGGGTTACTGATCGTGGGATGGGGAGAAATCTCCGAGAATTAGTGCGTTTAAATCCTGATACATAGACAGCAGAAATGTGAAAGGGCCAGGGTTTGAAGGAGCGAAATCATCACTTCGACAAATATTTTCATGTCAAAAAAGATTGATTCGCTCCTGCTTTTGTGAAGCCTGTCTTACTCTGCATAAAACGGGAACAAGTGACAATACTGGAAGTCAAATTGGAGATGATCTTTCTGCTGCCACTACGCAAAGCACTAACCACTGCACGATACCGGCACTGCATGGAATAGCATGATGCAAAAAGCAGTAAAGATAGTGGCAGAGGATATGTAAGGAACAGGACTACATGAACAGTATTAATACTTGACAAACAGTGACTGAGAAATGCAAACTCATGGTTGGCTGAATGGTTAACTTCGGTATCTCTAGAGCCGATGGATATTTCATCACTTAGTTTGTTGAAGGCGAAGGTTGATATAGTCCTCCAGAAAATGAAAGCATCAGGGAATAGTGCAGGGAATTGCTGGAATGTATTTCTGCAAAAGAAATGTAGTTTACCATCGGTTACTTCAGCAATTTCGTCATACAAGGAAGTGACCATTGCTGTGGAATATCATATAGTGCCAGGTTTCAGGCCTGGAATAAGAGAAACTGTGTGGTGCAGCAGCGAAGATCAAACTGGAAATGCGGATGGGGATGAGGCAGCGGATATGTGTTCAGAAATGAAATCATTGAGTGTGAAGTATTTCACTGAAAGTACAGAGTGAATTGAAATGCCGGGGACTGGGAGTTCCAACATTGCGTGGAGCAGTTTCTGTTGACGTGCTATACGTCGCATCAGGCTGGGAGCTACAACCTGAACTGCAGCAGCTTCCATTGACACGAAGCAGGGAGCACTGGGATATCAAGCTGGAATTCCAACTGTAACTGGAGCAGATACTATTGACATCTGCACTGAGAGAAATGGAGGTAATGTTTTCGGTCTCTGAGCTATCTCATATGGCTAAATCTGCTCTGGGCAGAAAGGGAATTTTTTTGCTCATTTCATTTTATTGAATTTCTTGTAAACTCGCAAAGGCCGTTAAAATACTTTCAGACTTCGAAAATTAGCTTGAATACGATGTTGTGATTAGGCATTAGTTGATCAAAAGTGATGGAGCAAAATCAGTGCAGTGAATTTGAAATTCATCAGATGAGCGGAGATCCCATTGAATGGCTGAGTAGACACAAAGTGAATGGAAGTTTCATGAGAATGAATGTCTTTTCGTGACAAAACCTCCCGCTGCACAAAGAGTGGATCATTGGAGTGAAGCAGTAACGGTGATTATCTTTCCTGGTTATTCAACTTGTGAACATGAGTACGATTGGTCAAGTCCGTGTTTCGATCACAACTCTACAGAATGCCAACCTCAAGCACGCGCGAGCACAATGTCACAATGGATAATGCGCTTGGTTACTGTCCAGAGATTGTAGTTAAAGTTTCGACTTGGTTCAAGAGCTAGACTGGCAGGCTTCAAATTCACATACAAGTTAATTTACCGCAAATGTAGTACATACAATGGGCCAGTGGCACAATGGATAACATACCTAACTACAGATCTACTGTGTGGAGCTTCGATTCCAACCTGGCTTGCGGGCAGCGCTGACTTTATTGCACTTAAAACTGACTGTTCTGAAACCGAAATGATCAAAACAAACCCCACTCCCGGACTGAGAATCAAAGCCGGGTGACAGCGAAGAAAGCGAAAAAAATGGACCTGTTAGCCCACCATGGACAGCTATACGAATGCCACGTATGTGTAGAATGACAGCCCTCAAGGTCGTTGTACATGCTTTCGTCAGATGCAATCGCTTGACTATCTTTATTCATTTTCATCACTTGGTCTTGTATGCATTAATAACTCAAGTTCAGATCCGTGTATTTCTGAAGGTTATGTGGGTTCGCCTCTGCGCATCCCTTCAGACAGTGAATCCAGATTCAATCATCCGCTTGCTGATGAGATTTTTCAGCATATCTCCTCAATCCTTTCCACCTTTTAACTTCAGTCTACGCCCCTGTTGATCGGTCAAGAGGAAACGTTTCTTTTAGTCTGCATTGTCCATGTTGCTCATTACTTAGTGCATATGAAACATGTATAATCACAGTTTCCTCCGCCTTAAGAAAACAACCCCAGTCAAAACAATCTGTCTTCATCACCTAAACTTTTCAACTTAGTAAATTTCTGCAAGGTTTCCAGTGCGATCACATGACTCCTGTAATGTGAATTGCAGAACTGCACGCAATATTTCGGGGGAACCGAATGAACAAATGAAATAATTTACTGGAGAAAGCCACAGAAACTTGTCGTTTCCAATAAAACATCGTTTGCTCAATCCTGCGCTGTGCACTTATCCTGAGCCCGATGTTCCAGTAATCTATTGTCCGTGTCAGTAAAAGCTGCTCCATGCGGATTAATTACAGAACAGCTGCATCTAAATGGATTGAATTGCTTGAAGATGCCGACCATGGGTTTGAACACTTTCACCCAAAACAGTGACCGCAGTAGTACAGAATGAACAGTGTAAATGTGAGTATTATATTGCGCAGTACCTCAGTGAAATGGGAGGGTGGACGTTTAGGCGAGTTAGTTCTTGTGCGAGGGAGAGATTTCTCCGATAAAGGGTGGTTATGATATGTGAAACGCAAAGGTGTGAGACAGTGGGTGTTTGAAGAAGGAAACTTATCACCACGTATTTTCATGTAAAACAAAGATTGATTTTCTCAGCGTTTGCTAAGCACATATTACATGGAGTAAAACGGGAAAATGCCGATTGCTGTCACTGTGATTCGAGCAGAACTTGCTGTGTTTACAATGCCAAGGAAGAACCATTTCATGATCCTGGCGCCACATGGAAAAGCACGATGCAAAAAGCAATAAGGATCGTGGCAGAGGTTATGCCAAGAACAGAACCACACGCACAAAGGAAGACTTGTCAAACAGTGACTGAGATGTGGGAACTCAGATTCGGTTGAATATATAGATTCTATGTCCGGAGAGTGTGTAGAGATTGCAACACTGAGGTTGTAGGATATTACATTTGCGAGATATCTACAAAACTTCAAAGGGTCATGGGATACTGCAGGGTATTGTTGAAATGTATTTCTCAATAACACTGTATTTTAACATCGGTTACTTAACCAATTTCCTCACTCATTTACATAATCATATAATGGCATGTCATATAGTCCCAGTTCAAGGGCGTGGAATCAGAGAAATTGAGTCGCAGTGCACCCAAAACTAATTGGAAATGGTAATGGCATTCAGCGCGAGCATGTGGCTGCGAAAATGCAATCGGTTGAGCGTAATTCCATTCTCCGAAGTTACGGAGGCGCGTGAAATATCGAGGCTAAAGGGTCCCGCCTTAACGACAGCGGCTTCAATTCCCACGCATCAAGAAGCAGTGGGACATCAGGCTGGGAGCTCCAATTTCACCTGCAAGAACTTGTATTGACATGGAAAACGGAACTTTGGGACAGCAGCTGGTCGAACAGTTAGTCAACTATTTTAATCTTAAGTAAGTAGTTTTCAGCAGGATACTTGTTTGTGGATTGTAAGAATATCTACAACTGGGACAGTCTAAATTACAAAGAAGAATTCTGCAAAGAGTCAATTCTTGGAGAAGCATCTGTGCAGAGTGATGCAGAGGAATGTTTACGTCATCTGCCGTTCTTATATGTTTGACTTTGCACTGAATTCATTTCCATGAAGGGATTTTTTTGCTCAGTTCACAGTATTCACTTTTTTGCATACTCGCAAAAGTCGTTACTGTACTCGAAACCTCTGAAAGTTAACTGGTATATTACATGTGGTGATTAGGCTCACGTTCACGTCAGTTATGCTGAAGAAGTGGATTCGAAATTCATCAGATCAGCAGTGATTCCATTGAGTGACTGAGCAGACATTCATTCTGCTGAATGGAAACTTCATGAGGACATATGTGTTTTTAGTTGGAAAATTCGCTGCTTTGAAAGGTGATGAAGATTAGACTGAAGCAGTGACAGTGATTATCTTTATTGCTTGTTCAACTGGTGAACATGACTGCTATTAACCGTGTCCGTATTAACATCACGGCTCCTGAGTGTGCGTGTATGCATCGGGCCAGTGGTGCAATGGATAACGCGCCTGACTACGGATCAGGAGACTGTAGGTTCCAATCCTACCTGGCTCGCAGGCAGGGCAGACGTTAATCCTGCTTAAACAGTGATTTTTCTGAAGCCGGAATAAGGTATGAGCTCTTCATCTGCAAGAACGAGAATGCCCTCATGAAATGTCCCCGAGGACATGAGAGTCAATGTTGCAGCGTCATCACAGGAGGGAAGCCGAATAGTCGTCCACGTTGCTCAAGGGCACCTTTCCATTTCATAAAGCCATCGATCGAATAACTGTTGCTCACTTTGAGCATTTTTCGAAACTCTTTGGCCAGTGGAATCAGAGAAGAATGAAGGGTTAACTGTCCAACTGATCTTTATAGGGAATGAGTTCCTGAGTCTACCACCCGCTGACTGATAAAGTTTTCCTGCCAGTCTATACAAAGCTTTCTGCATCTTATCTGAAATCTACAAACCCTGGTGATAGAGAAAGAGCAAATGTTTCCTTCAATCTGTAATTCCTTGCTCCTCATTATTTCGTACACGTCAATCATGTCTCCTCACAATCAGCACTACTCTGAGAAAAACAACATTTTGAAAGTCTTGTGTTCACTGAAATTTCTTGCCTGTTTTTAACAGTTCATTGAGTGGAGTAGTCCCACTGCTAACATTCAGCACAAACTTTCAGTAAAAGCCACTCAATGCGTGGAACCGTAGTCCTGCTATTTTCGTCAACAATGTGTAAAAGTCCCCTGCAACTTTCGTTTTCGCATGCCGTGGGGCTATTTGTCCGTGTTCAACGATATATCCCAGTTGGCGTTACAAAATTGCCTTTGATCTTTCTGACAAAGTTCGCTGCCAGTAACGTTTGAGGAAGTCCAACTTAGAAATGTAAGTTGCTCCTCCAATCTTTTCCACACAGTCCTCCAACCTCAGATATGTATACGCATCAGTCTTTCTAACAACATTGATTTTGTGATAGTCCACACATAACTGTTGGGTCTTATCCCGCTTTGGCATCATGATGATGGGTGAACTCCATTCATTGAAACTCACTTCGGTTATGCCATATTGGTGCATATGTGACATCTCCTTATGAACTTGTAAAACTTTAAAGGGTTATGCCTGCAAGATGTTACAGAGTCAGAACAGCATCTCCTATATTTACATCATCTACAATTAGATTATTCATTCCCAGTATATTTCAGCAGATCTCCCCATGCAAGAGTAATAACTCTTTCGATTTTCTTCTGGAAGATAACTGAATAACTTTACCAATTTTGGACAACTTTTGCATTGTCCACTTTTATTTCAGGAACATCCAATGCAGAATTCCCTGACATTGAGGGCGGCACGGTGGCACGGTGGTTAGCACTGCTGCCTCAGTTTTAAGAAGAAAACGAACAATTAATATGAGAACTTCAGTGAATTTACAGAGGCAACTCTCAGTTTTTGCTCTGATGAGCTGATAAATAATTTTAATGGGCATGAGCTAAAAATGTTTGCACCTACAGTTTAACAAAACCCAGTTTACACTTGTTTTGCAATATTTGGGCTGAAAACCTGTTTGAGAAAAGCAAAAATCAGGACCATCAACATCTCTTCATGTTAGAACCCGTGGTCTTTAGGAATAAAGAATATATATTGCTTTGAGCAACCAGTGTTGTGTGTAATTACTGCAGTTATTGGATGGAATGATAACCAGATACTTACTGAGATGCTTGCTTTCAGGAGCAATAAGATAGTTACTTAGATTATTCCACTTAATAGTAATTAGCTGGTCATGAAGACATTTGTATGGCTTTATGTGAAGTGTTTTATGTGATCATGGATTTCAATAAGATTGAGATAGTTTACAAAATTTAGGAAGAGGTTGACAACTCAGTGTTAAAGATATGTGAAGTCAACAATTTGAAAAATAATCTTTGGTAGAATTCCTTCTTCAAACACAATTAAACCATTATGCAAGAAGTGAGATAAATGTGAGGCATGCAAGTTTCAAATGACCACACGCCAATATTTTCAAAATATATTAAACTTTCATTCAATATGAATAGGTGAATGGAAAATAAAGGCAAATTCTCGACGATTGATAAATTGAACAATAAGTAGAAATTTAATTTGATCAATACATAAGCATAATTAAATAATTTGCAAAATTTAATTAGAAATGGAAGGAATCAGCTGACTAATGATTAATAGGAAGTTACATTTCATTATTTTACAGCAGAAGAAATCAATTTTATTACACCTTTATAATAATGGAGAACAATGATTTATGTGCTTGAAATGTTTGAATTTAGTGCTTTTTCACTTTTATGACTGTAATGTTCTCAAACATCTTCCATGAATTTAGGTCCAGGAGAATTACATACTGCCTTTTCGTGGGAACCTGAAGAAAATATCTTCTTTTGAATCAAAGGGAAAAAATGGGTGGAACAATGGTTAGCACTGCTGTGTCCCAGCGCCAGGGACCAGGGTTCAATTCTCATCTCGGGTGACTGTCTGCATGGCATTTGCACATTCTCCCCATGTCTGCGTGGGTTTCCTCCCACAATTCAAAGAATCACAGGCCAGGTGAATCGGTCATGCTAAATTTCCCAGAGAGTGATGTACATTAGTCGGGGTAAATATAGGGTAGGGGTTTGGGTGGGCTACTCATTGGAGGGTCAGTGTGGATTTGTTGCGCCGAAGCGCATGTTTCCATACTGTAGAGAACCTAATCTAATGAACAGCAGACCGTGAATTAGTCATTCAATGTGACTGTTCACGTGAAGACAACTTTCCTTCATTTCAAAAAAGTTAAATTTTCAAACTTTAAAAAATATTGCTTAATGAAACAGCAAAGAGATGTTTTGTTTATTTTTTGTTGTGTGAAACATCATGAATTTTAAATTATTTTGTAGCACGAAGAATAGTTAATTCTTATTGTGATTATAAACACAATAAATGTTAGTATTGAAGTGAAAATAATTAAATGAATTCAACATTGTTTCCACCATTAAAATAAAACTTGATACTCGCAATGATTGAGAGATTATACACTGCAATATTTTTATATTTATTCATATACTGAGTTGTAATTCCACATTGATGCAAGATAATGGATTGTACAATTATTAGAAATTTGCAGCAAGAGGATTATCAAAATTCTATCAGTTAGTTTAAGAATAATGAGAAATCTCATATTGCTGTTTGACTGAGCAATGTATAGAAACGAACAGGAATTATTCCAACTAAAGGTAATTATAGTTCTCTGAATTTTTTTAGTCTGAGTTTATTGTGATTTTTCAAATGAGCAAATATCAGACAATTACAAAGAGTGTTTGATTGGCAGTCATTGGTTCCATTGTGGGATAGTTGACCTGAAAAAAAAATGATTTTTATATTGTAGCATTCGTTAAACTTAACTTAAAATTAACTTAAAATGTGAATTTCACTATATTTGTTAGACTAATTGAAATACTTGTGCAATTATTGCAGTGATAATGATTGGACAATTAATGTTGAAATGGAAACAAATAAATTGATTCAATAGCTTAACAACACTTTGCTGCGATGTTGATTGCATAGTCATGAAGGTTGGTAAACAAAGGAATACAACATAGGTTTAAAGACTGAACAATAAAAAAGAGCCATTCAGTGATTATTGGACAAAGTTTTGTTTTTGTTTTAAAACTTGTAACGAATCAGGATCATCAACATCCCAAAAATGTTGGTGCTAGCATCCTCAGCCATCTTCAATAAAAAAAAAAGACTATTGGTTTTAACTGCATATATCCTGTGTAATTACTGAATTGAAATGTAAGATATCGATTGAATTCATTGGATGGAATGACCAGCAAATGTTTACTGTGGTTCTTGCTCTCAGGAACAAGAAGAAACTTAGGTGATTCTACTCAACATTAATTATATGATCACCAAGACCTTTGTGGGGCTCGATGGGCCATGTATTGATTTCAATTACATTGAGATATTTTGTGTGATATAGGAATGGATTAATGATTGGGTGTGAAAGATCATAATTAAAGTAACTGTTTTAAAAATTTAATCGAATTCCTTTGCGAATCACATTTTAAAATAACATGTGATAAGTGAGATATTGGCAACATCGATATTCAAGTGAACACACTCCAATATTTTCAAAGCATTTCAATTTCACACTAAATATGAGTAGGCGAGTGGAAAATAAAATGAGCTCTGACTACATCAATTGAAGAGGAAGGAGAAATTTAATTTGATCAAAAGTTGGAGCAATATTTTGTTGTATTATAAAGGTAATCACCAGACTGAAGGGCAATAGGAATTGGCATCTGTTTCATTACTGAAGGAGAAATCATTTTTTAAATCTTGTATAGTAGAGAAAAAGGACTGATGTACGTGAGGTGCTGAAATGCACATTGTTTATGTATTAAATGTTTATTGAAACTCTTGCAGGATTGAATTCCCAGAATATTTCATATTTGAAAATTTCTGAGCTGATTGGCAGTAAAATGTTATTGATCACCTTATGGATAATAATGGGATTCTTTTTTAAAATTCCCTACAGTGTGGAATCTAGCCTTTTCGCTCAACAAGTCCACAGAGACCCTCTGAAGAGTAACCCATCCAGTAGCATTTCCCTCTCACTAATGCACCTAACACTATACACAATTTAGCATGCCCAATTCACTTAACCTACACATCTTTGGACTGTGGGAGGAAGCCAGAATGCCTAGACGAAACCCACGCAGACACGGGGAGAATGTGCAAACTCCTCACAGACACTCGCCCGAGACTGGAGTCGAACAACGGACACTGGTACTATGAAGCCACAGTGGTAACTACTGAGCCACCGTGCCGTACCAATGCTTGACAGATATGTTAAACAAAAAAATCATTATTTAGATATTTTAAGTTTTAAAAACTACAATGTTGTCAAATTTAAAATTTACAGATACTACAATACGATACATATTTTTGTTAGTGACCTGATGATAATAACTTGCAGAGTTCTGCAATTATGGGAATGAACAAGAGATAGAAGCAAATCCAATGCTGAATTGAAAAGCAAATCGCTCTCCGCTTCGATATTTTCGAACCAATATTCTGAGCTGCTCTGACCCATGTCTGTTGAAGGTGGGAATTCAATCCACGCCTTCTAGTCTTCTAGTCTTGTAGTCATGATTTGGAGATGCCGGTGTTGGACTGGGGTGTACAAAGTTAAAAATCACACAACACTAGGTTATAGTCCAACAGGTTTAATTGGAAGCAGACTAGCTTTCGGAGCGACGCTACTTCATTACCTATCACCTGATGAAGGAGCATCGCTCCTAAAGCTAGTGTGCTTCCAATTAAACCTGTTGGACTATAACCTGTTGTATGATTTTTAACTTTAGTCTTGTTGTAGAGACATTGCCAGAGCTACACAAGAGCCTTTCATTATGTTCTCACCAAGGAAGGGTGGGGGTATTGTCACATCCTCACTGTGGTTATGCAAATGAAAACTAAACAAGATTCATTGCGATAATTGGCCTGATTCTGAGTGTAATGGATTAACAATGACGTAGTAATTCAAATTAATAACGGTACAAAGCACAAATGGTCTTAATTAAAAATTAATATCATGATAATTAAATGAAATACATGTAGACTTAATCATGTGATGTTGCAAATTCATTAAAACTATTCAATATGTTTAAAGCATTTGTTCTTATAATAAAAAGACAATCAGAAATTTTTGCAGCATTAGGAAATCAGAAAAAAAGTGTTATTCAATGTGACTATTCAGTTGCAGCCAACTTCCCTTTCTTGCAGTACTGTACAACATTCAACAATTCATAATTTACTCTGATTGATAAAGGAAAGAGCAAACAGCTGTAAATTATTTTTCTTGTTTACACAAAAAACTCACAAAAGTTGAACTAATTTTTCACATTGAAAATATTTAATTCAGTGTAATCCGAAATGTTAGCATTGAAGGAAAATATAATCAAATCAAAACACACATCGATATTCACAATTATTGGGAGATTGAATACTGCAAATCCTTTTCATCAGTTGATGTACTGAGCTATAATTCCACTGTCATACCCCTTAATGTACTGAGCAACTATAAGATTTTATCACTAACTACACTATTAACATGCGATGAGTGAACTGAATATTATTAAGAAATCTCTCATTGCTATTTAAACCAGCAATGTGTATAAATAAACAGTATTTATTGGATAAAATGTCATTAGATATCTCATAATTGATGATTCTGTGACTACTTGACTGTTCAAATGAGTAGCAATCAGTTATTTCCAATGAGCATTGGATGGAAAATTAATGCTTTTGTTTTATGAACTTGAATAAAATTGTATTATTGGCATTAAGAAATAATGGATTAAGGTAAGATATGAATCTCAGAAGTTTTTTGACAGGTTTCTAATCAAACTATCAGTGAAAAGTTATGGCTCAGTACATCAGTAACTATAAACATTTTAAACACATGCATGAAAGATATTTGTTAATTCAGAACAAAAATTGAAAAATTACCTGTGCAAATGTCATTGACCGTATCTTTCAATTATACTTAAGTTTGTTGTTTACCTATTTTCTTCCTAATTCTGACAGTCACGGTTAAATATTCATTATATTAAATGTCATGTGAGTTACACATGATTTTACTTAAAATGAGCATAGAACTTTGACCTGTGCAGCAAAGGAATGGATACTTTGCCAATGACATCATCCTGAACATGGTGCCAAATGAAACTCCTCCCTCTGCCTGCCCTTGTCTCAAAACCCTCCAGTCTTTCCATATTCATGTGCCAATCTAAATGACTTGTAAACGCTCCAATTGTATCTGCCTTCACCACCACCCCTGGAAGTCCATTCCAGACACCTACCACGCTCTGTAAAAATATATTTGTCCCTCCCATCTCCTTTGAAGTCCCCACCATCCACCCACCCCATCCGCTGCCCCACCATCTTAAGTGCATGCCGCATATTTTTTGAAATTTCAATTCTCAGAAAAACATTCTGACTGTTAACCCGATCTATGCATATAATATTATTCATGATTTGATCAAGTCTCCCCTCAGAGTCCACTGTTCCAGAGAAAATATCCTGGCATCTCGTTATAGTTCATACCCTCTACCAAAGGCTGCATCCTAGTAAGCACCCTCTGCACCATCTCCAAAAGCCTCTACATCCTTCCTGTAATGTGGCACACAGAACTGAACACAGTTCTCTAAGTATGGCCTAAACAAACTCTTATAAAGCTGCAATACGACAATCTGACTCTGGTAATCAATTCGCTGACCAATAGAGATAAGCATGCCAATTGTCATCTTTACCACCCAATCTACTTGCGTGTTCTATTTAAGGGAACCATGGACTTGAATTACACAATTCCCATGAACAACACAGCTATTCACGGTCCTGACTTTCACCACATACTTTTCCTTATTATTTAATCTCTCAAAGAGTAGCACCTCACACTTACCTGGATTAAACTCCATCTGCTATTTGTCCGCCCATTTCTGCAGCTTTTCTATGTCCCACTGTAATATTCCACAACTCTCTACACCATTCACTATTCCCTCAACCTTTGCATTGTCTGCAAACTTACTAATCCATCATTTATATTTTCATCCAAGTCATTTTTTGTACGTCATAAACAACAGAGTCCCAGTAGAGATCCCTGTGGAAGAACGAGGGAAAAATAGAATTCTTGAATAAATGAGACTCTTGAATGACAAAAGAATTGTGATCAATAATCCTGAATGTTATTAAAAAAACAATATTTTAATCCTCAGTTTACCAATCTTAATGAATATCTACCCAAGATCAAAGCAAACTGCTTTGAAAATATTGAATCATTTTAATTGTTGAGTTCTAACATTATCTTCCTTCACAGAATGAGGTGTCGCTGTCGAGGCCAGCATTTATTTCCCATCCCTAATTGCCCAGAGGACAGTTGAGAGTCAGCCACGTTGTTGTGGGTATGGAGTCAGACCTGCCGTGGTGGGATTCAATTCTGGGTCCCCAGAATATCATCTGGATCTCTGGATTAACAGGCTACCAATAATGCTACTAAGCCATTGCCTTCCCTATAAAGATTTTTTTTCATTTTAATTATCACACCGTAATGAAATTTAGTCTTTGTAACAAGCATCATGACATTCCCCCTTTAATTTTAATCCATTATTTCTTAATCCCAGTATCATCATGACATATTAATATTTTTTCTGGTCAACACACCAGCAATCAACCAAAGATTTTTCATCCAACACTCATAGTAAATATCTGATACTCTTTCATCTGACTACTCGTTTTAATGGAAGGATTATTAATCAGCTTTATCAATTATAAGAAATCTAATTAATTTTCACAACAATATTTCAGTTCTCTCCAACATATTGCACAGTCACATTACAATACACATTTTCTCATTATTCTTAAATTTGTTTTCAGCTATTTTAAACCATTTTCTTGCAAATAACGAACAGGTTTAAATCCAATATATCCAGCTGTCGATGTGGAAGTATGGCTTAGTACATTAACTGACTCAAAAAATCATTGCACTTTACCATCTCCCAAACGTAGCTAAATTTAATTTTATGGGTGGAAACTTAGTTGGATTGATTTGATTATATTTCACTTCATTGCTCACATTTATTGTAGTTCTTGGTAAAAAAATCCATTAAATTTCCAATGATTTCATCAAATACCACCTGTTTGGAAAAAAGGGAATTTGCTTTCAGCTGGTCTGTCATCTTTCATCCCTTTTCATTCACATTGTTTTTAAATTTTTAGTTCAATGGATGGAAAAGTGATTTGAAGATACGGAAATGTTAAAGCTTTTATCCCAAATTATTTGTCAATGTACAATATTTGCAGAAGTGTGTCACAATTCTTCTTTCTACCAAATGTCATGGATTGTACCTTTCACTAACAAGGGTAATCACATTCATTTCTATGCAGGTTCTATCTAATACTGTTCCAAATGTCTAACCATTGATTGCGGTGAAAATTTGACAAATTTTAAGATACCATTCTCTCCAAGAAATACAATGGAAAAAAAAGAGAATTCTTGAATCGCCTGCATTTTTTAATGAAAACATAATTCTGTTTGATAATGACCATTAATTTTATTTCAACCGATCAACCTAGTTACCTTGTTTTAATCCTATTTACTGATCTTTATGACTATTTAATCAACATCAAGGTAAGCTACTTGAAAGCATTGGAACAGTCTTTTTTTAGAATTCTAACATGTATTATAAAAGTTTCAAAATTCTGTTTGTGCACTTAGAAGAATCAGAAATTTAATATTGCGATGTGATTTTGCAGTGTGTAGAAATGAACAGGAATTATTGCAGTGAAAACCTAAATTTCCAAGGGTGAGATCACTATGAGCAAAAGTCAGATACCTGTATTTACAATGAGTTTTGGATGGTACGTCATTGATTCTATTATGGGATAGTTGACCTGAAATGAAAATGCATTTTTATATTGTAGCATTGTTCCAATGGATTAAATTAAACAATGGCCTAAATTAATACGTGAATTTCACTATTCCCTTCAAAGGACAAACTTAAATTATTCCAGAATTATTGTAATAATGATGACTTGATAATTAATATTGTAATCTGAACAAATATATTTACTAATATTTTGAAAGCACTTTGCTCTGATGTTGATTGGATGTTCATTAAGATCGGTAAACTGAAGAATAAAATATATTTATGGATTAAAGAAAAAATGAGCCATTCAGTAATTTTGCTCAAAAGTGCAGATGATGCAAAAATTATGTTTTCGTTACTTGAAGAAACATGCATTGTTAATTGATGTAATTTTGCAGCGCACATGGTCCAAAAAAGCTAACATCCATTTAATGTGATTTATCAGATAAAGATTACTTTCCTGTTTTGCTTTTTTTTAAAGCAGTACTTTCAAGAATTCGAAAATGATTATATTTGTTCAACTGAACAACAAATCTATGTGACTACACTTCACGCAAAAAACCAAAGGAAATTTAGAATATTCTTAGCACGAGAATTATGTAGCATTCAAACAAAATAAATGTTTGAATTGAATTTAAATATAATCAAAGCAAGTCAAACAAGATTCCACTATTACAATAAAGAGCAATTTGCATTCCATTATTGAACTAAAAATCAACTAGGATGGCACTATTACCATAAAAATCAACATTTGCTATATGTGTTACACCAAACAGTGCGATATGTGTACATCAGTTGATGTACTGAAACATAATTCCACACATAAAACTGGATGTACTGGATTTGAACAAGCATTAAATATTGGAAATAAGAATGAATGTGCATTTAAATCAGTTAATGCCAAATTTAAATTGGTGAGATATCTCAAATTGCTATGCAACTGTGTAATGTGTAGAAATGCACAGTAATTCTTGGCTTGAATAGAAATCGAACATGTCTTAACTAATAAGGCTGAACATTAATTTCATAATTATATTGCGCATTCACATCGGAAGGGATAACATGTTTACTATGAGTGGTGGATGGGAAATCATGGGTTGTTTTTGAGGATGTGTTAACCTGGTAAGAATGATTACAATTTTTCATTTTAATATTGATGCCAAGAAACAATGGATTAAACTAAAATGTGAATCTCATGATGCCTGTCACAAAGACTAAACTGAATTACCATCTGAGTATTGGAATGGCAATAAATTGATAATTAATGTTAGAGCTCTGGCAAATTAAATGATTAAATATTTTCAAATTAGTTTGCTCTAATACTGATTAGACATTCATTACGATCAGTGAATTGAAGATTAAAATGCTGTGGTGATGTTTTGGAAAAAAAAAACATTGAGGGATTGTTAAACAGTATTATTTTGTCATTCATAATTCTCAGTTATTCAAGAATTCTTTCTCTGCTTTACTTTTCAACAAAAAAGAATACATTTCCTGTAATTTTTCATATCATTAATATTTAGACATTCAAGCCACAATTAGGATGAAAATAAGTAGATGGGTATCCTATAAAGATACACAATCACTGACTTTTTTCAATATTTGGCCTGAATAAACAAATGAGTAACTTTAATGGAGATGTGTTGAAAAATCTTGCAGGCATTGATGTACTCAGCCACAATTACACATTTGCAATTGATGATTGGGATGGAAAATTATTGGAAATCTTCCAAATATTCAGGAATATCATCACATACATTTTAATATTAATATCCTCAGGCATTAGTATTAAATAGTGATTATTAATCTGAGCAACATGTAGTGTGTAAATTATCTTTCGCAGATCACTTGGATGAGGTGATAACCAGATGCGTGCTGTAGATATGCAACCCAAGCATATGTTACCTACGAAGCATTTTCCACTGAACAGTAATTACACGGACTTGAAGACAGTCATGTGTTTTTATGTATCACAGTGTTTGTGTGTACATTGATTTCAATAATGTTAAGCGGTTTTAAATGGTTTGGAAATGATTAATAGTCGAGTGATAAAGGTCCTAAAGTGGCCATGAGCTGGATTTAAAGCTTCCAGCAGGGTGACTCCAACACCCTTTGATATTGCTCTGGTGGAGAAGTGTAAAGTGCTGAGACACTGGCAGGAAGTCAAGATGACAGCAAGTCTGGACGAAACTCCTCCAAAACACAACTATTGAGCTGGTTGCAACTGGATCCCCCTGAAACTTTGAGATCTCTTTGACTTGGGTTTCCACTGTTCTCTGCAGCCAACTGATACTATCTGCTGTTTCATTGAGTTTAGCAAATTTTCTACTCAGCCCAGTTACTCCAGCTTGGGTGAATTTAGAATGTCCAATTTAGGATCGATGGTCATTTTACCTCAGTGCAGAGTTAAAATATAATTCACATTTATAATAACAATTAAGTAATAATTATTCAAAGTTTGTGAGGAGATTTGTCGCTCGGATGCTCGTTGTTGTGGTTCTGTTCGCCGAGCTGGGAATTTGTGTTGCAGACGTTTCGTCCCCTGTCTAGGTGACATCCTCAGTGCTTGGGAGCCTCCTGAAGTGAAGCAAGATGCGCTTCACAGGGGGCTCCCAAGCACTGAGGATGTCACCAAGACAAGGGACAAAATGTCTGCAACACAAATTCCCAGATCGGCGAACAGAACCACAACAAGTAATAATTATTTTAGTCATTTAACAAATAAAATGATTCAATATTTTCATGCAGTTTACACTGAAATTGATTAGATACACATGAAGATCGATGAACTGAGAATTTGAATGTGTTGGCAGGATTGGTGAATTATAAAAGTGTATACGAGAAGGAATTGTTTTTTTTTCATTCCAATGTATAGGCTGTTCAATATTTCTCTATGTCCTTCCATTTGTTTCCTTGTAGAGAATACTAATTTCTAATACAAATAATTTTACTATGACCAATGATTTGACATTTGAATTCGAGTTAGAAAGAAAATGAGGAGCAATTAACAGGAATGTTTAACCGAATTAAAGACACTGTAAATTAAAATTACAGTGGCAACTTTCAGTATTTGCTCTGAATAGGCAATTAATTATTTTTAATGGACACGAGCTCATAACAATTACTCAGGCAAAATTGGACAATTTTTGTGATATTTGGACTGGAAAGCAGTTTGAAAGCTTGCTACAAATTAGAACTATCAACATTTCAATCTTTTTGCTGTTGCATCCTTGATAATTCATGTTATAGTATGACTATTGCCTTCAGCAACAGGAATCGTATGCAATTACTGAAATGCAATATAAGATATCGATTGCATTTATTGGATGGAATGACAACCAAATGTTTACTGAGATTATTGCTGTCAAGAACAATAAGATACTTACTCAGATTGCTCTACTGTACAGTAATTATGGAATTCCTTCAGCGTGGAAACATTTTATTCAGCCCACCAAGATCATCCCACCCAGACTCATCTCCCTTCCATATCCCTGTAACCTTGCATTATAGCCACGAAGACCTTTGTGTGGCTTTATGTGCAATAGTTTGTGTGAGTATTGATTTCAATAACATTGATATATTTTATATGATGTAACAACAGATTGATAATTGGGGGTTAAGATCTTAGTTAATGTTTGGCTTTTACTGGAATTCCACCAGGAAACATTCTTAATCCACAATGTAACAAGCAAGATATGTGACAGATATGAAAAGCTTACTTTCAAATGAACACACTCCAATATTTTCAAAGCATTTTAATCTTACAGTCAAAATGAACAAGTAAATGGAAAAATAAAAACAATTTTCTGACAATTCATAAACTGAACAACAATTTAAAAATTATTTTGATGAAAGGACAGAGTAATATTTAGACGAATCACAACATTTAGTTACAAAGTAGGTAATCAGTTGACTGACAAGAAATAGGTAGTGGGATTTGTTAGTTTACTGAAGAAGAAATCAACTTTATTTAAAATTTATCGTATGAAAGAATAATGTTTCATGTGTTTCGATATTTTCAAAGGGGCAAGGCAAACAAAAAAGAATGATCAATTGGATTTAGACATTTTGACCTTTAGACTAGATTAGATTCCCTACAGTGTGAAAACAGGCCCTTCGGCCCAACACGTCCACACCAACCCTCCAAAGAGCAACCCACCCAGACCCATTCCCCTCCATTTACCCCTGACTAACCCATCTAACACTACAGGCAATTTAGAATGGCCAATTCACCTAACCTGCATATCTTTGGACGGTGGGAGGAAACCAGAGCACCTGGAGAAAACCCACGCAGACACGGAGAGCATGTGCAAACTCCACACAGACAGTTGCCACACAGAATTGAGGCAGCAGTGTTAACTACTGAGCCACCGTGCCACCCAAATTCTGCACCATTCCTGCAACATTCCCAAATATTCTTCAGGAACTTATAAGCAACGTAATTCGATACAGGTATCCCCCACTATCCGAAAGTAGAGTATTGCAATGAAACCTTTCACAAGCTGCAATGGCGTAAATCGAAAAAGCATTAACTTGTATGGGAAAAAAAGTCCCCCAATTTATTAAAAGCAAAAATCCACTTCGGATTTCTTTCAGCGAGAGAAAATAGGTACTAAGGTCATTATTTTGTAAAAGCAAAGTGGCGTAAAGCAAACTTTTGCAAAGTGGGGGATACCTGCACATTTATTTCTTGGTAATCTGACAAAAATAACTATCAGATTTTGTGATTATTGCAACGAATAATAGATAGAAGCAGATCTAATGTTAGATAGAAAAGCAATTCAATCTGTGCTTAGGTATTTTCTAATCAACATTCACAGCAGCTCTGATACAGTTCAGTTGAAGGTATGATTTGAAACCTTGCCTCCTGGTCTTGTAGTAGAGACACAAGGACAGCTCCTTTGAAAATGTTCCCACCCAGGACGGGCAGGACTGTAATGGCACATTTAATGTGGTTACTCAAATGAAAACTAATCAGCTGTTTATTGTAGTAATTGGAGTGGGAATTAATTAGGTAGTTTCTGTGTGTAATGGACTGGAAATGAAATAGCAGTTTACAATAATAATAGAATATAGGAATGATGGTCTTAAATAAACAGGAATCTCATGACAATTCTTGAAACAACAAATTGACTGTGTGATCATTGTATGCTGATTTTTTTTAAAAAAATGCATCAGTCGTTCAATGTGAATATTCAGCTGAAGACAATTTCTCTTCCTACCAAGAATGTACAAAATCTACAAATTCAAAATGAACAGTCTTTGATAAAGAAAGGAACAAACAGATGTCAATTCTACTTTCTGTACATAAAAGTGAGATGAATTTTAAGTAAGTTTTACGAATGAGAAAAGGAAACTCTTATTGCTCGCATTAAATGGAATATAACCAAATCAATTCAACTTTGTTTCCTCAGTTATACACTGCAATACCGTTACATTAATTCAGTACTGAGACATAATTCCACAATTATACCCCTTACAGTGAAGGGATCTTGGGCCAGGAGTTGGTGGAGGTATGGGAGGTACTTAATGTATATTTTGTTTCAGTATTCACTAGTGAGTAGGAACGTGACCTTTTTGAGGACAGCAAGAGGCAGGCTGATACGCTCCAACAGGTTGATTTTAAGATGGAGGATATGCTGGAAATATTGAAAAACATGGGGATAGATTAGTCTCCTGGGCCAGAAGAAATGAAACTAAGATGGAAATCATGTCTGACAAATTGATTGAGTTTTTTGAAGAAGTAACAAAGAAGATTGATGAGGGCAGAGCAGGAGATGTGATTTATATGGACTTCAGTAAGGTGTTCAACAAAGTTCCCCATGGGAGACTGATTAGCAAGGTTAGATCTCATGGAATACAGGGAGAACTAGCCATTTGGATACAGAACTGACTCAAAGGTAGAAGACAGAGGTTGGTGGTGGAGGGTTGTTTTTCAGACTGGAGGCCTGTGACCAGTGGAGTGCCACAAGGATCGGTGCTGGGCCCTCTACATTTTTATCATTTACATAAATGATTTTGATGCGAGCATAAGAGGTACAGTTAGTAAGTTTGCAGATGACACCAAAATTGGAGGTGTAGTGGACAGTGAAGAGGGTTACCTCAGATTACAACAGGATCTGGACCAGATGGGCCAATGGGCTGAGAAGTGGAAGATGGATTTTAATTCAAAGAGACCTTGGAGTGCAGGTTCATAGTTCCTTGAAAGTGGAGTTGCACGTAGATAGGATAGTGAAGAAGGCGTTTGGTATGCTTTCCTTTATTGGTCAGAGTACTGAGTACAGGTGTTCGGAGGTCATGTTGCGGCTGTACAGGACATTGATTAGGCCACTGTTTGAATATTGCGCACAATTCTGGTCTCCTTCCTATCGGGAAGATGTTGTGAATCTTGAAAGGGTTCAGAAAAGATTTACAAAGATGTTGCCAGGGTTGGAGGATTTGAGCTACAAGAAGAGGCTGAACATGCTGGGGCTGGTTTCCCTGGAGCGTCGGAGACTGAGGGGAGACCTTCTAGAGATTTACAAAATTATGAGGGGCATGGATAGGATAAATAGACAATGTCTTTTCCCTGGGGTCGGTAAGTTCAGAACTCGAGGGCAGACGTTTAGGGTGAGAGGGGAATGATATAAAAGAGACCTAAGGGTCAACGTTTTCATGCAGAGGGTGGTACGTGTATGGAATCAGCTGCCAGAGGATGTGGTGGAGGCTGGTACAATTGCAACATTTAAGAGGCATTTGGATGAGTATATGAATAGGAAGGGTTTGGAGGGATATGGGCCAGGTGCTGCCAGGTGGGACTAAATTGTGTTGGGATATCTAGTCGGCATGGATGGGTTGGACCGAAGGGTCTGTTTCCTTGCTGTACCTCTCTGTGAGTCTATTACTCTATTGTAATGGGAAGCGAGGGAAGGGATTGCTGTGCCTTTTGCAATGATCTTTGCATCCTCACTGTCCACTGGAGTCATACCAGATGGTGGAAAACATTATTCTCTTGTTCAACAAAGGGATTGGGAATAATCCTGGAAACTTTCGACAAGTCAGTCTTGCATCAGTTGTGTGCAAATTATTGGAAAGGATTCTGAAAGACAGGAGTTATGATTATTTGGAAAAGCATAGCTTGATTAGAGATAGTCAGCATGGCTTTGTGAGGGGCAGGTTATGCCTCACAAACCTTAATGAATTCTTTAAAATGTGACAAAAAACATTGAAGGCAGAGCAGTGGATGTGCTGTATATGGATTGTAGCAAGTTGTTTGATATGGTTCCCACGGCAGGTTCTTTGAGAAAGTGAGGAGACATGGGTAATAGGGAAACCTGTCTGTCCAGATAATAAATTGGCTGGCCCATAGATGACAGAGTGACAGTAGATGGAAATTATTCAGCTTGGAGGATGGTGACAAGTGGTGTTGTTTTCTGGGACCTCTGCTCTTTGTGATTTTTATAAATAACTTGGATGAGTAAGTGGAAGTGTGGGTTAATAAGTTTGCCGATGACACGAAGGTTCGTGGAGTGGTGGATCGTGTGGAAGGCTGTTGCAGGTTGCAATAGCACATTGACAGGATGCAGAGTTGGGGTGAGAAATGGCGGATGGAGCGCCACCTGGGAAAGTGAGAGTGATTCATTTTGGAATGTCAAATTTGAATGCAGAATACAAGGTTAAAAGCAGGATTCTTGGCAGTGTGGAGGAACAGAGGGACATTGGGGATCATATCCATAGTGCCCGCAAAGTTTCCACTCAAGATGATAGGGTTGTCAAGAAGGCGTATGGTGTGTTGGCTTTCATTAGTTGGAGGATTGAGTTTAGAAACCATGAGGTTATGCCACAGCTCTATACGGCCCTGATAAGACCACACTTGGAATATTGTGTTCAGTTCTGGTCACCTCATTTTGGGAAGGATGTGGAAGCTTTTGAAAGGGTACAGATGAGATTTACCAAGATGCTGCCAGGACTGCAGTGCATGTCATATGAAGAAAGGTTGAGGGAGCTCGGCCCTTTCTCATTGGACTGAAAGAGGATGAGAGGTGACTTGATATAGATGTACAAGATAATGAGAGGCATAGATAGAATGGATAAACAGACAATTTTTCCAAGGATGGATGTGCTGATCACAAAAGGTAATTTTCGGGTAAATTGAGAACGTTTTAGGGGAGATGTCAGAGGTAGTTTCTTTACAGATAGTGATGGGTGCGTGGAATGCCCTGCCAGTGGTAGTCGGAGAGTCAGATCCATCAGGGACTTCTAAGCGACTTTTGGATAGGCACATGGATGATTGTAAAATGAAGGGTATGGAGGTTAGTTTAATCTTAGAGTAGGATAAAAGGGCATATACTGTGCTGAATTCTCTACATTCTATGTACTGAAATGAACAATCATTATGTAATATCAACAAAGAGATTTTCAAACTTCTATTAGGGCACTTCAGAATAATGATAAATCTCATCTTACAATGTGACTGTGTCATGTGTAGAAATGAACAGGAATTGTTGCAGGGAAAATTACTGTTTTCTAAATTTAAAAGGCTGAGATTACAGCGATCATTCAAATGAGCAAAAAAATCAGGTTTTTACAATGCGTGTTGCATCAGAGATGATTGATTCTTTTGGAGATATGTTGATAAAATGGATTTTTAACTTACTGTATTGGTGCAAGGAAACAATGGATTAAATTCAAATATGAATCCACTGTACTTGTTAGCAAGATTTAGTGAAAGCATTGTGTAATAATTGTAATGCCAATGACTTAATAATTGCTGTTACAATCTTGGAAAAAGAATATATTGTACTATTTGTCTTACCAGTCAATAAATTAAATTAAAATGTCAACCTCAGTATACTTGTTATCCAAGGGAGAAAGTGAGGTCTGCAGATGCTGAAGATCAGAGCTGAAATGTGTTGCTGGAAAAGCGCAGCAGGTCAGGCAGCATAAGCCCGAAACGTCGATTCTCCTGTTCCTTGGATGCTGCCTGACCTGCTGCGCTTTTCCAGCAACACATTTTCAGTACTTGTTATCCAGACTGATTTAAATTATTATGCAATTATTGTAATGGTAATCACTTGATAACTAATGCTGGAGCCTAAACGTCTGGACTGGGTCAGCGGCAGGTGGTGAAGGAACCAACAAGAGAAAAAAATACATACTTGACCACATTCTTACTAATCTGCTGGCTGCAGAAGTATCTGTCCATGAGAATATTGGTAAAAATGACTACCGCACTGTCCTTGTGGTGATGAAGTCCCACCTTCACATTGAGAATAACCTCCATCGAGTTGTGTGGCGCTATCACCGTGCAAAATGGGACAGACTTCAAACCGTTCTAGCAGCACAAGACTGGGCATCAGTGAGGTACTTTGGGACATCAACAGCAGCAGAAATGTACTCCAGCACCCCCATGGCCTGGCATATCCTCCACTGAACCACGTCCATCAAGTCAGGGTATCAACTCTGATTCAATGCAGACTGCATGAGGGAATGCCAGAAGCAGCATCAGGCATATGAAAAAATGAGGTGTCAACCTGGTGAAGATACCAAACAGGACTAATTGTGTGCGAAACGGCATAAACAGCAAGTGCTAGACAGGACTAAGCAATCCTACAACCAATGCATCAGATCTCAGAACTGCAGTCCTTCCACATTTAGTTGTAAATTGTGGTGGACAAGTAAACAGCTCACTGGAGGAGGAGGCTTCACAAATATCCCCATCGTCAATGATGGGGGAGCTCAGCACATCAGTGCAAAAGATAAGGCTAATGCATTCGCAACAATCTTCAGTCAGAAGTGGCGAGCGGATGATCCATATTGGACTCCTGCAGTGGTCCCAGCATCACGGATACCAGTCTCCAGCCAATTCGATTTACTCCACGTGATGTCAAGAAGTGGCTGGAGGTACTGGATACTGCAAAGGCTACGACCCTGAAACATTCCAGCAATAGTACTGAAGAAGTGTGCTCCAGAACTTGCTTCTCTCCTAGCAAAGCTCATCCAGTACAGTTACAACATTGGCATCTAACCGACAATGTGGAAAATTGCCCAGATATGTCCTGTAGACAAAAAGCAGGACAAATCCAACTCGGCCAGTTACTGCCCAATCAATCAGTCTCTTCTCCATCATCAGTGAAGTGATGGATGGGCTCAGCAACAGTGCTATCAAGCAGCACCTCCTCAGGAATAATCTGCTCAGTGACACCCAGTTTGGATTCCCCAGCGTCATTCAGCTCGTGATCTCATTACTGCCTTGGTTCAAACATGGACAGAACAGCTGAATTCCAGAGGTGAGGTAAGAGTGACAGACCTTGACATTAAGGCTACTTTTAACTGAGTAGGGCATCAAGGAACTCTCGCAAAATTGGAATCAATGGGTACCGGAGGCAAACACTGTGCTGGTTAGATTCATACCTGGCACAAAGAAAGATGGTTGTGGTTGTGAGGGTCAGTCATCTCAGCTCCAGGACATCTCTGTGGAGTCCCTCAGGGTAGCGTCCTCGGCCCAACAATCTTCAGCTGCTTCATCAATGACCTTGCCACGGTCAGAAATGGAATGTTTGCCGATAATTGCACACTGTTCAGTACCATTCTCAATTCCTCACGTATTGAAGAAGTACATGCTCAAATGAAACAAGATCTGCACAATGGCAAGTAACATTTGCGTCATACAAATGTCAGACAATGTCCATCACCAATGAGAGACTTTCTAACCACTGCCTCTTTATATTCAAGAGCATTACCTCACTCCATCTCCCACTGTCAACATCCTTGGGGTTACCATTGACCAAAAACTCAATGGACTCATCACATAAACACAATGGCTACAAGAATAGGTCAGAGACTCGGGTACTGTGACAAAGAACTTACCTCCTGGCATCCAAACGTCTATCCTCCATCTACCAGGCACAAGTCAGGAGTGCGATGGAATACACTCCACTTGACTGGATGGGTGCAACCCCAACGACACTCAAGAAGCTTGACAGAATCCAGGAAAAAGAAACCTGTTTGATTGGCACTACACCTACAAACATTCAATCCCTCCACTGTCGGCGATCAGTAGCAGCAGTGTATGTAATCTACATGATGCTCTGCAGAAATTCACCGAAGCATCTTAGACAGCACATTCCAAACCCACATCACTTCCATCCAGAAGGACAAGAGCAGCAGGTACTTGGAAACATCACCACCAACAAGATTCCCTCCAAGCCACTGACCACCTTTTCTTGGCAATATATATTCGTTCCTTCACAGTCGTTGGTTCAAAATTCTGGAATTCCCTCCCTAATGGCTTTTTGGGTCAAAATCCCACAACAAGTGGACTGCAATGATTCAAATAGACAGTTCAGCACCACATTCGACAAGGCAAATAGTGATGGACTATTAATTCTTGCCAACCAGCGATGCCCAAGTTACACAAATGAATTTTTGAAAAGCAATTGAAGGAATCACTGAGGATGGCAAGGGCACAAAATGTACTCTGTGTTGAAGATTTCAATGTTCACCATCAAGAGTGGTTAGGCGGCATACTACTGATGGAGTTCGTTGGGTCCTAAAGGACATAGCTGTGAGGCTGGGTCTGCAGGCATTGGTGAGAGAATCAACAAGAGGGAAAAACATACTTGAGTTCATCCTTACCAATCTGCTAGCTGCAGGTGCATCTATCCATGATGGTATCAGTAAGAGCGACCACTGCACAGACCTTGTGGAAACAAGTCTCACCTTCAAATTGAGAATAACATCCATCGTGTTGTATGGCACTGTGACCGTGCTAAATGGGACAGACTTTGAACCGATCTAGCAGCTCAAGACAAGGTGTCCATGAGGCGTTACGCCCCCAGCAGCAGCAGAACTGTGCACTAGCACAATTTGTAACCTCATGGTATGACATATCCCCCACGCAACTATGACCATCAAGTCAAGGGATCAATCCTGATTCAATGAAGAATGCAGGAGGGCATGCCAGGAGCAGCACCAGGCATACCTAAAAATGAGGTGGCAATCTGGTGAAGCGACCAAACAGCAACCTTGTATGCCAAACAGTATAAGCAGCAAGTAATAGAGCTCAGTGATGCAGTGACCAACAGATCAGATCTAAGGTCTGCATTCGTGCCACATCCAGCCGAAAATGGTGGAGGACAATTTAACAACTCACTGGAAGAGGAGGCTCCACCAGTATTCACATCGACAATGATGGAAAAGCCTGGCACATCAGTGCAAAAAATAAGGCTGAAGCTTTCTGGGAGCTAAATATTCAAAGACGTACATCCAAATGAAAAGACAGGTGGGGGTAAGAGTGGCTGGGGTTGCCTGATGAGTAAGAAATGAAGGTAAATTAATAGCAATAAATGAAGTGAAGTCAGATAATGTAGATTCGCAAAGGTAAAAACACGATAATGGGAGTTATCTAGAGACCTCCAAACAATAGTCAAACTTGGGGCATAAAATACATGAGGAGATAGGAAAACCGTGTAAGAAAGGCATGGTTACAGTGATCGGGGGGCTTTCAATATGCAGGGGAACTGAGAAAATCAGGTTGACATTAGATTGCAAGAAAATTAATTTGTGGAATTTCTAGAAGATGGCTTTACAGGGCAACTTCTGGAACCCACTAGAGAACAGGAAATACCGGATTTAGTGTTGTGCAATGAGGTAGACTTGATAAGGGAGCTTAACGTGAATGAACCCTGAGGTGGCAGTGACCCTAATATGATAGAATTTACTCGGCAGTTTGAGAGGGAGAAGGTGGAATCAGATGTAACTGAATTACAGCTGAACAAAGGCAACTACTGAGACATGAGGGAGAAGCTGGAGAGAATTGACTGGGAGAAGAGCCTAATAGGACAGATAATGGAACAGCAATGGCAGGGGTTTCTGGGAGTAATCCGGGTGACACAGCAGACATTCATCCCGAGGAGAAAGACACGTATTAAAGAGAGCATGAGGCAATCATGGCTGACTTGGGAAGTCAGGGACAGCATAAAAGCAAAAGAGAAATCACATCATGTGGCAAACTGCAGTGGGAAACCAGAGGATTGGGAAGCCTAGAAACACCAATGAACGACAATGAAGAAAGAAATAAGGAGGGAGAAGATTAAGCATGAGGGAAATCTAGTCAGTAATATTAAAAACAAGATTGCCAGAGTTTTTGGAGATATACAACGTTCAAAAGAAGCAAAAGTGGACATTGGGCCGTTGGAAAATAAGGCTGGCAGAGTAGTTACGGCTAACAAAGAAATGGATGAGGAACTGAATAAGTACTTTGCATCAGTCCTCACGGTGGAAGACACGAGCAATATCCCAAAACTTTAAGAGAGTCAGGCGGACAAAGATGAGTACGGTGGCCATTACCAAGGAGAAGATGCTGGAAAACTGAAAGGTCTGAAAATAGATAAAACAACTGGACCAGATGTACTACTCCCCAGAGTTGTGAAGGCAATAACTGAAGAGATAGTGGTGGCTTTAGTTGTGAGCTTTCAGGTATCACTGGACTCCGGGCGGGTCCCAGAGGACAGGAAAATTGCTAATATAACCACCCAGTATAAGAAGGATATAAGGTAAAAGAAGTTATCAGCTGATAAGCCTGACCTCAGTCGTTGATAAATTGTTAGTTAATATTACTGACAAACTGTTACCAACTGGTTACTTCAATTCCAATGCAATCTTTACAAACAGACCAAGTACCTTTTAGGTGACAACAACTTTTCTAATAACTTTTCTCAATCTCTCTCTCTCTCTCTCCTTGTTTTTCGTTAGACAATGGAAGGAGGGGTGGAAACACCACAGTGATGTCAGATATATGTAATACAGTGAGGCATTGACTTGTAGACCCCTCGCAGTGAAGCAACACATTCACTGCATCATAAACATAAAACAACATTTCAACCCCACTCACACGCAGCGTGACAGAAATAAAATGTGGATTGGTTGGACAGGCTGGGTTTGTTTCAGCTGGAGTTTGGGAGAATGAGAGGTGACATGACTGAAGTGCATAAGATCCTGAACGGTTTGAGAAGGAGGATGTGGAAAGGATGTTTCACTTGTGGGTCATTCCTGAACCAGAGGGAACTGCTTTAAAATTGGGTTTCTGCTTTCAGGACAGAGTTGACGAGATTTGTTTCCTCTCAGAAGGCTGTGCAAATTTGGAACTCTCTGCCGCAGAAGGTGGGTGCACTGAGTATTTTAAGACACAGGTTGATAGATTCTTGGTAAGGGGCGTTGAGAGGAGATGGAATGCAAATCACGAACAGATCTGGCCTGGTCTTATTGAATGGTGGAGTTGGCTTGTGGGAATGAATGGTCACCTTCTGATTCTTTCTCACATGATCAGAGGACTGAGAGCTTCGTTTAAAATACATTCACTGTATGTAGTTACCATTGGCTAGGGCAGCAATTATTACCCAGACAGCAGGTAAGAGTCAACCACATTTCTGTGGGTCAGGAGTCACATGTAGGCCAGACCAGGTAACAATGGCAGCTTCCTTCCCTAAAGGACATCAGTGAACCCAGCTGGGTTTTTCCGAACAATCGACGATAATTCATGGTCATCAATAGCCTCATATTTCTAGATTTACACTGAATTCTAATTCCACATATGCCGTGGTAGGATTTGAATCAGGGTCCCCAGAATAATAATGGTTCAGCAATGATACCATGAGGCTGTTACCTATCTACAAAGGGAGAGTTTTAAGTTTGGAAACCAAAATCTTGATCAAACAAATGGATGTTAAGGAGAGCCTATGGAATGGAGGAGAGTTGAAGGGAATTGGGGAAGAGAATTATCTAGCCTGGATTCAAGGCAGCTGAAACGAAAGCCACCAACAGGGAGGAGAATAAAATAAGAAACTGTCAAGCAGCTGGAATTGGATAAGTGCAGATACCTCAGCGAGGTGTGAAACTACACGGATGGACAGGGTGAAGGCACGGATAGGTTTAGAAGCAGCAAACCAAATTTTGAAATTATCTTTCTGAACGCAATGCAGATCAGGTTAAACCTGAGGTAGATGTCTTACGCAACTTGCTGTAAGGACACAGACAGTAGAATCTGAGATGACCATGAGGAAATCGAGGTAGAATTTTGGAGACAAGCTTGGACTGTATTGGAGTAGTCACGCTGAGAGGGATCAAATGTTGGATGGAGGGTTTCAGCAGCTGATGGACTGATGCTGAGGAGAGACAGTGAAAACTGAGCAAGTGACCATTGCCTAATAGGACAGAGAAACTGATCATCACCAGAAACTGACTGACCACATGGCTGTCAGTGAATCCAATACAAGTGAATAGAAACATTGCCCAGAGCCTGTTTCTGAAACATTCAACACAACCAGGAAATGGAAAGTGAATAATTAGCTGAAAACAAGGCCACTGCTCTGTTAGAGTCAAAACCATTCAATGTTGAGTTACTGAACATTACTGATTAACAGAATAGTCTAATCTGCAGAAAGTAATCTCCCAGAATCATGGTAAAAGGGGAAGTAAAAAAGCAGTGACATAATGAAACAACTGCTTGTATGAAAACAGCTCAGACAAAAGGGGCTGAATCCTCAGCAAACTGACAAACAGTTGTTTTCGCAACAGAGAGTGGCGGGAGCTGGGCGGAAGTTCAGACGGAGCGCAAAGCCGGTCGGGAAGGTAAGTGACTACTATAAGAGTGGGTGTGTTCTAAACCCCAGGTGTTACAAAGTAGGGTCTCCCTCCCTCCCTCCTCCTCTAACCTTAATTAAGAGTCCACAGACGTGTCACAAAAAGAGGGTCTAAGGAAGTTTAGATAGAGGAGTGAGGCTTCATCTCAGGACTCTTAGACAAGGAGGTTGAGTGAAGTGATTACACCACAGTTGAAGAGGGTGAAGACATGGCTGCCCAGCTGGTTCAGTGCGCTACGTGCTTGATGTGGGAGGTCAACGACTCTGGTGTATCTGGCTCGTATATGTTTGGAAAGTGTGTGCACATTCAGCAATTGACTGAGCATATTGCAGCGCTGACGAAAGAACTCGAAGACCTTAGGCTCATCCGAGAGAACAAGATCTTTCTGGACAAGACCTTCAGCGATGTTATTACACCGATAATGCCAGAAGAGAGCAGAAGAGAGCAAATGATAAGGAAGGCAGAGAGGAGACAGGTGCAAGAGACCCCGGGAGAAGTACCTGTCAGGAACAAGTTGAAGCTTTTGGAAGCAGAGACTGATGACACTGCCAGATCGCAAGGCGGCCACGTTTGTCAATCAAAAGTTGCCGCAGAGGCAGACCGGAAGAGTCGGACATCGCACAGAGCCGTGGTAATAGGGGACTCCATCGTGAGAGGAACTGACCGGGAGTTTTGTGGCAGCAGACGGGATTTAAGGATGGTGTGTTGCTTTCCTGGTGCTAGAGTGAAAGAATCGCGGACAGAGTGCAGGAAATCCTCAAGGATGAGGGTGAAGAGCCAGAGGTGGTGGTACATGTCGGCACAAATGATGTCGGGAAGAAGAGGAGGAACATACTACAGCGAGACTTCGGAGAACTGGGAAGAAGGCTGAAAAGCAGGATATCCAAGGTGGTTATCTCCGGTTTGCTTCCAGTTCCTCGGGCTAGTGTGGCCAGAAACAGGGAGGTAATGGACTTGAACGTGTGGTTGGGGAACTGGAGCAGGAAACACGGATTCAAGTTCTTGGATCATTGGGGTATATTTTGTGGTAAACATAAATTCTACAAGAGAGACAGCTTGCACCGAAATAGATTAGGGACCAGTATTCTGACAGGCAGGTTTTCTACTGCAACACCGCTAGATCTAAACTAAGTAGCGGGGGGAGGGGACAAGCTGGATGTTTAAAAAGGAAATTGAAGGGAAAGTTAGAACAAGAGAAGTCAAGAAAGACAACTGTATTAATGACGCAGAAAACTCAGAAAGGCATCATGCTGTAAGGTTGAATGAAACAAGGGTTGATGGGAAGGGTGAGAGCAGTAACAAATTAAAAATACTATACATGAATGCACGAAGCATTAGACATAAGATGGATGAGCTTGAGGCTCTTTTGGAAATTGCCAGACACGATATTGTGGGGATAACTGAGACGTGGCTTCAAGTGGACAGGGCCTGGGAAATGAATATTCAAGGATCCATGTGTTATCGTAAGGACGGACTGACGGGCAGCGGGGGTGGGGTGGCCTTGTTAGTAAGGGATGATATTCAGTCCCTTGCGCTGGGGGACCAAGAGTCAGGAGATGTAGAGTCAATGTGGATAGAGCTTCGAAATACCAAGGGTAAAAAGACCCCCAAACAGTAGTCTGGATGTCGGATGTAAGTTAAATAAGGAGCTGACATTGGCTTGTCGCAAAGATGTCACTACAGTTGTTATGGGGGATTTTAACATGCAGGTAGACTGGGAGAATCAGGATGGTATTGGGCCACAAGAAAGAGACTTTGTGGAGTGCCTCAGAGATGGATTCTTAGAGCAGCTGGTGCTGGAGCCGACCAGGGAGAAGGCAATTCTGGATCTGGTATTGTGTAACGAACCAGAATTGGTCAGAGACCTCGAAGTGAAGGAGCCATTGGGAAGTAGTGACCATAATACAATAAGCTTCAATCTGCATTTTGAGAGGGAGAGGGTACAGTCGGAGGTGACAGTACTTCTGTTGAATAAAGGGAATTATGGAGCTATGAGGGAGGAGCTGGCCAAAGTTCAATGGTGCAATACCTTAGCAGGGAAGACCGTGGAGGAACAATGGCGGATATTTCTGTGTATAATGCAGAAGTTGCAGGATCAGTTCATTCCTAAAAGGAAGAAAGATCCCAGGATGAGGCATGGGCGGCCGTGGCTGACGAGGGAAGTAAAGAAACATATAAAGTTAAAAGAGAAAAAGTATAACATAGCTAAGATAAGTGGGAAAACTGAGGATTGGGAAGCTTTTAAAGAGCAACAGAGGATTACTAAGAAGGAAATACGCAGAGAAAAAATGAGGTACGAAGGTAAACTGGCCAAGAATATTAAGGAGGATAGTAAAAGCTTTTTTAGGTATGTGCAAGGCAAAAAAAATGGTTCGGACAAAAATCGGGCCCTTGAAGACAGAAATAGGGGAATATATTACTAGGAACAAAGAAATGGCAGAGGAATTAAATGGTTACTTCAGATCTGTGTTCACTTGGGAAGACACAAGCAATCTCCCTGAGGTAACAGTGGCTGAAGGACCTGACCTTATGCGAATTTATATTTGCCAGGATTTGGTGTTGGAGAAGCTGTTAGTTCTGAAGGTTGATAAGTCTCCAGGGCCTGATGGTCTGCATCCCAGGGTACTGAAGGAGGTGGCTCGGGAAATCGTGGATGCGTTGGTGATTATCTGCCAGAGTTCAATAGATTCGGGGTCGGTTCCTGAGGATTGAAAGGGTGGCAAATGTAATACCACTTTTTAAGAAAGGTGGGCGAGAGAAAGCAGGTAATTATAGACCAGTTAGTCTGACCTCAGTGGTGGGAAAGATACTGGAGTCTATTATAAAAGATGAAATTACTGCACATCTTTATAGTAGTAACAGGATAGGACAGAGTCAGCATGGATTTATGAAGGGGAAATCATGCTTGACTAATCTTCTTGAATTTTTTGAGGATGTAACTATGAAGTTGGACGAGGGAAATCCAGTAGATGTAGTGTACCTGGACGTTCAAAAAGCTTTTGATAAAGTCCCACACAGGAGGTTAGTGAGTAAAATTAGGGTGCATGGTATTGGGGGCAAAGTACTAGATTGGATTGAAAATTGGTTGGCTAATAGGAAACAAAAGGTAGTGATAAACGGCTCCATTTCGGAATGGCAGGCAGTGACCAGTGGGGTACCGCAGGGATCCGTGCTGGGTCCACAGCTTTTTACAATATATGTTAATGATATAGAAGATGGTATCAGCAATAACATCAGCAAATTTGCTGATGATACAAAGCTGGGTGGTAGGGTGAAAAGTGATGAGGATGTTAAGAGATTACAGGGTGACCTGGACAGGTTAGGTGGGTGGTCAGATGCATGGCAGATGCAGTTTAATGTGGATAAATGTATGGTTATCCACTTTGGTAGCAAGAACAGGAAGGCAGACTACTACCTCAATGGAATCAATTTATGTAAAGGGGCAGTACAGAGAGATCTGGGTGTTCTTGTACACCAGTCAATGAAGGCAAGCATGCAGGTACAGCAGGTCGTGAAGAAGGCTAACAGCATGCTGGCCTTCATAACAAGAGGAATTGAGTATAGAAGCAAAGAGGTGCTTCTGCAGCTGTACAGGACCCTCGTGAGACCACACCTGGAGTATTGTGTGCATTTCTGGTCTCCAAATTTCAGAAAAGACATTCTGGCTATTGAGGGAGTGCAGCGTAGGTTCACGAGGTCAATTCCTGGAATGGCAGGATTACCTTACACTAAAAGACTGAAGCAACTGGGCTTGTATACCCTTGAGCTTCGAAGGTTGAGAGGGGATCTGATTGAGACGTATAAGATTATGAAAGGATTGGACACTCTGGCAGTAGGAAACGTATTTCCACTGATGGGTGAGTGCCGAACCAGAGGACACAGCTTAAAAATACGGGTAGACCATTTAGGACAGAGCTCAGGAGAAACTTCTTCACCCAGAGAGTGGTGGCTGTGTGGAATGCTCTGCCACAGGGGGCAGTGGAGGCCCACTCTCTGGATTCTTTTAAGAAGGAGTTGGATAGTGCTCTCAAAGATAGTGGAATCAAGGGTTATGGAGATAAGGCAGGAACAGGATACTGATTAGGAATGATCAGCCATGATTATATTGAATGGCGGTGCAGGCTCGAAGGGCTGAATGGCCGACTCCTGCACCTATTGTCTATTGTCTCTAAACACAGATACCATGAGATTGTAGACTGAGATTGGAATTCTTTGGAAAAAACCCTTCCCTGCTGATGGTGTGTGCTGGAAACCATTCTCAGTGTGATCTGCCACTTCTTTCCTTTGAAATGAATTTTTGCTTGCCCTGAGAAACGCAGGCGTATTGCTCACTTGCCCACTGACTTACAGACAAAGGAAACCTGATCAGGGTCTCTCAGATAAATTAAGGTATTAGCGACAGTCCATTGCACACAGCAAGAGTTTAGAATACAACAGATTCTAGTGAAACCAACAATGCAACGAAAAAGGCGAATTAATCTTTATACCCATGCAGCCTCTCTCAATCAAATAATCCCGGTCAATTTCTAAACGATTTCAAACTATTCATATCAAGGTATACATATTTGTTTCCTATCCTAATTTCCTCCAAAAATATCTGATTATTCTCTTGAAAATATATTTTAGATGTTTAATTAATAATCACAATTTATTTCAAATTATTCCTAGTGCAGAACAACTTGCAAACTAAAATATTTTTTCATGTCAATATGGACACTCTATAACAAAGTTTTCAGTTCATTCATATGTCCAAATATTGTTTCGGTTCATTATTGCAGTGAATTTAAAATTAAAGTCTGTTTTTTTTTCTGATAACCTTCTATTACTTTATGCTCTGATTACAATGCATGGTCTAACAGTTGACAAGCATTGAATAACATTGAATTTTCAATGCAAGAACTGGTACAAATAATCACATATTATTGAGCTCATTTATGGTTGTTGATTTCCAGGATTATTTTCACAGTATGATCACGTTAATTTCACTCAAATACTGACAGTAGAATTTTCACCTCTATAATTATGTCGAGTGAATCTCAAATTATTCTTATTTCAAGTAAAACCAAATTTATATTTTGTTCTGTTTTATTCCAGGAATGACGGAATGTTACATTATTATGAGAAACAGGAACAAGTGAAGGTGGTGGCTCTCAGATGTGAGGCCTTAAAGCCAAAGGGCCAGATCGTAGTTATAGTGGGGGAGGTACCTAGTGCCCCGCTCTCCTCAGAAAGCAGTGAGGATGGTGACACTGACTGGAACGGGTTAGATGATAAAGGTCCCATGCATGGACAGAGGAACGGCCATGGATGGTATGGCCCACCATTCTGTAAGGCCCGGAAGGCAGTGTCTATGGCACCACTGGGCATCAAAGCTCAAACTTGGACAGACGGGAGGGGCAGCGAATCGAACTGACAGAAACCAAACCTGAACCGTTCACCTGGCTGAACGACAGATGTTGGTGAATGAACACCCAGCCTGGTAGAGAAATGGTAATAATGGGCCTTATTGGGAGAATATGGATGAATTAGTTGAGGTACACAGTCTCACCAATGATGATGTGCATACCCTCCTTCAAGCCAAGATGCCCTGACGTGTACCGCAGAACCTGTCGCTGCAATGAGAGGTTGCGGTTGTGACCCAGTTCCCCCCAGAACACAGCCGATCATTGGCTCCAGGCATTTACAGATATTGCAGGAACACACTGGGGAAGAGGACAGACTGAATGGGCTAAAATAACCTTGGTCACTCAGGGACCCATGGGTAATACAGAATATAATACAGAGAGGAAGCCTGAGGTGTGTAAGCACCACAGGGGATTAACAAACCCCATCCTGCGATGATGAAATCAGTTTGATGTATTTAAAATGGTACTACATTTAACTGTAATTATAAACATGGGACTCCCAGTGGGAGATAATTCTAACAACATTCTGAATTGGACCATGAGTACTGAGGCAAACTCAGAAACACAGGGGAATACCCTGGGAGGGATACCCAGATCCACAATGTTACAAGGGAAGCAGGAAAGAGCACAGAGCCAGGGAATGTAGGCAGAGAGAGAGAGATAGGTGTTCACATTGTGTGTGGCCTGTATTCACATGTGCACATGCATAACTCATGAATATATATTGACGCGCTGTTAAGGGGCCAGCACCGCATTATGCTAATATGGAGCATCTTTATCAGTTATCGATAAGGATTTACTACTCACCCCCTCAATGACTAAAATAAGAGCAGTCGGAGAGGGAACTAAGGAAGCTGGATGAAATAAACCTGTCCCTATATAGACCGGGAGTATGACAAAATGTATTCAGATATGGAGGTGTGAAACTCAAAAAGGGACCATTCTGGGAGTTCCTCCTATTTATTCTAAAATGGCAACTATTGATGTCAACACGTGAATTTAAACATGGGGATGCTCCGGCCAGGACTGGGACAGAAAGAAAAGGAGAGGCAACCTCTCCGGAGTAGCTACATTCCAGGGAGACTGGGGCAGTCAGAGAATCTGGTGGGTTATAGCTCAGACCCACTCAGCGGTGTACGTAACTCAAACAGGAATGTGGGTTATTATCTATCGACCCTGTCGAGATCGAGGGCCCTCTCACTCCCCACACAAACGGGATCTCATCAAAGCTGGGGCAGGGGAGGCAGTAATTGTGACAGTGATAGATTGACAGAAGCTGGAAATAGTCTGGGTCCATACCTGTGGACATTGAATGGCAGACGAGAGTGGTGTTTACTGACCGAGGAGAACAGGCCACCAGGATACTATTACCTCAGGGATCCCGCAATACTCCAGTATATCCCACCGATGTGTGTTTGATGGATTTAGTCACACTGATCTTACCAACACCTCATCACCTCAAGCAGTGAGAAAGAACATATCTAGGTATTAAACAGGGTATTGGAGCAGGTTAGCCAGGCCAGGCTTAAAATCAACGCACAGAGAGTGCAACTGGGAAGGTAGAGAGAGACGGAACTGGGACATCATATTGGGGAGATCAAATCAGGATGGGAGAGGGGACAGTCCCAGCGGGAACAAAAACTATGATGATAAAATTATCTACCCACACACCGTAAAGGGATCAGGCAAACTTTAGGATTGTTTAATTATTGTGGGAATTTTGTGAGGAATTTTCCAGAAATAGAGAACCATCACGAGCCCTGGCAGAAGCACGGACATTAACCAGGGATGAGGGAGGCTAAATACACACACAGGCAGCATGCCTTTGGTATAGTTCAGGACTGGGCTCGGTGAAGGCATATCACCCTGTCTGGGGGCCACATTGAGCATGAAGAATAGGTCAGAGAGTTAGTGGAAGCAGCTAACTTTCCCAGTTAAGCAGCAATAATGAAGATTAGAGCTCACAGGAAAGTCGAAACCCCACACCAATGGGGTAGTTGGTGAGCATGGGTGAGCATACTTACTGAAACGTTGGAGACATTTGAAGAGGATGCAATGGCAGTAGCTACAGAAGCAAGAAAGGAAAGTTGTAAGACATTTCCAGAAACAGTCCCATAGCAGGAGAAACAGGAATGGGAAAAGGGTGGGGCAGTAATAGGACATAGGATGATCTAGCAGTGCCACTGTATAAGACAAACATTATTAAAAACATATCATGGGCTGGCCCATATTGAGCAGGATAAAATGCAATATCGGATGATCAACTACAGGGGTGTTCTGGAACAAGAAGATTTTGTCGAACGGGTATAGTCTGTACACAGTGTGAGCCAGGGAAAACAATCAGGATAAAATGGAGGGAGCAGCAGGGACCCAGGGGCGCACGGGAACAATTACAGATGGATTTTACATACACCCCCATCCCAATCCCAGGGAAGGAAATCCTGCTGGGTCTTAATAAACAGGTTTACTCAGTGGGCGGAAGCATCCCCTGCAGATTCTGACCAAGGGGCACATGTTCCAGGAAACGAAGTTAAGCAGCTCTGTGGCCTGTTTGGTACTGAGCATAAATCCCATCTCACATACCACCCCCAGAGCTCAGGGACAGTAGAAGGAATGAAGCAGACACTGAAAGCTAGTCTGACTAAGGCCCTGACAGAGACAGGCAGGGATGGGTTAGTGTACTCCCCACAATCCTAATGAAACTGACTTCAACCCCAGCAAAGGGAACAGAGCAACCCCCCTTTGAATTAGTGACCGGTTGGACTATGCAGCTGCCAGAGGGTATGGTAGTGGGAGGGCAGGAGATGTACAATGGCAAGGATAGGGTGAAACAATTTGTGAAAGAACTGACAAAGCAACTGCATGAGCTGAGAGGGGAAGTTGCAGACGGACAGAGAATCAGAGACTGGGAAATGGAGCTCACAAACATCCGAGCTGACAGCCCGAACCCAGGAGATCGGTCAGGGGAGAAATATTAGTGGAACGTATGGAAGAAACACATCAAAATGATGGACTTGGCTGGGGGAACCACAGAATTCCAGAGAGGGAACTCTTCCATCATGCATTAGTAAGAAGCTCTGAATAAACATTGGTCGTGCTGCTCAGCACAGAACTCAAGGCTCCTCTTTGATATTTCTCCCAGCAACAGATGTGCTGGGGTATGTTGCCGGCTGGAGGTCTGTGACCAGTGCCTCTGTTCTACAAGGGTCAGAGCTGGGACATTTGTTGTTTGTAATACATATAAATGATTAGCATGAAAATGTAAACAATTTAATTAGCAAGTTTGTAGATGGCACAAAGTGAAGAAGTTGTGAATCGTGAATAATGTTGTCAAAGGAAACATCAAGGACTAGATCAGTTGGAAGGTTATGCGGAGAAATTGCAGATAGATTTAAATTCAGACAAGTGTGACGTGATGCGTTTTGGGCGGCTCACTGTAAGAGGAATGTATACACTAAAAGGAAGTGCCCTGAGCAGCATTGATATACAGAGGTGCAAGTTCACAGCTCTCTGAATGTGGTGAAGGAGGTGGATGGCAGGCTTGCCTTCTTCTGTCAGGGGACTGAATATAAAACTGTCATCAGGCCACCTTTGCAGTATTGTGTGCTGTTTTGAGCACCGCATTATAAGGAGGATGTGGAGGCTTTGGAGAGGCTGGAAATGGGTTTACTAGGATGTTGCCTGGATTGGGAGAGGTTGGAAAATCTTGGATTGTTGTCTTTGGAAAGTCAGTGGCTGTGGAGTGATCCGAGAGGCACAGACAGAGTGAATAATCTGAATCATTTTCCAAGTGGAAATGACCAATTCCACAGGCCATAGATTTAAGGGGAGAGGGGGCAAGTTTAAAGGAAATGAAAACCGAAAGAACAGCAGATGCTGTAAACGAGAAAGAAAAACAGAAGTTTCTGGAAAAGCTCAGCAGTTCTCGCAGCATCTGTGAAGAGAAATTAGTTAGCATTTCTGAGGAAGGGGACTGGACCCGAAACATTAATTGATTTTTCTTCACAGATGCTGCATGACCTGCTGAGCATTTTCAACAACATCTGTGCAAGTTAAAAGGGAGTTGTGTCAGATAAGTTTCTTTTGCAGAAGGTGGTCAGTGACTAGGATGTACTTGCCTGAGAGATGGTAAAAACAGAAACAATCACAATGTTTAAGAGACATTTGGACAGACAGATAAGCAGGCATGGGTTGGCAGGGATATGGATCATGTACAGGCAGATGGAATCAGTTTGGAATGGCATCATGATCCGCACAGGCATGGTGGGCCGATTATTCAGGTGCTGTACTGTTCTGTTTTCCAGGGGGTAGAATGATAATATTTTGAGTAAAATATATCTCTTCTTTAGAACACACAGTAAGTTGATGTATTTTGTCAGAAGCAATGTAGAAAGGGAATATATGTTTGAATGGCACAGACACAGGGAGCAGGAGAGCAGGAATGCGGGACAATGTGTACAAATCCTTAAAGGAGAGAGAACATAAAGTGTTTTGAGTAAACGTATAGGATTCTGGGCTTCATTAATAGAGGGAATGATAACATACTCATGGAAAGGATGCTGACCATTGGCAAAGTTCTAGTTAGGTCACAATCAATCATTGCATCCAATTGTGGTCAACAGATTCCTGGTCAGGATGAGGAAGTTAAAATACCACAGAGGGGTCTGTTCCATACTTTGCTTCTCTTTCAGGATGCATTGGTGACTCAAGGGTTAAATATTCTCCTGCCAAAGTTCTTACTGCCGTATTGTAAGAGTACAAGGCCTGTACTCTTCCAATACAGACTGAACACCTCAGTAGGCGTGAGGCAGACCGTATCTTCGAAATAGAACCTCTTGGAGCCACACATGTGGATTCCACCATAACCCCAGACAGAGCAATTTACCCTTTCCAGACAAGACTGAGAGCCCTGGGCACAACCCTGTTAAACTGCCTCCTGCTGTCATTGTCTCACTTCCCCTCCATATGAGCAGAGGTAAGTGAATCCCCCATTTACTGAAAGAAGAACCCTTCTGCCTTAATCTTTTCCCATCAACATATAATCATGGACAATACGATAATCAGTTTCTGTAATCCATCACACATCATCACAGGACATTGGCATTCACCAAGATTTGTAAATTCATAATTACCAGCTTTAAACAATGTAGTGGCAATCACCCATGTGACTGATATGCCTTTGTCTAATTCTTATTAAATATACTGTCTCTGTGGGTAAGGCAGAGGTTCGTGAAGATGAGTCTACAGGTAGACACTCAGCTACTTTAGAGATGCTTTGAAACTCTTGCCAGCTGTCCGATAATAAAGCTACTGCTGTTGTACAGGAAAATTGTGTCGTCTGGATTTGTGGAACAAAACAGACATTAACAAGGAAGAATATGAGTGATCTTCAGGGTGTGGAGTACAGACTTACTGGAGTGGTTCACTGATGAAGAAAATGCAGTCACTGGATTGATTTGAAGAGATTGCTATTTTCTTTGAAATAAACAAGTTAAATACATTTTTGATAAAGCCGTATAAGATTATAATAGACCTAGATATAGCAGACAAAAATATCTGTATTTGATAGGTGATGGCACAAGAATTAAGACCAGATGTAAGGTTTTGAGACAGCGGAAGATGAGCAAGTGTTTCTGTTGACTGTATTGGCTGGAAGTATGCAGAACATGTTGCCTATTATGGTGGTGCAAGTAGAGAAGATCAATGATTGATAAAAACAATTAGATCAATTCTGAGGGAAATAAACTTGCAGAGTTTGGGGTACGTATGGGGAATGAGAATATGGGATTCTGCTACAAAGAGCCAGCTTGGATTTGATGGGCCTCTTTCTGAGCTATAATGATCTTATTTGGACTTGCTTAACTTGCTCTGGTCACCAATTAAGTTGTCATTTAGGTAAATCGGCTCAGTGTTCCTACTCAGACCAATACAGGCTGTCCCTCCACAGCAGGAGATAATGTTTACTACTTTATACTGGCTTCGTTTGGTGTGTGTGGGGGAGGGGGTGGGGGGCAAATGGTGTGTGTAACAGTCTGCTAGCATTTATCTGAAATGGCAAAACACCAGTGCAGCCAGACTAGGGATCGACTCTGGAAATGTGGGGAATGCCAGAAGTGAATTCTTTACCCATCCCACCTGGAAACTGGCCAAATCAGTCAGACTGGGGAGAAGCTGTTCATCTGCTGTGTGTGTGTGTGTGTGTGTGTGTGTGTGTGTGTGTGTGTGTGTGTGTGTGTGTGTGTGTGTGTGTGTGTGTGTGTGTGTGTGTGTGTGTGTGTGTGTGTGTGTGTGTGTGTGTGTGTGTGTGTGTGTGTGTGTGTGTGTGTGGTGGGGGTTGGGGGTGTGTGGGAGGGCGGTGGGAAGGGATTCACTCAGGCATCCATCCTGCTGAGACACCAGTCAATTTACTGATAGCCACAGTTGAAAGATTGTTTTCTCTTTTTCACGCCAAGTAATGAACAATGGTTTTGGCAGCTGATAAAGTTGTGCACACAGAGATCTTAGCTTTGGAAATGTTCACAACATTGTTGAACATGTACAGATTCACACTGGGCACAGATTTTTATTTTCCTTTATTCATTCACAGGATGAGGGTGTCGCTGGCCCGGCAGCATTTACTGCCCATCCCTAATTGCACAGCGGGCAGGTAAGAGTCAACCACATTGCCGTGGATCTGAGGTCAAAATGTTGGCCAGACCAGGTAAGGATGGCAGCTTCCTTCCTGAAAGGGTATTAGTGATCCAGATAGGGTTTTCTGACAATTGATTAATGGTCATCATTAGACTCTAAATTCACAAGTTTTTTTTTCATTGAATTCAAATTCCCCCATCTGCTGCAGCAGGCTTTGAACCCAGAACACTATCTCGGGTTTTAGATTAACTGTCTCGCGATAATACCACTCGGCCAATACTTCCCCACATTGCTGTCCATCTGCACAGTGAACAGCGGTTTTCTGGGTAATCACACATCCGTTTGCTCAATGATTGCAGGAGTTGGATGTTGATGGGCTATTGACATCAATCTCGGAAACATGTATTCTGGGGTTTGTTTCTGATGGTGATTGGAAACACCATCAGTCTTGTTATCTTTTGGGGATAAAAACAGTTTCAGTTAGCTTTCTGTTAAATGTATCACAATCAAGCCGCTCCCAAAACTCTCAGGCAGATTAGTTCCTTTTGAAGGACTCTCCATCTCCCCAACCACTCCATTCTCACTTCAACAATACAATAATCTCACAGAGTCTCTTTATGATTACGAATGAGACAATCTGATCAGCTGCTTCTTCCCCAACTCCTATGTCAAGTTGGATCTTAATCTCCTCTTGCTGCAGTTGTGATCCTGCATTATTGTACAGTGTTGCTTGTATTTCATGTCTTGGCCTAATAGTGATGATGATACTGCATGTAGCTTCTTGTGTATGGGGCCGACAGTGTAAGAGTTTAGCTCTTTCCTTCCACCAGCAGCAGTAGAATTGTACTCCAACAAAACTTAGAGAATCACGGCCCCGCATATTCCCCAACTTACCTCTTACCATCAAACCAGAGGATCAATCCTCGTTCAACAGAGAGAGTTCAGGAGGGCATGTCAGTAACAGCAGCATGACGAACTAAAAATGAGGTGTTAACCTGATGAAGTTACCAAAGAGGACTACTTGTATGCCAAACAGCATAAACAGCAAGTCATAGACAGAGTGAAGCAATCCGGGAAACAACAGAACAGATCAAAGATCTGCAGTCCAACCAAATCCAGTTGTGAACGAAGTCAGAGCACAGCTGGAGTTCGGAGGACAGTTCTCTTCAAGATATTAACCAACAAGAATGTCAGACTGGATTAATTATCATAAAACTCAAGTCCGTTTGATATTCATACATTTACAATCAGTGTTCAATTCACCAAAAGTAGCTGAATGTAAAGATAATCTTCAAGTGATTGTAACAGTGGAGACATCTGAATACTTGATCAGCAAATTAAAGCCTATTGTGTTAAGATAGTAATAATTTTAAAGATATTTTTTAAAAGTAAGGTGACTTGAGTATAATGGAGGAAGTTGATTGGTCGGTAGCTGATAATCTTGTTTTAATCTCAAGTTAATTTAGGATTAATTAACAAATAAACATAAGGTAGGGAATCCCAGCCCCATGGAGTGCACATCCAGTTCCATGTGGGAAAACCAGGACACTTCTTGTGTAAGCGACAACTACACAAGAGGGGACACGGGAAATGTCAAGAACACTCGTTTGACCACGGTTAAAGTATAGCACACACTTCTGATCCCCACATTCCAGGGTTGATGTGATCACACCAGAGAGGGTACAGAGGAATTGATCAGAATGTTTCTACAATTGGAAAATTTCTGCTCTGAGGAAAAGTTGGATAGGCTGGGGATGATTTCCGAGGAGGATGAGCTGAGATTTAATTGAAGTGATAAAATGTTGAGGAATCCAGATCGAGTGGATAGGAAGGATCTATTCATAACAGAGAGGTCAGAAACTGGAGGCTTTAGCTTGAACTAATTCTCAGAAAGAAGGGGAGGGGAGAATTCATAACATGCAAAGATGGTGGGGAGCAGGAACTCACTGATGGGGTGGTAGAGGCAGTAACCAGCATCACATTAGAATAAAAGGGCATAGATGTAACTGAAATGCTGGAACATGCAGAGCAATGGACTAAAGTCTGCAGAATGGTTTCAATGTGATTTATTTGACATTTCTCCAGAATATTAAATTCAAGTCTAATTTGTGAATTTATGAGCATCATCAGACTTGATATCCAAATGTCGGAATAAATTTATCAGAAAGTTGCAGCACAAATATAGGGCACTTGACCCATCCTCTATGTGTTGGCTGCAATAGAACTATCCAGGCTTTCTGTACTCACCAATTGCAGAAACAATGTCAGACTCTGAACTCGGCCCTAAGTGTTATAATCTGTTTTTTTTTTCATTGACAGCTGCACTCCTTGTTTCCTTGTATCTTTCCCAGCCCTAACTCATTCCCCGTGGCCTTGAGGGACTAGCATTTCTGCTGTTTAATCTCTCGTGCCTTCCCCCGTGTGACAGACTGCCTTTTTGTCCTTGTCTGACCCCCAACTTCCTCACAACCTGTTACATTTCTGATGGGTCAACGGCCTCTGTGACTTCAATGTATCCCCTGGGTCAGTGGCACGAGTTTTGAATTCTCTTCCTCCAGAGATAATTGGAAATCTTTCTGGTTGCAGGTTCCCCCAGATTTTATTTTTAAAAGCAGGGCATTTGTGTCTGAGTCAAATATTCGTGTGAGATCATCCACAATTCCAAGCATTTGAATGTAATCTGTGACCCTCCCACAGATGTGCAGGTTTGCTCTATTGGACGTGCTAACGTGGCCTGTAGTGTGCAAATTCGGCGGGTTGGGTTAGCCATGGTAAATGTGGGGTCATGGAGGTAGGGTGGGAAAGCAGGTCATTGCAGGCTCGATGGATCGAATAGCCTCTTTCTGCACCTACGGGATTCTGGAACCCTAACTAGTTGTGATTGTCGTCACGTTTTCCTCATGCCAGGTTCATTCAACTCAGGAACACACGCTGCCTGTGTGTTTCTGTGAGTTCTCACATTATCCTTTCCTTCTGTTTTACAGCAATTTCACACTGTACGTGAGGGTGGGAATTAGTTTGTAAATACAAATACTTCAACCAAAATCCGCACAGGTCAGGAACTGTTTCTGCTGCTGGCATCACTCACAAGGAACAGAAAAATAATAACGGATTCGTCACAAATCTTACAGGAACATAGAGATTATAATTACCAGGAAAGGCTTAACAGCTCAAAATGTTTTTCTCAAGAAAAGAGGAGGCTGAGGGACAACCTGGCATAAGTAGGAAGCTTTGTTTTTGTGGGTTCAGAGATTTGAGGTTGGAATCGTTGGGTCTGAAGTGTGGTTCATTGCCCCAGGTCAAAGTTGCGATCTAAATGTGTATCTTTCTTTTGTCTTTATATCTGAGTTAACAATCAGATGGACAGGTCAGTCAGTGTCTGAGTGTTTTTCCAAATCCCTGATCCCAAATCTGCCTCCCCCCACAATCTCAAGTGCCTCACCACTCACTGGGTCACGGAGAAACTCTGCCGTTACAATGAGAGCTTTCTTTGCTGTCACCGCTCCTAGTGCTTCCCCTAATCCCCACTTCCCTTCATTAAATCCCAGCTGCCTCTAGTCCAGCCTCATGGGCATGTTGAAGAGCATGACAGAAGATTGGATTGAAACCGAGAGTTCAATAGCCAGAATGAAAGAGGAAGAAGGAAATAAACGGGGTTTGTAGATCCCAGGTAATACAGACTCCAGGCTGAGTCCTTTGTGGGCATTCCCGCAGTAATACGAGACAGCATTCCATGATGAGAGTTAAACCCGGGTGGCAAGACAGGGAGCCACTGAACATTAGCAGGTTTAATTCAAACATAGGAGGTTTGTTCAGTCAGTAACAGTGCGTTAGACGTGGATGTGAAGTGCTGAAAATGTGTTGCTGGAAAAGTGCAGCAGGTCAGACAGCATCCAAGGAACAGGAGAATCGACGTTTTGGGCATGAGTCCTTCTTCAGGAATGAGGAGAGTGTGTCCAGCAGGCTAAGATAAAAGGTAGGGAGGAGGGCCTTGGGGGATGGGCGTTGGAAATGCGATAGGTGGAAGGAGGTTAAAGTGAGGGTGATAAGGTGAGGGTGATAGGCTGGAGTGGGGGTGGGAGCGGAGAGATCAGGAAGAAGATTGCAGGTTAGGAAGGTGGTGCTGATTTCGAGGGTTGGGACTGAGACAATGCGGGGGGAAGGGAAATGAGGAAGCTAGAGAAATCTGAGTTCATCCCTTGTGGTTGGAGGGTTCCTAGGCGGAAGATGAGGCGCTCTTCCTCCAACTGTTGTGTTGTTATGGTCTGGCGATGGAGGAGTCCAAGGACCTGCATGTCCTTGGTGGAGTGGGAGGGGGAGTTGAAGTGTTGAGCCACGGGGTGGTTGGGTGGGATGGTCCGGGCGTCCCAGAGGTGTTCTCTGAAACGTCACCTCTCCTAGTGCTTCCGTGTAATCCCCACTTCCTTTCATTAAATCCCAGCTGCCTCTATTCCACGTACATGGGCATGTTGAAGAGCATGACAGGAGAATGGATTGAAACCGAGAGTTCAATAGCCAGAATGAGAGAGGAAGGAGGAAATAAACGGTGTTTGTGGATCCCAGGGGATACAGACTCCAGGCTGAGTCCTTTGTGGGCATTTCCACAGTAGTGCAAGACAACATTCCATGATGAGTGTTAAACCCGGATGGCAGGTGAGGGAGCCACTGAACATTAGCAGGTTTGGTGTAAACACAGGAGGTTTTTTCAGTCAGTAACAGTGTGTTAGACATGGAGGTGAAGTGAAAGTGAGGGGAAAAGTTGCCAGAAGCTGCAGATAGACAGCTTTCATTGGAACAGGAGGAGACCATTCAGCCCCTCAACCCTTCTCTGCCATTCAATGGATCATGGCTGATTTGTGGCTTAACTTGCAATTTTCAAAACCTGCTAAATTAATCAATAAACTCCTCTGCAACAGACAAGATGAATATTGAAAAACTAACCATCTGCAAATGCTGGGAAATCAGAAACAAAAACAGACATTACCGGAAAAATTCAACAGATCTGGCAGCATCTGTGGAGAGTGAACCTTTCGGAACCAGTGACCGGTCAGGTGACCAGCTGCAGCTGACCATTCTGCCTTTTCTGTAACACTATCTGGAACAGGATCTGGTGCGAGGGGAATGAGACTGTCAATAACAACTGAGAAAACAGGAGGACGTGCTCAATCAGAATAAAACCCATTTTGGTCTTGCAACTTTAATTCAACTACAAACTTTATTCATTATTATTTCTGAAATATGATAATAGACCAGAAATCAACTCTTCATGTTATTGGGCCTGTGGAACTGTTAATTCTGACCTTGACCAGCCGATATGTGAATCCAGGCCCTGAATAACGTGGTTGACTCTGAACGATCTCTTGGGCAGTCAGAATGGATGACAAATGCTGACCCAGCAAGTGATGCCGTGATCCCAGGAACAAACAAAACAAATCCAATCGCTGTGGTTACTTGTAAACTCGCTGGTGTTTCATCAAGCTGGATATCTGAGTGAATGTCTTCCCACACTCAGAGCAGGTGAATGGCCTCTTCCCAGTGTGTATTTGCTGGATGGTGTACTGAACCCAGTCCTACAGTGAGAACACCTAAATGGTCTCGCACTGGTCTCCTGTGACAGGAAGAGGTGATATTTACGATCCTGGGGTGGTGAGTGGCACGGTGGCACAGTGGTTAGCGCTGCTGTCTCACAGTGCCAGAGACCCTGGTTCAATTCCCGTCTGAGGCGACTGACTGCGTGAAGTTTGCACGTTCTCCCTGTGTCTGCGTGGGTTTCCTCCGGCTCCTCCTGTTTCCTCCACAGTCCAGGTTAGGTGAATTGGCCACGCTATATTGCCCGTAGTTTAAGATGTAGGGGCATGGGTGAGTGCGCTTCGGCGTGTCGCTGTTGACTTGTTAGGCCGAAGGGCATGTTTCTACACTGGAAGTAATCTAATCTCATCATACAGTGTAAAGATACCTCCAAGAGGTGCGAGTTGATTGGGACAAACTGTTCGCATGCATGAAAGAATCAGTAATGAGGAGGCACCGATGTCAAGGGATTGACAAAAGAAGCGCATGTGACATGAGACAAAACATTTGCATGCAGAGAAAGTTTTATGGTCAGAAATGCACTGCCAAAGAGTGTGGTGGAACCAGGTACAATGAAGAGAATCGAAGTGAACAGTTATTGGAAGAGGACGAATGGGAGGTTTATGGGGTTAAGGTAAAGAATGGCATTCAGTGAGGTGATGAGCCAATCAGGCTCCTTCTGTCCTTCTGTGAACATTTAATTCTGAGCCCTCGAAGGAAATATCAGAGCAGGGATTGTGAAGGGGTCAGATTGAATGACGGTCTCTGTGAACAAAAGTGAGACACAGACACAGAGGGGTTTTGGGATGGATTGAATCAAATGTTATCAATTTGAATGGACTCCAACACTACAGCAGTTACAAACGGGAGTGATCAAGACAGTGGAATGAGAGCAGCAAATACATCTTAAACATTTATACAGCTAAAGGATGCTGGGTAAAGATGCCATAGTTAGTGCTGATTTCATTCCAGATACACCAGCCAGGGAGCACATATTCCTGTATCTGTCCTATCGAGCTCTTGAAGAATTTTGTTCATTTCAAGTGTTTCATTTTGGATACTCCAGAGAAGACAGTTTCATGCTCTTCAATCTCTCCAGCCAGGGCAATGCTGACGTCAGAATTCAAGTCACTGGTGCATGTAACTGGCTGCTTCATGGACTGGAACTGGCAATTGAGACTGTAAGGTTACTATATAAAATATCTTCAACTGTATTGCCAGATTGCCAGACACATGAGGGGCGTTAAGTAAAAAACACACTAACGGGCATTGAGTGTTAGAGCACTTCCTGTTGTGGAGACATCCTGTTCAGGTACAATTTATTGATAACTGTTAGAATTAACCTGCACTGGCTCCGTAGAAGTGGTCAGAGCATTATAACTGTCATTGGAGTAGGTAATAAATTTCTCATGGGTTAAAACTTGCAAATGATAGAATAGGTGTGGGTTCTTCTGGTAAAGTGTGCAAAGTTATTCAAAATGTTCCTAATTTACTTTCAGAAACAAGTGAGAGAAAGGCACATTACTGAGGTCATTGAATTAGTCCAAATTTAGAAGTTCAGGAAAACTGATGGGAAAGCTGGTTTTGGGAGTTGTAATAATGACAGGGAAAAATTGTTTTACAGAGAGGGAGAGTTGACAGATGGGAAACTCAGCTTTAACATCACATCAACTGCAGAGTCATCCAATTCTGCAGGTCCTGATCCTTATCGTTAATAAGGAAGGGGAAAGCGGCATTCCCAGCCCAGAGAAATCATTCCCATGTTTCGCATGTGGTCGAATATTAAACCGGTCATGTGAACTGGGAAGACACCATTATGATGAGAAAATACCTGAGCATAGACTGAACTGCTTTTCAAAACAACATGAAATATACTTTAATCTGCTGTGCATTTCAGTCATCACCATATCTATTACTTATTTTCTTCAGGTCACTAATAAAACGATGCATCTAATTCTGCTGGTTCGACATTCCTTGAAAAAGTAATTGAGGATGTTGCAATCTTAAAGTTAGAAGAGTCTAAGAAATGATAATCACTGATTTTTTTTTTCTGTTTGAAAGAACCTAGTTCAGACATTTCAAGCACATAAATCCTTATTCTCCAGTATTATAAAGATGAAAAAATAAGCAGTCAAAATTCCTCTTCAGCAAAATAACCAGATGCAACTTCATATTATTCATTGGTCAGTTAATCACATACAATTGTAACTAAATATTGCAATTCATCTAAATATTGTGATGTGCTTTGAACAAATTAAATTTCTTATTACTATTCATTCTTGAATTGTCAGGAATTTGTTTTTATTTTACATCCACCTATTCATAATTCATAAGATTGATATACTTTCAAAATATCGACGTGTTCATTTGAACATTTAATTTGTCTCTCTCTCACTTATCTCACTTCATGCATGATAGCTTCAATACATTTTGCTAATTAACTCTACGAAACTTAAAAATGTTGTTGACTTTACTTCTTTTGTATGTAAGAAAACAATGTAGGTACACCCATTTGTTCTTTAGCTCAAATAACATTAAATTTTAAATTATTGAAAAAGACTACGCTGGGGGAAAAAGAACGATTCTTCATCTCAAATATCACATTAAATGACACTTTTTCAAATCATGTGACCTCTAAAATGATTTGTATTTTAATTTCATTATAAGAAAAAAAACCTGCTTTGGAAATGTTAGAATCTGTTTATTTTACTTCCAGCATTAGTTGTCAACGAACAATAATCACATAATTATCAGTCATTTTGTGCAAAAAGATTTTCTGTACCAAATGGGGGGGGGGGGGGGGGTAGATATAGGACTGATGTTAGGGGTAGGTTCTTCACTCATCGAGTCGTTAGTTCATGGAATGCCCTGCCAGTAACAGTGGTGGACTCTCCCTCTTTATGGGCATTTAAGAGGGCATTGGATAGGTATATGGAGGATAGTGGGTTAGTGTAGTTTAGGTGGGCTTGGATCGGCGCAACATCGAGGGCCCAAGGGCCTGTACTGCGCTGTATTCTTCTATGTTCTATGTTCTACGTTCTAAATGTCATTTATTCGACCTTTTGTTCACAATAGTCCTCACTTCCCCGGTCTAATTATTTTCTTCCTTATTCTGACATAGATGTCTAAACATTTATCACGATAAAAATTTAAAAAATCATGACTCAACAAAAAAAACCCAATTTTGAACTGTGTCAATTGTTGCTGAGTATTTTTTTAGAATTATTAAAGCGACTTTTTTATATATTAATTTTCTGTTTATCAATCTTAATTATTACATAATCGACATCAGAGCAAAGTGCTTTCAAAATATTAAGTTAATTTATCTATCAATATTCTAGAAATAATTAACAATTACAATAATTAAACAGCACTTTGTGCTTGTTATGAAGTCTAAGTTAATGTGTTTTAATATTTTCCATATTTTTTATTGTGAATGCTACAATATAAAAACCTGTTTGGTTGGGCCAATACACCCAGAAAAGACCAATAACTGCCCTTGCGACATCCTTTGTAAATATCTGACTTTTGTTCATTTGAAAGATCACAGTCATCACAGTCATTGATATTCAGAGAACACCAGTTACTTTACACTACATTATTTCTCTTCATTTCTGCACATTACTCGGTGGAATAATAAAATGAGATACCTCATTATTCTTAAATTCATTAATAGTAGTTTTAAAATCAATTTGTTGCTAATATTGAATAAGTGTTCAGTTTGGCAAAGAATGTAAATGTGGAATTATCGTTCCATATAATAACTATTGCAAGGACTTAGCAATGTACAATCTCTCAATCATTGTGAATATTGCTTTTCATTTTAAACTTGGAAACACTTTTGAAATTATTTGATTGTAATTCACTTCAATATTAACATTTATTGTGCTTCTAATCACAATAATAGTTGAATATTTTTCTTGTGCAAAATTATTTAAATTCCGATTAAAATTTTTGATTTACACAAAAAAAAGGATTGGCATCTTTCTTGTTTCATTAAACAATCACAAGAAATGGTGGCTTCTTAAAATCAGACATTTTCAGAAAGAATGAAAATTGTCTTCAGCTGAAGAGTCACATTGACTGACCAATTCATCATTTTGGTCCAAGTTACGTGTAGAACAAAAAAAAATTACATTACATTTCATAAAATGAGAAAATATTATGAACATATAGAATGATTGTATTCATTTTTATTTATCAATTTACAGTAATCACACAAATCTGTCAAGTTGTCATTCCACAAATTATCATAAAAATCATATTTAATTAAGACATCTGTTAACTCCCATCATTATTGTAAAATACTATTTAATTTTCAGTAGGTTACACACAGGATCCATCCATTTAATTCCAATCCAATTATCACAATAAACATCTGATTAATTTTCACTTGAGTAACCGCAGTGAGCATGTGATTGTAGACCTGCCCAGCCTGGTTGGGAACATTATGAAGGAATGTTGTGCAGCTCTGGTAGTATCTCTGTTACCAGACCAGGAGGTACAGCTTCAATTCCCACCTTGCACAGAGTTGTTCCAGAGCAACTCTGAATGTTGATTAGAAAATATCTAAGCATCAATTGAATTGCCTTTCAATTTAACATTAGATATGCTTCCACCTGTTGTTCATTCCAATAATCACAGTATTTGCTATTTATTTTCTTTAGGTCACTAAGAAAAGAATGTATGTAATCAATATTCATTAGAAAATATTTGAGAATGTTGCAGTCATACAGATGAAATATACAAAGTAATGATATTAATTGATTTTCTTTTGTTCTGAAGAGCTGAGTTCAAACAGCACATAGAACTTGATGCTCCAGTACTATAAAAATGAGGAGAAAAAATAAATTTATTGTTCAGTCAAATAAACAAATGCCAATTCCTTTTATTTATCAATTTTTAATTATTGATCTGTTTATGAATTTTGTGAAATTTGTTTTTCGTTTTCCACTCACCTATTTGTATTGAATGTGAGATTAAACTGCTGTAGAACATAGAACATAGAACAATACAGCACAGAACAGCCCACGATGTTGTGCCGAACATTTGTCCTAGCTGAAGCACCCATCCATGTACCTATCAAATGGCCGCTTAAAGTTTGCCAATGATTCTGACTCTGCCATTCGCACGGGCAGCGCATTCCATGCCCCCACCACTCTCTGGATAAAGAACCCACCCCTGACATCTCCCTTATACCTTCCACCCTTCACCTTAAATTTATGTCCCCTTGTAACACTCTGTTGTACCCGGGGAAAAATCTCTGACTGTCTACTCTATCTATTCCTCTGATCATCTTATAAACCTCTATCAAGTCACCCCTAATCCTTCGCCGTTCCAATGAGAAGAGGCCTAGCACTCTCAACCTATCCTCGTACGACCTATTCTCCATTCCAGGCAACATCCTGGTAAATCTTCTCTGCACCCTCTCCAAAGCTTCCACATCTTTCCTCAAGTGAGGCGACCAGAACTGCACACAGTACTCCAAATGTGGCCAAGCCAAAGTCCTGTACATCTGTAACATCACTTCACGACTCTTGAATTCAATCCCTCTGCTAATCAACGCTAATACACCATAGGCCTTCTTACAAGCTCTATCCACCTGAGTGGCAACGTTCAAAAATCTATAAACATAGACCCCAAGATCCCTCTGCTCCTCCACCTTACTAAGAACCCTACCGTTAACCCTGTATACTGCATTCTTATTTGTCCTTCCAAAATGGACAACCTTACACTTGGCAGGGTTGAACTCCATCTGCCACTCCTCAGCCCAGCTCTGCATCATATCTAAGTCCCTTTGCAGCTGACAACAGCCCTCCTCACTATCCACAAATCCACCAATCTTCGTGTCATCTGCAAATTTACTGATCCACCCTTCGACTCCCTCTTCCAAATTATTAATAACAATTACAAACAACAGAGGACCCAGAACTGATCCCTGCGGAATTCCACTTGTAACTGGGCTCCAGGCTGAATGTTTACCATCTACCACCACTCTCTGACTTCGACCGGTTTGCCAGTTTTCTATCCAACTGGCCAAATTTGCCTCTATCCCATGCCTCCTGACTTTCCGCATCAGCCTACCATGGGGAACCTTATCAAATGCCTTACGGAAATCCATGCATACTACATCCACTGCTCTACCCTCATCCACATGCTTGGTCACCTCCTCAAATAATTCAATAAGACTTGTAAGGCAAGACCTACCCTTCACAAATCCGTGCTGGCTGTCCCTAATCAAGCAGTGTCTTTCCAGATACTCATAAATCCTATCCCTCAGTACCCTTTCGATTACCGAAGTAAGACTAACTGGCCTGTAATTCCCGGGGTTATCCCTATTCCCTTTTTTGAACAGGGGCACAATTTTCGCCACTCTCCAGTCGCCTGGTACCACCCCTGTTGACAGTGAAGACGAAAAGATCATTGCCAACGGCTATGCAATTTCCTCTCTTGCTTCTCACATAATCCTAGGATATATCTTCCGACTCAATACACAGTCTCCCACTACTGTCCTTGATCGGACCTACCCTCGTTCTTGTCATTCTCATGTTTCTCACATACGCATAAAATGCCTTGGGGTTATCCTTGATCCTATCCGCCAAAGAGTTTTCATGCCCTCTCTTAGCTCTCCTAATCCCTTCTTCAGCTCCCTTCTGGCAATCCTGTATCCCTCCAATGCTCTGTCTGAACCTTGTTTCCTCAACCTTATATAAGCCTCCTTCTTCCTCTTTACAAGACATTCAACCTCCCTCATCAACCAAGGTTCCCTCACACGACCATTTCTTTCCTGCCTGACAGATGCATTCATATCAAGGACACGTCATATCTGTTTCTTGAAAAAGTTCCACATTTCCACGACATTCTTCCCTGACAGCCTATGCTCCCAACTTATGCTCCTCAGATCCTGTCTTACAGCATCGTATTTACCCTTCCCCCAGTTGTAAAACCAACCCTGTTGTGCGCACCTATCTCTCTCCATAACCAATGTTTAAGTCACAGAATTGTGGTCACCATCACCAAAATTCTCACCCATGAACAAGCCCATCTCTTGTCCCGGTTCGTTACCGAGTACCAAATCTAATATGGCCTTCCCTCTGGTCCGACAATGTACATACTGAGTTAGAAAAGCTTCCTGGACACACTGCACAAACACCGCGCCATCCAATATACTTGATCTAAAGAGCTTCTAATCAATATTTGGGAAGTTGAAATCGCCCATGACTACTACCCTGTGGCTTCTGTACTTTTCTAAAATATGTTTCCCAATCTGTTTCTCCACATCTCTGCTGCTATTGGCGGGCCTATAGTAAACACCCAACAAGGTGACTGTTCCTTTCCTTTTTCTGACTTCAGCCCATACTACCTCCAAAGGCAGATCCCCCTCGAACTGCCTTTCTGCAGCCATTATACCATTTCTAATTAGCAACGCCACACCCCCTCCTTTTTTACCACCCTCCCTAATCTCAGTGTAATATTGGATACACTGAGCTGCCAATTTCTAGAGCGGCCTGCAGTAAATAATTTCAAATATTCAGTCGGCTCGAAGAGAAAGAAATTCCTCCATATCTTTCTTAAATAGGTTACTACATCCTCTGAGACTATGTTCTCTGGTCTTTGATTCTCAGACAAGGCGAATCATTCTCTCCTAAATTATCCTATCATGTCCCTCATAATCTAATGTATCTCAGTAAAGTCGTGTTACATTATTCTACACTCCAATGAGTACAGAGGCATTATTCTCAGTTTCATCTCCCAAGAATATCCTCCAATATCCAGGATGATTTGTGTTAAATCTCCCTGAACTGCTATTCCTAAAATAGGGGGACTAAATTTGTTCACATTAATCCAGCTATGATCTGACTAATGCAATGTGTATTTTGAAAAAAAAATGTCCCCATTCCGTTTAAATAAAGTGAAACAAAATTATTTGACTTCCCGATTACCTGCTGAAACTGGTGCTAACTTTTCATATTTCATGTACAAGGACGCGAAGTGCTCTGTATGCTGATGCTTTGTGCTATGTATTTCCCTACTTAATACTTATATCTGCCAAAACGCATAAACATCTTTTTTTGCATGTTATATGCTGCTACGTTTTTGTCCACTTGTTTATCCTGATTCTGTCGTCCACAATGTTGCTGTGCCGCCCTCATTACTTGCGTCCATATCTATTTTGTGTCATCTCCAAACTGAGCAACAGTACATTAACTTATGTTGTACAGGTGATTAGTACATGTTGTCAACAGCTGTGGCACCAATATTGTTGGCTCCGGGAATCTGCAAGTTACAGTTTACTATCATGAAAATGCCCTCATTACCTCGCCTCTCCATTCATTCCCCTATCCTCGACTAATACATACCCCCAACTGTATTGGTTCATGCTTCTTTGCTTGTGAAGTACTATCGTATAAAACACCGTTCTGAATAATTTTAGAAATTCAGATATATTCTATTTACTGCATTCCCCTTTGGGTATTGTGCTTGTTAAGATCTGAAAATACTTGTAAACGTGTTAGGTCTGATTTCGTCTGCACAAAACCATGCGGAATCCATTTTATTCTATAATGCATTTCTAATACTCTCTTATTCCAAATTTAATAACAGACTAACATTTTCCCAGTGGCAGATATGCTGTCCACCTGAGCTGAATTTCTCAGGCTGGACACTCACAAGACGTGACCATTGTTGAATAAATGTGTGCTGGAACAAATCAAAACGAAAGAGTATCCTATATCAGACAGACAACAGGGTTCAAGTGAATTTCTTGTAGGGACTTCAATAAAGTGCAGACCAAGAAGGAAAGAGGGGATATGAAATAATTTAATCTGCCAGTGCTGAAGATAATCCAAAGAGGGTCTACAAGTACATATCTGTCAAGAGAACAACGCGAGAAATATTACTTGAAAGATCAAGAAGGTTGACATTGCTTTTGAGCTCATCAGATGGAAGAGGCAATAAACGAATTTTTCACGTCATTTTTTATTGTGGAGACAGTGAGACCAAATGTTCACTCTCCATATGTAAAGAGGACGATACCTTTTCCGAAACTATTTGACCAAGCATCAAAAATTTGAGAGTCGGTGATGTTTCTAGCGGCTGGATTACATTCGACTCTGTCTGGCCTCATGCAACAAAGAGTCTACATGTTCTCAGGACTGGATTTTTAATATAACGAGCAGAGACTGTGTCGGCTTTGCCTTGTCGTACTGCAGCATCGGAGGTCGAAGATGACTTTATAGAGATTCATAAAATCAAGAGTGCTCTCGATAAGGCGAACAGCAAAGTTCGTTTTCCCTTGGATATGGGAGTCCAGACTTCATAAGATTTACACCGAATGACAAGACATCCTTTTCACAAAGAGGATGGCTTGCACATGGAATCAACTGCTAGAGCAACTGGTACGTAGAGGGACTGTTATATTATTTTATAAGACATTTGGACGTTTAGACGAAGAGAAAGTGTGTAGAGGGATTCAAGCAAGGTGGAACAGCTCAGTTTGGGAAGTCTGTTCGCCAAGGATATGTTAGACTTAAGGAGACTACAGAAATCATGGAAATACATACTGACAAACATTTCATATTACAGGAAAATAATTGCTGGATATCTCAGAAAATGTAAAAGGCGTATAAAACTCCAGACACTGGACTAGTGTACGTCGTGTGAAAAAAAGAGTTGAAAAGCTTGCAAGGACACAGAACAATCTGTTCTGACCAAGGGAACAATGTGACATTTGTTCGAAACAGCCAGCAGAGCTGGATTGCCATCAGCTTAAATTATGAATCAAGATCCGAAATCAAAATCAGGTGTGAACTTCACGTTTTGATAGTATGAAAGCCAATGAAATAATCCGATGTTTTGGGGTATTAATCAGGACATTTGCAACAGCTCGGACTGCGTCAGTGACGTCCAGCTCAAGAGATACTACAAATGTACCTTCCTGGAAATGTGTTCACATGGCAGAACATCGAGGAAAACCTGGAGAGAATCTTCCCAGAAAAATCCACAAATGACACTTGAAAAAGCTGAGTGGTTTTAAACCATGATTACTTTTTAAGTCATTATTGAATCGGAATTTGTGCGGAGTGGAAGATAAAAGATGGGTTTAAGAGAAACTAGTCATAAATAGTTGTTAGTTTTCATACTCTGTTAGACATAAAGAAAAAAGTTGATATTTTCCCTTTAAATCGTGACCTTTGCGAAACGTTTTGACTATCGAATTTTCACAGATTAGAGCACGGGGTAATTTTTTTTTCTGTGTTGCTGGTGTCAATTAGCATCGGTGTTTACCCTGTGTTTGTACTGAATCCCAGAGCATTATGGGAGATAAGCGCGGAAATTGCAAGATCCTTGCTGAAATAATTGTGTCATCTCTAAATATGGGTGTGATTTAAAATGACTGGATATTGACGAACCTTGTTGAAGAATGGATACAGGGAAAAGACTGGAATCTCCAGGCTTGTGAGTTTGAAATTGGTGGTTCGTAAGTTTTTTGAATTGGTTTTGGAAGATAGCATTTTCAGAGTCCAGGAAATATAGGGGATCATTAGCATGGTTTAGTGAGGTGGAAACTGGGTCTCACAAAATTGCGAGGTTTTGATCAAGTAGACAAGAGGATTGATGAGGCAAGAACAAATATCTTTGCTTACTTAGGCTTTAGGAAAGCGTTTAACTAGATTCAACATGGAAGACTAACGAGTAAAGTTAGATCAGATGTGGTTCACAGTGAGTTTGCAAATTGGATACAAAATTCAATTAACAACAAGAGAAAGGGTGAGGTTTTGGTGTGTTGTTTATCAGACTGGAGGCTAGTGACCGGCAGTGTTCCACAGGGACCAGTGATGGCACCTTTGTTTGCGACTGATGTAAATGTTTTAGATGACAATATGGAAGGCAGAGATCATTAGTTTGTGGTTGACACCAACATGAGCGACATGCATTTCATGAGGTGACAGCATAAGTCTTTGCGTGTATGCGAAGAACATTTAAAAAAGGTTTTTGGACAAATACATGGATAGCAAAGGATTAGAATGATATGGTCCAAGTGCAGAGAAATGCGGTTAATGTGGACCGGCATTATGATCAGTATGTACCAGTTTGCAACAAACGACCTGTTTCTGTGCTGAGGGACGCTACAACTCTCCATGGTGATACAGTCCACAGAGAAGAAGGTTATCTGAGGTTATAGAAGATTAAAAGAGACATTGATCATTCGGGTATATGATTAAATGAATGGTAAAGAGAAATTATCTTGAACAAATGTAACGTACTGCAGTTTGAGTCATAAATGGATGTAGCCCTTGCACAATTACAAGTGCTGCTTTGAATAGTCCTGCGCAATAGACACGTGAATAGGTCACGGAATGGTCTTTGGAAGTCGTGTCACATATCTTCAGCTTCGTTAAAATGCTGTTAGAACGCTTTCATGCGTTGCTCAGTTTTTAGTGTTGAAGTTGGGACGTTATCCTGAGGTTGTACAGGATGTTGGCGAGGCATCTTCTGTAGTATTGTTTCTATGTTCTGGTTTCCAAGTCAGATAAAGAAGAATAAAAAACTGGACAGAGTTAAGAAGAGATTTACCAATATGTTGCTGGGAATGAAGGGATTGAGCTGTAAGGGGAGGCTGGAAGGCTGGGACTTCTTTCAAAGGAGCATAGGAGGTTGACATTTACCGTATAAATGTTTTTAAAATCCTGAGGGGTACAGATTAGGTCAACTGCAACGGTGCTTTCCTTCTTTGGGGATTTTAGGACTAGTGGGCGTATTTTTAAGATGTGAGGACAAAAGTGAAAAAAAGACATGAGGTTCACTTTGTTTTACTTTACACGGTATGTTTCCTGTGCAAAGTTCTAGAGGAAGTAGGAATGTGGATAAGGTTACAACATTTAAAAGACACTTAGATAAGTGCATGAATAGGACATGTTAAGAGAGATATGGGCCCAGTTCACGTAGTTGGTACTACGTTTCGGTAAATGGTAGCATGGACTGATTGGAACAGCGGTCTGTTTCAATGATGTCTGAGTCAATGACTCAGTTTATTTGAAATTTACAGAGTGCTGAGAGGCCTGTGCAGAGCCAATGTGGCAAAGATGTTTCACCCACTATGACACACTAGAACCCGAGGGCACAGAGACAAAGTGAAGCGATAACAATTTGGAAATGAGACGTGGAGGAATATCTTCAGTCAGAGAGTGGTGATTCTTTGGAGATAGTTGCTGAAGAGGGCTTCGGGCGCCAATTCAGTGAGCAAATGTGTGGCACGTTGGCTCATTGGTTCACATGGCTGCCTCATAGCACCCGGGTCCCAGGTCCGATTCCAGCCTCGGGCGACTGTCTGTGTGGAGTTTACACGTTCTCCCTGTGTCTGTATGTGTTTCCGCCGTGTACTCCGGTACCCCCCACAATCTAAAAGGTATGCACATCACGTGAATTGGTCATGCTATATTGTCCATAATGTTAGGTGCATTAGGCAGGGGTAAACATAGAGTTGGGATGGGTTGATCTTCGGAGGGTTGTAGTGAACATGTTAGTCCGAAGAGCCTGTTTTCATCCTGCAGAGAATCTCATCAAATAATTTCAATTCAGATTAAAATGGCTCAGGATATTTTCCCACGACCCAATGACCTCTGCGCCATGTCAACAGAAGTTACACCGAGCGAGTTTGGAGCTCCCAGCCTCGGTGTTTCACGCGCCTCTCTACCTTCACAGTAGGACTGCATGCTCATGGAGTTTGTCACTGGCAGGCAAAGTAGATATCCACTCGTTCATTCCACTCTCAATTTCCAATCGGATCTTCGCCACTGCGTACACAGTTTCACTGAGTCCAGACCTGGGAACTCGTGTGATGTGATTGTGCAATAATAGTTTCTTCCTTGTCTCACGGCACGGGTACAGTTACGATGTGAAACTTCATGTTTATTGAAACCAATATTTCAACAATATTTGTGAACTCTCGCCTGTACATTTAATCTTTTATTGAAATCTATAGAATTCAATCTTCAACGTTCTCAATTATGGAATCTCCACAGCCACTGGGGACATCGAAGGTGACGATTCAATCCAGTCTCAGTGGGCTTTCCTGTTGTGCATGTGATGCGGTTCCTCGACTATCTCTGCAATTGCATTAAAGGCTTTTTGTATTGTGCTTTTTCAGGTAATCGAATAGTGGTTCGTCCTCTGCGTTGTGGTCAAGCAACCTCCATTCAAATCCGAGTATCTGTAATGAGCATTTGTTCCAAGTTACTCCACATAACCTGTGCAAAACAAACGCAGAAAGGACACAATCAATTTTAAGATGAAAATACTCACTCAGGTGTTGGTTTTAATGTTTCAAGCCGCCATTCTCAGCATCCAATCTCGGAGACTTTTCTCCCTTTAACAATCACTATTCCACGTTTCCATCCCTCCTCCCATCTCGCTGGGGCATTGGAAAAATTAACATTCACTTTCACATTGACACCGTTAAGTCTGTGCTGCAGCTGTCACTCTTGGTAGTTGAATGTGACCCAATATCACCATCAGGACCATTAAGCCACTTAATGCTATCAGACAATGTGGTTGGGTTTTGAATCTTAACATATCGTGTTTTATTTGCATAGATCAGAGATCATTGAAGATTGGGTTCATGAAAAGGGCACAGAACAATATCGAGGGAATTACTTTATTAGAAAAGACCAATGTGTCTGGTCTCCCCACATTTATTTCAAGTCATCATTTGTCTCTCGCGAGATTATTGTGTATAATTTTACAATTCACATTATAGCAGTGATATGACAACTGTAGAAACGATGCAGAAGTGATTTACCAATATATTATCTGGATTGAAGCACTTCAACTTTTAAAGAGTTTAGACAGACTGGCGTTGTTTTTTTGAAAGTAGAGGAAATTGAGATGAGACAGTATTGAGATGTACGAAATGATGAGCAGTATGGATTATGTACACTTAACGAAACATTTGATGGAGGGATCAATCACCAAGGAGCCATAGATATATGATAAGAATAAAGAGGTTTGAGTAGCTGCACATAAAAAAAATGTTATCAGACAACTAGTGGTTGGAATCTGGAACTCACTGTCTCTTCGTGTTGGAACGGCAGAAATTCTCAGAAAATTCAGAGATATTCAGATGTAAATTTGTAATGCTAAAAGCACACAACGTCAGACGATAAAAAATGGCTGAGGATATTCAAACAGTTATTTTGACAAGAGCACGCACAAGTAGCTTGCAAGAGAAGTTCGCTCTGACGTCCACTGGCGTATGGCGTTTCGTATCCTCAGCTGTCATGTGGGATGCAAGGGTTCATTTTCCCGCTGGGGCGGCCCTGACTGTTTCAGCGTTTCAAGGTATGTGTAAAGATTTGCAGTTCCAGTGAAGTTTGCAGATGGTGTGTGAATGTTCGTTAGTGTTGGGAAGTTGGTTTGCAGCAGTTTCCTGCCCTTTCTAGGTGACATCCTCAAGGCTGATGAGACTCTTATGAAGCTCTGCTGTCCTGTAGCGTTTCGAATTGGTGTGATTTCCTTCCCACTGCTTTCAGTTGCTGCTTCTTGTCGTTCAGTACATGTCCCGGTATGTTACGTCCAGGTTAACATGTTCTTTGATGGAGTCGTTGGATGATTCTCGTCATTCTAGAAAATCTCTGGCTGCCACTATTGTCCAATTATTGTTGTGTTGTTCTGGTCGAATTTGTTGACCGTGTCATGTCTGTGCATTGCCACTCTTTACAACTGATTGTAGTGTTTACTGGATCCTCCAGAAATGCTTTCCAACAATAGATATTCCCGCAAATTCCTTGCCGACAAACAACGTAAGGAGGGCATGCCAAGACCCAGCACATCAATCAAAAATGTATCGGAACTGGCAGCCTTTGACTACTCGGATTTATGAGAGAATATAAACCGAAAGCGACATTTAGACAACAACTCACCAGAACAATGGACCCAATACCCATCATGTACAATACAAATATGGATAAGCAATGTTGCACGTAGTGAGAGCAGGGAACATTATACAGGACAGACAATTCACGATACATATTCATGAAGATCTACTTGACACTAAACACCACTGCCAGGTATCCTCAATAGGTTGACTCATTACACTGAGTGTTGCTGATTCTGCGGCTGGAAGCTTAGATTGTATGACAGTCTGCAGCAATGGAGACGGTATTGCGGAAAAGTACAGCAGGTTAGGCAGCATCTAAGAAGCAGGAGAATGAACGTTTCTGGCATGAGCAAGTCATCAGGTACATGCCCAAAAAATCGATTCTCCTGCTCCTCATATGCTGTTTGACCTGCTGTGTTTTCCAGAACCGCATTCTCGACTCTGATGTCCAGTATCTAAAGTCCACGTTTTCTCCTCCGTTTGCAGCAGTTGTTGGTTCCTTGAGTGAGGGATCAGTTGATATAACCAATGTAAACTTCGATTGCTGATTGAGAAATATAACCAGGTCCGTAGCTGAAAAGAGTGTTTCTGTTGTTTCTCAGGTGCCGTTCCTGGCACGGCCTCTGGCACTGTAATTATTTTGAGTTTCCTGGCTGTTCAATGTGAGCTTCTGTGATCACACAGTTGCCAGGACTCTGGGCAGCGGCTGCAGTTATCTGCGCTCGCAGCCTCGATGCAATTTATACGGTTTGGGTCGTTCTTGATTTCTGCAACAGGTGCACAGTGATGAATCAATTGGTGTTGCAAGAAGGCAGACAGGCGTGGAAAATGTCGAGGTTCTGGTGATATTTGCACAGTGTTTAGAGATTACCTAGATTCAGGAGAAAAGAATGTTGAATATTACGGGTCGTGTTGAAGAACTGTCTGGGAAACAAGTCACCAGCGGTGTGGTTTACAAGCGCACTCACAGTAAGCACAATGCGAAATAAAACATACAAAAAATGAGGAAGACAGACGAAGGATGACAGTAATCATGGGTGACCTGAATTTCACTCCCCAGCTCCCCCAATTCCCACTTCCAGCTCCATTATAAACAAATTTTAGAGAGCCATAAGCATCAAAGTTGTCCATTGGAACGACTCAATTCTTTCCTTTGTTTTCGATTAGGTTATTTGTTTCAGGGTTTTTTACTTTCCTTGGAAACCATCTCTTTCATTGTGAGCATTCGGAAAGGGAGCCATCCATCTTGTTAGGGAAAGAATATGATGCTAAACATGTTTGTGTCAGGCATGAGATCCCTCTGTCTCAAACGTTTCTTCTACTTTCTCTCGGTTTTAATAGTGTTCTTTCTTTTGACTTCTCCTACCAAAGTGCATGACCTCATAATGCCAACATGAAACTGCATCTGACAAGTTATTCCCCATTCATTGAACCTATCTGTATGCCTGTGCGAAATGCCACGTTCTCAACATAATATGCGGTCCCACGATTGTGCATTGTCAGCAGATTTGTGCACATTTCACTCTGCCACTCGCTCCATGCTATTAATAGAGAGATAATTGAAGGCTTAAATATACTGAGTCTTGCCAGACATCTGCTGTAAATACTTCTACATACTTGCCTACCTTCTGAACGTGAGAACATCCTCCTTATCTCTGTCTTAGTGGGTAACGCCTTCCCCTGAGATTAGAACCTCCAGTCCTGCACTATTCTGGATATAAACCAGAGAGGAACAAACGCTTAAAGTAAAGCATAATCTCACTGGCGTCTCCTCTGGTTGAACAAACTGCCCTGATTAGCACTTTAGTTTTGACAATGACACACCTACTTCAAAGTTACTTCAGTGCCTGTGACTGAAGTAGTGCTGAAAGGCGCTGTAAAAATACAAGAACATCTTTGTTACTCGACCATTGCCGCATTGTTAATCTCTCTACACATGGAAATGGATCCTTCCCATCCACTCTATCTCTCATCAATACATAACATGTTCCCCTCACTGTTGATTTTAAATGATTTCCTATTGGATGAGTTATCCCTGCAACTCCAGAAAACCCGTCTCAACAACTCGATATTTTCTCAGTTCTGCTCAATGCAGGAAACTTTTGTTCTGAACGAGAAACGGATCTGACTCAAAACGTTAGCTTTGTTCCTCTATCCACAGATAATAACAAACACATGGTGTTTATGTAGGGTTCACTGAGTTTATTTGATACAAATTGTGTTTTCCATTAAACGTCTTCACTCCTCGTCCTTTGGTCAGTTGCCCTGGTAAGGGGCAGCAGTTCCTCCTGACCATCAACGCGCCCATCCACACCGCTTTCGCCCACATCATTGTAAACATTCCCAAGAAATCTCCCATTAAACTTCTTTGCTCCAAACAAAACATTCCCAGAGTCGGGAATCTCTCCACAAAGTGAGATTTATTTATCTCTGGACATAGTGCAAAGCAGAGGATTGTGAAGAAATTTTTGGAAAATTTTGCCAATTGGCCGGTGGGGAAACTGTCAAGAAGCAAAGCAGAAATCCTAGTCTCGAGGTTTTTGAATCTTTATATATTCCTTGGGAAGCGGATCCAGAGGCGAATGAACGATGAACTGTTCGACTGAGCAGAGACAGGTTAGAAATCTTTCCGTGCTTGCGGAGGCCAGTGCTTTGCCTCTGATGCTCTCCGGGCATGAACTGACCTGTGACATTGAAAAGATACTTGTTCCTGCACGTCAGGACGTCAAATTTCATTTCAGCTCCGGGACAATGAGAAAAAACGCTCACAGACAATGCACTGAAAGGCTGGAAGAGACACGGTCCTGGTTGGAGGAGAACTGATTCTTGGTGTCATGGTTGTGTATTTAGAGGGTGGGAGTAGACTATTCCCATGTCTTCAGAATGAATTTCTAAGGATTTATTTTCGAAAGGTAAAGCTAATTAAGGAGTATTTTCCATGGGGGAGGAGTAGACTCAAGCTTGCATTCGGAGATCATTGACGCTGTTGGCTCATCAGTCTCTGTGGCGATGTTAGTCAGTGCGTTCGGCTCTTCACTAACAGGTGCTGTTCTCCAACGACCCAGGAAGGGAGTGACAATCACACCATCCTTTTTTATTCAGCTGCACAGTTCTGGGGTTTTACCGTGGTCAGGAATATGTTCGTCATGAGGCACGAAGGGAGTCGGTCCCGGTTTTAGGAGAGCTGGTTCCCGTGACATGAACGTGTCGGCAAGGCGTGGGATCAGACTGTTCCCATTTTACACAACGAATGCCCCAGGATTCATTTTGGAAACGTCAAACCAATCGAGGGCAATTGTCATTCTACGAAGGGCAGGCGAATTCTTGAATTCGCTAACAGTCTTCTTTATGAGATCCTGCAAGGGGCTTGCTACAAGGAACTCCCCAGTCTGTGTGGAGTAATTAGTTCTCTCGTTCGGCTGTTAACCGATAGGGTGTACCCACGCATGGAGCGGTCGCTGTTCTTATCCATCCGAATCCTTTGCTGTGCAGTTTCGTGTTTTTAGTAGGTTCGGGAATATGCTCCCAATCGGAAAAGCTATCCAGTGAGGAACGACAAATGTGTTTCCTTATTGTTTAATGGCTAGTCAAGTGTTGCGGATGCTGGGAATCTCTGACAAAAACAAAAACTGCTCAAGGTACTCGGCAGGAATAGAAGACCCTGTGAGAAAAACAGAGTTCTGAGAAACTCCTGAAGAAGCTCTGAATCATTGTCTCTGTTTATCTATCTCCAGATGCTGCCAGACATGCTTAGTTTCTCCTGCAATCTCTGTCTTTGCTTCTAAATGAGTGATAATTTGAAATATCGAGATTGATTACACAGACCAAACATATCCTGACATTTACCCTGTCGAAGCTGTGGTGATTCAATTCAAACAAACCTAACAATGATTGCCTATCCCTCAGCTCCACAGGGAGGGAGAACTTGAAACCAGTGTAGTTGCGTACTTCTGCAGGTGTGGCCAAGTGATTGAGGCGATGGGTGTTAATTCCACTGTGAGTTCCTCATGCAGTTAAGCATTTTGCTGACTGTGATTGAGAGTCGAGAGTGAACTAGAAGTGTGTTTGTTCTCTGCTTTTTTGTTTGAAATTCAAATCGCAGGATGAAATAAAATGCATATAACCCAGATAAAGTAGCTTGGGAAACTGCAACCAACCGCCTGTCATGATTGAAAAGGCAGAAACCTCCAAAGCATGAAAGACCCATATAGTGGAACACTTACAGTGCTGAATTCGTTTGAGCCTTTGAGCAAAGTGCTGCCAAATGGGGTAAGAACAGTTCAGGGGACTGTATTGGAATGTGCAGACTTCGTGAGCCAAAGGACATTTTCTGTGCTCGACGCATCCATGGCCAGCTGAGAAAAACTCAGTTTGTGAAGGAACAGGACATTGTTTGCAAAACACACCTCAGCGAGGAAGGGGTCGAAGCTACTTTCTGTCAGTCACGGTATTCATTGGAAGATTTTAATTGGTAATAACTGGTACGGTGCCCATTGGTGGAATCAGTCTATACGATAATCAGGACATGAAAACATGGTGCCTTGTTGCCCTGCCATGAGCAAGCCCTGGCAGCTTACATTCCCTGATTCTGCTTTTGAAATAAAGATCACTTTCTCGATGTATCTGTATTTGTATCAAACAGCTCAATGATCTCGGGACTAGACATGAAGAGGAATCTGGAGGTGTGAGAGGGACAGAAACAGAACGAGACGAGACGAGACGTGAAAGTGTCTAGAGTTTGCCGTGTGTCAGTAGTTTTGTGAGGAATATTTGCTGAGCGCTATCCTGTCAGATCCCAGGAGCAAGATGCCTTGATTTGGTGGGATTCGTGTTATTGAAAGTTACACATGCAAAGCGTGTTGGACTATTTCAGCTCAGTATCCACTTCATATCCCAGCTCACAGCAACGGATCATATTTTCTGGAGAAGTGGCTTGTATTCCACTTAATGCCGCCTTTCACCAGAGAAACTTGTGTATGTAAAGCGCATTGTGTGTGTATAATGATGAGGACTCTATCACTGTCGAGGAATGTGCCTGCGTGTCTGCCTCTGTGTGTGAACATGAGAATACGTTCCTGAAATGTGTTGTAACCCAGTATGACCACGTCAACCGTCAGTACCATTGTTGTGTCATTTAAGCTCACAGAGCGAATCTCATTGACATTTTCCCTCGAAAGTCAGAACACTCAAAGTTATGGGGCAAATGCTGCAAACTGGGACGAGAATAGATGGACGTCTTATAACCTGGTCTGTACGATGGACGGATGGCCCTTCACTGTCCCGCCCCAACCCTACTCCCCCACGCTTTAAAAACTCGAGGACAGAGAGAGAAATTGACCTGACGAGAAAATCTCTTCACAATCTTCCATCACCTTTTTTTTTGTCCCTTTTCCGACGAATTTTGCAAATTACTTACCATGCTTTTTATCTTCTCACCTAAATCATTTATGTTAATGAAAAAAATGAATGTGGGCTCAGCATCGATCCTTGTGGGACACCATCGGTAATAGTCCTCCAGTCTGAAAGCTAATTTCCACGGCTATTCCCAGCCTCCTGCTGTTAATTTAATTTTATATCGAATTGGAAATCTCACCTTCAACTTTTTGAATCAGGCAAACATGTGGGACCTTGAAAAGGGTTTTATTAAAGTTCAAGTGAGCAATACCTACGACTTTCTCCGGATCAATCATATTAGTTATGCCCTCGAAAACTCAGTCATGTTTGTGAGATACAACTTCCCTCGTGCAAAAAACATTCTGGTTATTCCCATTTATTCCTTGTATCTCCAAATGCATTTAAATCCTATCGTTTCTAATTGCATCCAACAACTTACTTAAGACCACCGTCAGAAACACAGGTCTATCGTTTCCAGGATTCTCCATGTCACCCTTTCTTAACAAAAGCACAAACTTAGCCACTCCCCATTTTTTCGGCACCTCACTCATAGTAATAGCTTACACAATTATTTCTACGAAAGACCCAACAGTTTCATTCCCTAACTTGCCAAAAAGTTCCGAGATACATGAAATAAAATCCCACAGAAATATCCATCTTCATATTTTCCAAGTCCTCCAGCACTTGCCCTTTAAGATGGAAACGACTTTATAAACATCAATATTTAGTTTTAGGGTCCATTTCGTTCTCCACGAAGTGAACATTATATATCTCTCCATCTGCTGAGGTTAAAAACAAAAGTGAGCTCTTTCATCTTAAAGTGGCCCTATTTCGTCTCTAGTTCTTAATGTAATTGTGGAATCTCTTTAGATTATATCCTTAACTTTACGTGCTAAGGCGATCTGACATTCTCGCTCGACCTTTATGATGTCCTCTTTAAGAATGCCCCTTGCCTCCTTATATCGTTCAACAGATTCAATTGAAATCATATGTTTATATGGAAATTGTGACCTTTTTTTAAAAAAGAAATTCATAAGACAATCTTGTCCTAATATAATACCTACAATGTGGAAACAGGCCATTCGGCCCAGGAAGATTCCTTTAATCGTGCCACGGATATCACACCCAAACTCACACCTCTGCCCAATTCCTGTAGCTCTGCATTCCCCATGTCCAAAGAAGGTCACCGACGCATCTTTCGTCTGGGGAGGAAATCCAGACAGAATCGGAGAGGATGTGGAAACTCCAAACACACCGTCATCTAAAGTAGAAGTTGCCTATTATTGAGCAGTTTGTCATACTGCACCTCGCCAAAAGCCTTTTGGAAATTCCAGCTGGTCACCTCTACAGGGTAGACTTCATCTTACTTGCTCATTACCTCCTCACAGATGTCTAATATGTTTGTCAGACATTACTTCCCCTTGAGAACCTGTGCTCATGCTTCAAGTACTCGTTAAACCCATCCTTCCAATGACATTTGACAATAAATTTAATACAAAGCTGATTTATTTTATTTTTATCCAGAATATCAAAACTTTGCTTTCAGATCCGAATATGATGAACAACAAGGTTAAATCGCTGTTGAGATATATAATCTCTGCACTGTCTCAGCAGGGTCGATGAGTGAGTGAATTCTTTCCCTGAGTGGGATCCCTCTTTTATCTCAGCAGTGTCGATGAGTGAGCTAACTGTGTTTCTCACATGCAGCAAGTAAATGCTTTCTGACCACTGAAAACTGGCTGGTTTTGAGAGTTGAGAGTTGAGATGAACGCTTGAAACTATTCCTAGAATAACTACACTTGAAACGTCTTGCACATTGTGAAAATGTGGAAGGGACATCAGTTCTACAGAGACTGTTAAGCACATCCCACAGACTATCCATTTAATAGGTCTCTCTTCAATGAGAAGACGTTCATGATAAACTGCCCCCTGGAACTTTTAGAGTGAATACTGTCTTTCCACAGTGTGAATACGTTGATGACACGTTCGTCTCCAGGAACTTGTGCAGCACTTCCTGCAGTCAGGGCATTTAGAAAGGCACGTTAATATTGTGAGAAATGTGATGAGCCATCCGGTCTCTCGGACTTTTACAGCAGGTCCCATCGATTTGGACACAAAGATATCTCTCCTCCCGGGTGAGCACGTAGATCAGACGTCACGTCTCCAGGATTCTTAAAGGTCTCTCATTCATGTGAGCATATTTCTCAGAGATGAAGCACACAGAGGTTTGATAACATTTTCCAAAGTCTGGCGAGATGAAAGATTTCTAATTAGTATGAGCGTTGTGCTGGACGTTTTAAAGCATTTTCGGCAGTCCAGACATTAAAATGGTTTCTCCTCATTTTGAACGAGCAGGTGCTGCAGCAGGTCAGAGACAGAGTGAATCCCTTTCCACACTCTGAGCAGGTGAATCGCTTTTTCCTGGATTCTTTGTCTCCATGGGAAGTCAGCTCAGACAAGAAAATTAATACGCACATTTACATAGACTTTCCTTAGTATGACTGCATTTGTGTTTTGTGAGCTCTGATGATGGGTAGAACCATTGTCCACACACACAATAAGAGAACGATTTCTCTCTCACTATAACCAGAGGGTTTTTTTTTCCTTTCATGTTCTCTATATTATCAAGTTCTACTTGTGATAAAATGTGCGATTTTATCAGATCATTGTGGAGAGATTGGTTTGTAAATCTTCCCCTTCTAATATCCTACGAAATTGATGTTATCCAAAAAATGAGAGTGGGAAAGCAACTTTCACAAGACTCTGGAAACTTTCTAAGATATGGTCTAAGGGTGAGGGAGTTTCGATACTTAGAATGTGACCAGAATTTCATGCACACAGCATCCACCACAAATAGATCTGCAGGTGGATATAAACACGATCACCTCCCTGTTCCTTCCAGGTCATACGCTGTCCTGCCTTGTCTGACATGCAGTTCTGTTGGAGCAGACATTTCTCACAATTGCATCATGGCAAAGCTGATGCCTCTGTCTTCAGTCCCGAAATCAATATCCAATGCCTCGCTCCTGAGTCGGAAGTGTGCTGCTGAAAAAGCACAGAAGGGCAGACAGCATTCAAGGAGTAGGAGAATCGACGTTTCGGGCAAGAGCCATCATCAGGAAATAAGCTTCTAAACCGAGGGGGTAGAGAGACGAATTGGAGTGGATGGGGGTGGGACAAGGTAGCTGAGAGTGTGATAGGTGGATGGAGGTGAGGGTAGTGGTGATTGGTCACAATGCAGTGCGGAGTGGATAGGTGGGAAGGAAGATTGATACATAGCACAGTTCATGAGAGCGATGGAAGCCCAGGACCTTCATGAACTTGGCTGTTTGGGAGGGACAGTTGAAGTGATCGGCCACCGGTCAGTGATGTTATTTGTTACGGGTGTCCGGGGGTGTTTTCTGAAGCGAACTGTAATTAGGTCTCCTGTTTCCACAATATAGGTAGACTGCATCAGGAGCAACGGATACATTCAATGACATGTGTGGAAGTGCAGGTAAACCTCTAATGGATATGGATGGCTCCTTTGGGGCCTGTGAAAGATTGGAGGTCTGGGTGGAGGTTTTGCAAATTCCGTGTTGGAATGGGAATGGGGCGGGAGGGGAGGGTGATTTGGTGAGGGGCGTGCACTTGACAAGGGAGTCGTAGAGGGAATGATCTTTATAGAAAGCGGATAGGGGTGGGGAGGGAAACACATCTTAGGTGGTGAGGTTCATTTTCAGGTGGTGGAAATGTCGGAGAATGACATGATGTCTGCAGAGGCTGCTGGAATTTCAAGTGATGAATAAGGGAGCTCTGTCCTTGTTGGAGGGATGGGTTTTGAGAGTGGAGTTGCGGCAAATGGATGAGTTGAGCTGGAGAAAATGCCTCGCCACTGACTCAATCTTCCCACTCGCAACTGTCTGAGTCTGAACGAGTACGTCATAACCATAGTGACATCCGTCACGCTTTCAACAACATATTGCCATCGTCACCATGTCAGCCTACTTGCACCTCATTAACATCATTAACTCTTCCACGTCTCCGCTCTTCTGCAGCTCAAACTCTCATCCATTCGTTTGGATTAAACGGTGGTAACACACTTCCATCCGTCCTCTCAAATTCCCCCTCTGCTCTGGCCTAACTCCCTCTGCCTCTATTCAAGGGTGCACTTGCGTTCTGTTCAGTATTCCATTGTTCCTGACCTAACTGATATTTTTACCACTGCACATTTTCCCAAACGTGCACTGAGGCCTTCGCAACTTTATCTTTCCACACGGGCTTCCACATGCTGGAAGGGCAGGGATTGCGGGTTATTCACCCAAAGATGTAGTCCTGAGATCTTTCGACAATTTTGCTGCACGTGGGAGTATTAGCAACAAGGGTTGTTCACCCATTACCGGGCAGCTAAATTCCAACGTTTTTATCATTTCTGCAAATCTCTTGACTGTCTTCGCTCTGTCTATCACTGTCATATCCACCAGCCCACTCAGGAGCAATTAGTGTTGTTCAATAAGTTCCAACCCAGCCAGTGAACACGACACCCAAGATTTTGTTTTAAAACACATTCTCAGATACCTGCATAGCCTGCAATTCCAATCTCCGGAGAATGTTCGATTTGAACTGTTCCACATTTGTTGCCTAAACGTCATCTACCAAGGTCATTAATTTGTGAAATCTCTTCACTCTGTAAATCGCACAATGCTATAGGAAACGAATTAGTCAACAACGGAGATGAAAAGCTGTAATCTTTGTTGAAATGAAGGGCAATTAATTGCTATCAATACTACATCGTGCCTTTCACATAATGGAAACTTCAAAGTTGTTCCTCTGGAGGGAGTTTAAACAAATTTTGATCCCAGTCACATTATGAGATATTGGGAAGCTGATAAAGTGTTATATCAAACAAGTGATCAAAGAAATGGGTTTCAAGTCGTATTTTAAAACAGAAAACAAAGCTTGCATCACGGACCTCAGACGACGGAATAGACTGTGCTAGAGTTTGTCAGAAAAAACGCTCTCTTCGCCGGTGGATAGACCATTGGTCTTCTCAACCATTGCTCGTGAATTCAAATCTCACTTGGGCCTTGCTGAATTTGGTTGCAACAAACATTCACAGAAGCATTTTCCCTATTGGTTGGAATTATTTCTGAGGGAACATTGTGAAGTGATTTCCCCTACGGACCAGGCCTCATCTGCTTGACTTTTGAAATCCCCATCTGTGTTTCTACTTCGAGGAACATTAGGACGACAAGCATCTGATGCCAAGAATGCGATAGTTTAGCTGGAAGAACAACGTGATACAGTCGAAGCAGTAAAGTAACGGTGAAATAGTAGGGGAGGAAAACGTCCAGCAAAGCGGCTGAATGCTTCCATTCCTTATGGCGAGGCAGGAATCTGCTGGAATCCAAAAGAAAGGTAGGAGGCTGGAAGAGCACAGCTCGCCAGGCTACCTCAACAGGTGGAGAATTCAACGATTAGCATATACCAAGTATTCACGACTGTGCCAGTCCTCGAAGGACAGTCGCCTGCCTGTTTACACCGTTGCGTATGCAAACAGAATCGGGTTTTAAAGCCCGAAGTGAAGAAAGAAGAGGCAAACAGTTCAATTCCTCATTTTCTGAATGTTGGCCTCTCCTCAGGCCTTTGTCATTCTCACAAGATGTGCCTGTATATTTCCCTCTTTGATTGAAAATGAGGTCTCCCGCAGCTCATGATCAAATTCAATGGTATCTGACTTCAGTCTCATTCGCTTCTTCATTTGAGATTAAGCCTTTGCAGGGAACGACTCTTTAAGATGAACACTTCAGAAGTCAGGCTGCAGGCTACTGGAAGTTGGAAATGAGAATGGATGGATGTTTGATGGACTGGCATTGACATAATTCATTATTCTGTGCTGTAAAAGCTCGGTGTCACGGATAGTATTTTGGAAGAAACGTCTCATTGCAGGAAAAAAAAACCTATGCTGTTAAGAGAAGATGCAATTGCACCTGCCGTCCTAAATGTCAGCTAGTGGTTACAATTCATCACTATCACCGCTATGGTTTGGTTTCAATGCCTGGTCAGGGAATTAGGATTATTGTTCCTGATAATGACAACAACTAAAGCGGAGCATCTTTGACAGGAAACGCATTTTACACGCGTCCGCATGGGCCTTGAAATATTGCTGCAGGGCTGCAAGGTGGCTCACTGGTTAGCACTGCTGCCTCACAGAGCCTGAGACATGGCATGAATCCAAATGGGTCGACTGTCAGTAAGGTGCCTTATTCAGGAACAAATGAAGAGTAATGGGGCAAGAAATTGTTCTGTGAGGGTTAATCCCTGGAGGGTCGGTGTGAATTTGTTGCATCAAATGGCCAGTTTCTATACTGTCGGCATTCTATGATACCTTACTGTGTTGTTTTAGCACATGTTCAGAGAGGGGAGAAAAATGAAGAAAAACAGTCATTTCCCAGTCAGTGGTTAATCCATTGTGTGACAACCAATCTATTCACCTGTGTCTGGACTAGCTCCCATCTTCCCTATACTGGTAATGACAGTGTACACCATTCGAGCGGGTTTTCATGTGTTGCATCAGAACAGCATTCTTTCTCAAGATGGACTTCCCTGGGATACAAAAGAGATGATAAAAGACATGGATGCCGATGACTAGAATCAAAAGAAGTCAGGAAGAATGGAAAGCGTCTACTGGGAAACAAAAAAAAATGGAAAGGAAGCCAACGAAGTACTGGGGCATAACGCCTTTATAAAAGTCAAGGCGGGGTTTCATGAGATGGTGGAACAGATGAATAGATCATGTGGCGTGAAACCAGGTAAAACTGAGTTGCGTCCATATGGAAGTTTCCCTGATGATGTGAATTTGCTGAGAGTAAACCGGAGGGAAAATACTATATTCAGATGAATCTATAACTAGACTTTCGAACTTCAAAACCAGCGTTGAATGATAAGGAAAAGTTTGGAGCACTTTTTCATTCTATAGTAATTGTAATCGAAAATGATTATTTTTCAGGAAAAATGTGTCAGAAGCTGATTCTGAAATATTTGTAAAGATGCGTGCATAAACATAATGAGTGAATTTCACCAAGACAGGGAGTCTGGTCGGCAGGGTCGGGTAAGTGTTAGGTGCACAATTTTTAATTGGTTAACGTTAATTGGAAATATACCATATATCACCTCCAACCGAGTAGAAAATACTGGTTGTGAAGAAAGGTTTAGCAGATTGTTCTACGTGAACTTTCATAAATTGTAAAAGAACTGAGCTGTTTCTGTTAGCTCAGCATTAAAGGGAAGTCGGTAAGTTCAGTCCGCTGCATAATTGGGAGCCAAAACGCTAACTGGCAGACAGTGCAGGCATCTGCTGTGGCCGTGCCCCTCAGTAACATGTATACAATATTTGTTTTTTTTGGGGGTGGGATGACTTCCGAGGGGAAAGCCATTGGGAATAGATCTTTGGCACAGAGTTTGCCCTTTTTTCTCAGAAGGGTGGGGGAGAGAGGAGGAGAGCATTTGTTATTGGGGACTCCATATCGATGGGAACAGATTGAGATTCTGTGGATATAGGGCAGACTCATGATTTGTGTGTTGTCTCCCAGCTACCAGGGTTTGTGTTGTCTCGAATCGTGTTTTAAGGATCCTTAAGGGAGCGGGTGGGCAACCCCAAGTCATTTATTACCCCAACATCGGTAATAAAAGTGATGTGGATGTATGGCAGAATTTCAGGGATCGAGGGTGACATCTTAAATCTAGAACAAACAGAGTTGTTCTCTCTGATTTGTTGCCCATTCTACGTCGTAGTGAGGTGAAGTATAGGGAGAGAGCATTTGAAAATGTTGTTGCAAGGATGGTGAGATTCCGATACCTGGATAGTTGGGGCTCATACTGGAGTCGATGAACCTTTACAAACAGGATGATCTTCACCCGAACTAGAACAGTACCAATACCCTGAGGGGACAATTTGCCAAAGCTCTTCAGGAGGGTTTGAACGAATTCAGCCACGGAGTGGGAAGCTGAATTGTAGCTCCATTTTGCATGTCGTTGTGAGTGGTTTTGTCATAAATAGCGTTTCAGGTTTACAAGAGTGTACTGGCAAGGATGAATGTGGCTTGAAGTGTGTTTGCCTCAACGCCAGAAGCATCTGGGATAAAGTAGGTGCCATGGGTTGTTACCTGGGACTTCGATGTTGTGGCCATTTCAGAGACATGAACGGAGGACTGAAGAGAATGGTTGTTCGTGGTACCTCAGTTTCGATTTTTCAGTCAGAACAGGAGGGTCGTTTCAGAGGGGGAGATGTGGCATTATTCGTCAAAGACAGTATTATGGTAGCAAAAAGAATATTGGTGAGGACGCGACTGAATCTGCTGAGGTAGAATGGACGGAGATTAGAATCAGGAATGGAGAGGTCACCACAAAAATGTTCTAGATATATGGAGGAAAAGATTGCAAAGATGATTCTGGATAGAAACAAAAGTGACAGAGTAGTTGTTATGGGGAGCTTTAACTTTCCAAATATTGATTGGAAATGTTATCGGTTCAGCACCTCGGATCGGTAAGTTTTTGTCCAATGTGTGCAGGAGGGTTTCCTGACGCTGCTTGTCGACAGGCCAACAAGACGCAAAGCCCCATTGGATTTGCTTATGGGTAATGAACTCAGCCAGCTGTTCTCTATGGAGGTAAGTGAGCACTTTGTTGATAGTGACCACAATTCGGTTATGTTTATTTACTGATGGATAGGAATAGGTATTTATTGCAGAGCAAGAGGTATCGCGGGGTGAAAGGCCATTTTGATGCGATTAGGCAAGAGTTAAGATGCACCGCATGTGGAAAGTAACTTCCAGGGTTGTGCACACCTGAAATATGGAGCTTGTTCAGGGAAAAGCTACTGCATATCCTTGGTAAGGATGTATGCGTCATGCAGGCAATATGAGGTCGACACAGGGAGCTGGGTTTACTGAAGAAGTTGAATCTCTTGAGAAGAAAGAGAAATAGGCGTATGTAAGCATGAGATATGAAGGCTGAGGTAGGACGCTTGGGAATTAAAAGCTAACCTGGAAGGGCCGAAAGAGAGAGCTGCTTGGAGCGAAGAGGAGGCATGAGAAGTCTTTGTCTGGCAGGAAGAATCCTGAATCTTTCAGTTGATAGTTCAAGAATAAAAGAATGTCTAGCATATAATTATAGCCTGTCAAGAACAGAAGTAAGAAGTTGTCAGCGGAGTCCAAGGATAGCAGAGACGCTGAATGTATTTTGTTTATCATATCAAAAATGAAAAATACAATGTTGTCGAAGAGAGTATTGCGATGCAATGTATTGGAATAAACGAAATTGACATTCATAAAGAGGAGCTCTTAGCAATTCATTAAAGTCTAAAAATAGGTTTGTCCCCTGGACTTGATGGGATGTATCCAAAGATTCTCTGCGAATCGTGGGAGGAGATTGCAGAACTTTTGACTATAAGCTTTATTTCGTCAGTGTTTATGTCATTAGTGCTAGAAGACCCGAGTTTAGCAAATATTGTCCCCTTCTTCACGAAGGGGAGTAGAGACAATGCTCGTAATTATAGAACAGTGATCCTTAGCTTTCTTTCAGCTAACCTTTTGGAACAGTTTATGAGCGGTACGATTTATGATCATCGAAAAAGAAAGAAGTTGATTCGGGATAGTGAGTAAGATTTTATGAATAGCAGGTTATGCCTCACAAAACTTATTGAGGTCTTTGAGAAGGTGGGCAAACAGGTGGATGAGAGTAAAGTGGTTGATGTGGTGGATATTGTTTTCAGTAAGGCACTGTCGGCTGTTGCATGAAATACAGAGTCATGGGATTGAGGTTGGTTTAGCGGTTTGGATCAGAAATTGGCTCGCTGAAAGAAGACAGAGTGTAGTAGTTCATAGGAAATGATAATCCTGGAGTTTCGTAACTGATAGTGTACTACAAGGTTCCTGTTTGTGTCCGCTGTTGTTTGTCATTTTTATAAATTACCTGGATTCGGGCATGTAATGAGAGATTCATAAGTTTGCAGATGACATTAAGATCGACGATGTTGTCAATAGTGCCAATATCTGCTGACGGTTACAGAGGGGCATGGATAATCTGCCGAGCTGACCACAGAAGTGGCAAATGGATTTTAATGTGGAAAAGTGTGAGATAATTTACTTCGCAAGGATCAACAAGAATAAAGCATTGCTGGCTAATTCCAATATTCTTGGAAGTGTAGATGTGTACAGCGATCTCGGTGCCCATGTATATAAAACTCGGAAAGTTACCACCCACGTTGACAGGTTTGTTTGCAAGGATTACGGTGTGTTAGTTTTTCTTGGGAGAGTGATTCAGTTTCAGAGCGAAATTATCACTTTGCAGCTCCAGAAATTAACTGGTGTGGCCGCACTCGTAGAGTTGCGTGCACTTCTGGTCGCCACTTTATACGATGGATGTGAAAGCATTGGAAAGGGTGCAGAGGACAATTTCTAGGATGTTGCCTTCTATGGAGAGACGGTTTTACGAGGAAAGGTTGAGGGACTTGAGGCGGTTATTGATAGCGACAAGGTGTTTGAGAGGTGAATTTTGAGAGACATAGAAGATGATCAGAGGTTGCCATAAGGTGGACAGTGAAGGCATTTTTCTTCAAATGGTAATTTTGGCACAAGGACACATCGATGTAAATTGAGGGTGATAGATACCGAGGTAGGTTCCTTTATCACTGAGTAGTAAGGGTGCTGAACGCCTTGCCTTCAACACTCGTAGACTCAACAACTTTCAGGGCAATGAAATGGTCATTGTATAACCTTGTGGATTATGATGGTAAAATACTAGTCAGATTGGTATCACAGGTCGCTGCAACGTTAGGGCCAAAATGAACTTTATTGCGGTGTAATATTCGGTGTTTGAACTGTTCTTCAGCTTGAAGCCGCAATCATCTCTGGTCACTGTAAGTAAAACCAACACCTGGCGAGAACCGAATGTGCAACTTTGGCGCCTTATACACTTCCAGTCTGTTGTGCAATTACATCAAACTGACGAATTGCACCACTGGAGCTGCCGTGTACTGATGACCAATGGCTACTGATCTTGCCACTGGGCCCCTCAAACCAATTACTCTTTTTTTGCTGAAGATCTGAAATGAAACACAGCGCAGAGAAAGTTATACTGATGATGGATCATCGATTATGGGGCATCAGGTTCAGGAAAATGACATAGTAAAATGTGGTGAAAATACGCATAATTGAATTCTGTGTTCGTTTACCGTGGCTTCCTGCGTTGAACACAGGCAATGTTATGTCGCCACTGTACTGGGATTTTCTTTCTATCGGTATCAATTCGTCAGAGAATTCGATTCACTGTTACTTCACCAGCATTCTTTTGAATGTTCATACGGCACAATGACCCACACTGTACATAACGTCAATAATCTTCTGCATTACTACATCCGAGGGCACGTGGCATGGTTGTTTAATAAATAGTGAAAAATTAATCATATTATGCAAGGGCAAATTGATTTTTCGTTTAATTAGTCAAGTCGCAAGAATCCAGAGCAAGTTTCAAAATGTCAGAAATTCACGTTCATTACTTTGGCCAGAATTCTAGCGCAGCAAAAGGGAAATCTGTCCCTGAATCCCCCGCATCCATATAATCGCATGCTCCATGTGTCCACTTGGAAGCCTATGTGAAGGGATGTTCAGCCTGACAGAGAACTTGTGAGAATCCTCCACTGTCTGACCTAAAGCTGAAACAGGCGCTATCTATTCCAGCTTGGAGGGTAGCGAAGTGGAGGTGAGACAGAAAATATTAATCGGTTTAGATTCACATTGTTCTCATTGTGATTGTTTAAAAACCTGGGCCAGAAAAGACTCAAGCAGAAAGGAGCAGAAGTAGGCCATTCTTAACACCGCTCCTGCCCCGCCACGCCATTCTGTACCATCATAGCTCACACAGCACTTATATGTCTTTTTCCAGTGTACCCACATCATCGTGTTGCCAAGTGGCTAACGCATATTTATCGATCTCTACCATAAATAGTCATCGAAGTTATTAATCGCTGAGAGGAAAATATTGCATTTCAAGGCAGTTGGATGTTTGCATGAATGTTATTGGTTTTGCAGATGATCAGCCGAGTCTGGTCTGAACACCTTTCAAACCATAGACTAAAACTCGACTCTGATGAGATTTGCATCCACAACTTTTGAATAGCAGTCTTAAGAAAGGCGTAGAAATTCAACGCGCTTTCCATTGCACCACAGAGTCGCGGCCTCACCCAGTTTTCAGCACACAAGTTTGCCTTCGAACGATTTCGTTCGGGACACCCATCTCACGTCTGTCTGACCTCGTCACACTTTCCAGTATCTGGTCCTTATCGACGTGTGCTCTGGATCTTCAAGTGTTCGGCTACATACTGCTGAAATGTCCTCATAACACTGAGCATTACCACACGTTCAAATAAGAAATTCCAGATTAACAACACGCCATGGGTGAAAGCGTTCTTCCTAAATCTTCTCTAAACCGCTTTTCTCCTGCTATTCATCTATGTCACTGGTTATTATTCCTTCCCGAAAAGCCTCATCCTTGTCATACATATCTATCCTCTTCTTAATATGCGTATGTTAATCAGTTTCTCACTCAGCCTTCTCTGTGCTTAGTTACACAGCCCCAGCTTAGCTCATCTACCTTCACAATGGGAATGGTCCAACCCTTGGCATTATTTACATCTCCTGTGAACTTCTCCTGCAATCAGACGGTTCCTGCAGTCTTGCAATTACAACGGAAAAAGAAATGTTCTTTGACGAAATGCCAAAATGTCTGAACAGAATCAGCAGCTCTTGTCCCTCTATGATGAGAAAGGACAGTTAACGCTTCGAGTCCAATGATTCGTGTTCGGAACTGATGGGATGTGTAGGTGGGTGAAAAATGTGGAAGAGGGCGGACAGGATCCAACATGATTGAATTCGATGTTGGGTCCTGAAATCTGCATGGTCGTTCAGTAGAAAATGAGTTGCCGATCTTCCAGCTAGTGCTTTGCCTTGAAGAAGAATTGAAGCAGACCAGAGACTGGTATTATGGATTGGGTACACAATGCAATGTTAAAGTGACTGGACACTGGAAGACCGTGGTAATTTTTGTTGATTCTGGACAGAACTTAAGTGATCTCAGCTTTGTCACCGGCTCTGTTTTCCTCTCTCCATTGTAGAGAGATCACATTCTCAGCAGGAACTACAGTTTTCTGGATTGTATAAAGTGCAGACAAATCACTGGAAGATGTGTCTGGAAGTTTCCACAGTGAGGAGAGACATCGGATACCAGTAGGAAATGTATCTTACAACATAAAACGTTACAGTGCAGTACAAGCACTTCGGTCCTCGATGTTGCACCGACCTGTGAAAATAATGTGATGTCCATTGCAATGGAAAATTAACATTTCTTTTGAAACCAATAAAAGCACAGGGAAACAAACAAAAAATAAGGGCCTGACTTTGCAGAGGGCAAGTGTTGCAGGCAGAAAGAAATTCTATGCATATGTAAACCGAACTAAAAGCAGACTTACAAGGCCAGCAAACTACCATATCAACAGCCAAGGAATTAGAAAAAAAACAACTCCTTATCTGGAAAGGAACTCGAATGTTTCAGGCCCCTGACATTGAAGTGTTGATAAGAAGAAGCGAATTGTACTTTTAAGGGAATATGTGAAAGCTATCAGGCGCCCATTACATGAGGCGTCTTGCCAATGTATTACCTGGGACACGGGAAACCTGAATTTGATGGAACTCCACGCGCTACATGCTGAAAATTTTCTGGCCCAAGAGAAGGAAAAACGGAAATTAAAGATGGAACAGCAAACACATAATGCTCAGCTGACTATGATGCAAATGGTCGCCCAGCCGTTGGAAGGAGGTGCTGCGTGAAAAGAAGGGCAGGCAGAGGTAAATCCGGCAGGTGCTTTGTTTGCCGAGCAATGGACCACTGAGTGAGGCAGTGAACGCCCAGGCAGCCTCAATCGTCCCTGGAGACTAAGCAGCAGGGTGACTAATGGAGGAAGGTTGAGCTGGAGGTGGGCAGCCCCAAAGTTACAGGTAAACCTCTTTGCTTTATGCTTGGCAACGAATAAACGCTTATGCTCATCTCTACTACTAACCTTATGGGCACTGAAACATGTCCCACCTCTACACTGAGCACTGAGTTTGCGAAGCGTGAACTATATTTTCAGTACAACGATGATGCATATAAGTCAATGCTTACATCTATGTTATATGTGGAATGTGCACCTCTTACTTTATTGGAAGATACAAGGGCAACATATTCAGGTCATAAATCAAGGCAGTTCAGAGAGTCGACGCAAATAAAGATGAACGAAAGCTTCCTGAACTCAATGGGTGCATCAGGAGTCGTGACACGAGAGAGATTTACCGCACCCCTATTGTGCGAAACCAGTAATGGGGAAACATTCCAATTCTCATTTCTGTTATCGGAATTCTGTTCTTTCAATCTGATGTCTCGGGATCTCATAGTGAGACTGGGGTCGGATTTGCGCAGTACCCCGACGGGCTTGTAGGTAATACAAAAAGAAGATTTAACAGTGCAGGCTGGAAAATACGAATCACGACCCCTGATGCATGTCAGAGAGCGATAGGTCCCGTGAGCAATTCACTCACCCAGGAAGCAAGTAGCCATGTTAATCCCATTATCACCGATTTTCTTGCTGGAGATATGCTGCACTGCACAGCACACCACACATACACCGAGATAGTCCTGACAAATCATAAGAGAAGGATTGGTTCAGGAGATTGGTTAAACCAGATCAGTTGTTATTGTGCGAATTTTATTGGAATGATCACAGATGTGCTGTCACTTTAAACATTTTTAAGTATCTGTGACGGTAAGTAGACCCTGTTTTTTTGATGTGGAAGGTTTTTTACCTCACGGATCATTGGCGAAGGCATCCAGCGACAGGTGTCAGAATTTGGGACCATGGGTACGACAGGCACAAAAAACGAAAGATTGTATCTTCAGTGTCGGTGTGGTTATCTGCTTCAATGCAGTTATAAGGACATATAGGAAGATACTAAATCTGCTAACTCAGGCAGATAGGGCGGTCCAGATAATCCCCAGCAGGAGTGTCGTCTGGCGTTGGTAGATGTCTCGGATCCAAGATTAAGAAGGGTCCCATCTGATTTCAGGGCAAAAGGAAAACACGACGTGGGGCTCATACGAACCCGTAAGAAGAACCCCGAAATCTGAGTATCGTCCTTGCAAAGCAAAAGAGCCGTTAAAACCCGAGGCTGTGCAAGGAATTAACTCAGTCTTTGAATCTCTCTTATAGGCTGTAGTGATAATCCCCCGTGAATAATCACTGGTGAGAACACTCATTTTTTATCGTTCAAAAAGGCAAACATTCCAGGTGAATCAGGGGAATGGAGGTTTGTTCATGACCTGAAGTTTATCAAGAACGCTGTTGTTCCGCACACCCCAAATGTTCCCAACCCCTATATTATATTGGCACAAATTCCACCGGATGTAAATGGCTCTCCATTGTGGATTTAGCAAATACCTTGTTTTGTGTACCCTGACACGCCGACAGTCAATTCCGGTTCACTTTTCCATTCAAAGGCCAATAGTATACTTTTACGTGACATTTTCAAGATTACTGTGAGTCCCCACAATAAGTCAAGAGGCTCTACACAGGAGTCTGGAGACTCTTGTTTTAACCGGGGTGGGGGGGGGGAGGGGGGGGGGGTCATCGCTTCTGCAGTATGTAAGGGAATGCTTGCATCAACAGAGAAACAATGTGAGAAAGGTAGGCTTGCGATGCTCTGCCATCTAGCCTCGCAAAGCTACAACTTGTGGAACAATTGTTGAAGTTCTTGGGGCACTTAATATCTGAACAAGGAAAGGCCATTGGGCAAGACAGAGTTCAGGCAAACCAGCAAAATACAAAGCCTCACATGAAGAAACAATTGCTATCCTTTTTGGTCATGCGATCTTACTGAGAATGTTTAACCCGCATTGCACAACCCTTCAGGCGCCCAATAGTGACATAGCTCATGGTTCAGGTTTGCAGAGCTAGAGTCCGTTACAGTGATCCCTGAAGCCTAGAGTGCCTTTGTTGAATTTAAATGGCACTCCAAACTACACCGACACTGGGATTCCAAATCCAAACAAGCCTTTTGTACAAACAGTGGATGAGAAGCTTGCCTGCATGACATCTGTGCTGATGCAGAATTATGTGTGGAAAATTGAGGCCAGTAGCTTATTTTTCATCTCAACTTAGATCCCGTCATGGCAGGATTTCATAAATGCCTCCGTGTCGTGCCTGCATTTGAAAAGGCTGTTGTAGCTTCCAAGGACATAGTCCGCTTTGTTGAATTAAACCGACTGGTCCCACATGCAGTATCCTTAATGCTTTCTGAGCAAAACACAGCACACATGTCGGCAGCACGTTGTTTCACATACAATGCTATGCTATTGGAGAAGCCTAACATGTCAATAAAGCGATGTAACGTCTTTAATGCTGCTTGTCTTCTCCCAACAGAAGGAGACTGAGACCCACATGACTGTGTCGCTGGAATCAATGACATTTGAAGCCCGAGACCAGACGTGTAGGATTCACCAATTTAGAATCTGGATACGGCGTTTTATTGTGGATAGGTCAGCATTCAGAAGCAAAGAGATAGGCCAGTGTTTGGTATGTTGTAGCAACTACCCACGATATTGTCAAAGCGGGATCACTTCTTTCTCATCTGTCAGCGCAAGCAGCAGAGCTGATTGCCTTGATTGAGGCATGTAAATTGGCCGAAGGAAGAACTGTGAATATTTACATCGACAGCAGATATGCATTTGGGGTTGCACATAATTTTGAATCCCTGTGGAAAAACAAAGGCTTCTTGACCTCCACTGGAAAGCCAATCACATAACATGGCCTGATCTCTGACCTCCTCAAAGCAGTCCGATTGCCTAAATTAATCACTGTATGTACATGTGAAGCCCACAGGAAAATTTATGATTCAATTTCTCAAGGCAATGAAAATGTAGACTGAGTGGCAAGGACGGCGGCCAATGAGCCGCCAAGTGATGAGTTTGACATGTGTATGTCAAATATTTGTAATCCAAAGCTGACTTATGGGAGTTACAGTCGCAGGCCACATCGAAGGAGAAGCGTGAATGGACAAGGGCAGGGTGCAGAATGAGGGAATGGGTGTGGTGTGGCCCCAATGGTAAACCCTGTCTACCACGATCTTTATTCCCTTTCTATGCCAAAGTAACATACGGTAAAGACCATGTGTCAAAAGTGGGGATGTATGACAATATTTCAGCACGCTGGTACAGAAAGGGATTTACTCATTACTCAATAAAATAATGTGAATAATGTGTTATCTGTGCCACTAATAATGTGGGGAGGGGAATACAAATGAATCAGGCAGAACACCCCCAACCCCAAAGACCCTTTGAACATTTACAGATGGACTTTATTGAACTAACACACAGCGAAGGGAAAAGGCATTGTCTGGTAATAGTTGATGTTTTCCCACGGGGTGGAAGTGCTCCCACGTCTCAACAGGATGCCAGTGCGGTAGCCAAGGCTTTGCTAACTGAAATAACTCCGAGATGGGGCATCCCTGAAAGGCTAGGCAGCGACAATGGAAAGCCATTTATAAATATTGCCCTACAGCAGATCAGTGATTACTTGGGAATAAAGGTGAGGCAACATTGTGCCTACCACCCAGCGAATGGTGGGGCAGTGGAAAGAGATAAAACTACAGTTATAAATAAATTGGCAAAATGTTGTGAGGAACTGGAGGTGACATGGACAAAGGCATTTCCAATTGTGCTAATGTATATGAAGGAGAGGACGAGTAAATCTTAGGGCGTTTGTGATTTTGTTTGGGAGGTGGCCCAATACAGGAATTGGCCCAAGACCGATTGTAAGACAGATAACAGACCACTGTGAGGACGAGATATTATGTTACGGCATAAAACTCTCCACACTTCTGTCTCAAATACAGAATCAAAAGAAGGGCAGCAATACCCCAATCAGCAGAAGGGAAGATGCACAATCCAGAACCTGAAGACTGGATAGTGGTGAAAGACTTCAGGAGCAAAAGCATGAAGGCGAAGAGCTGGCTGGGACCGTTCCAAGGGCTCCCTACAACACAGACAGCTGTTAAGATCGCCGAAAGAGCCACGTTGAAACCCGCCAGCCATTGCAAACGTGTGGCTAACCTTGAGGAGACATCGGACAACACCGGATCCAAATAAGTGTAAGTAGTGATTATAAGACTCATAGAAATATGAGTCGTGAAGGCAGGGGTGTCCGGGATACAACCGCAGACGGTAATCTGAACCAAGGATGTTAAGTTGACTTTTACATGCCACCCATGCCCGTTTGGTAACCAGGACGACTATAAATAAGGCAATAAATATTTGCGCAGAGATCCTTCAATACCCTGTTACTGGCACTGAGTAGTATCCACCACGGTTACAGTTACACCTGACATGGGATATTAATTTCCTGTTATCAAAGAAGGAGGTGCCATGGAACGGTAATAATAACCAAGATTCAGAAGAGCGATGAGGAAGCCTGGTGGAGTGAAACAGATAGACCCTTCTCCGGTATCTATAGACAGGTGAATATAGTGGTACAGCCTCGCACCCACCCCACCCGAGATGCAGTGCAGAAGGTCCTCGAAGAAATAGTCGCTCCTGGACTCGAAAAGATGAATGTCCAATGAACCGCACTGCAGATGGGCGGAAAGGCCTTTTCCACGCTGACAGAAATGGAAGAAAGAAAGAAACTGTTGTGCAGCTAAAATGATCACAAATGTATGAAGTAAAAGTGGATTCATTGAGAAAACGTACAGCGCCATATTTCACTTTCCGTGGACGTCTATTGTTAAGGACGCAGTGCTCTCACTGCTGTAGCAATGGGGGATATCCCCTGACCGTTTATGTTGTTGACAACCTTCCCAAAGCAAGGAATATTGTATGGAACTGGCCATTAATCGAGCATTGTCACAAACAGGATTCAGACGAGCATAAAACAAAGAAGTGCGAATCCTGGATATCTGAATCAACAACAGGAATTGACAGAGAAACTCTGCAGGCCTGACATGATCTGTGGAGACACAGAGATTTAATGTTGCAAATGACAGATTCAGGCTACTTATGCTTTTTATTATTTTATTGCCTTGTTAATTGTCAATTTCACTTCGCAAAACAGCATACTTACCAGAATCTCTCATGAGCTGACAGACGTCATCTGTAAAAATGCAAAATTCCTTTATCGGCTGTAATGCTGTTGCTGTTGCCCTGAGTTGGTGAAAGGCTGGCCTTCATTACCTTTTTCTTCGCCTTTATGTCGATGAGCAGCCATGGTGAATGGAGAATTTCTGTTTGTGTCCATTTGTCTCTCTGTACCATCTCACTCTCTTCTACATTCTCCCACTCTCTTTCCGTCAATATCCATCATTTTTCATTTCTACTCTTGGAAAAGTGTTAAAATTGGAGACTGTTCCGTGGCTTTCTCCGCCCCCCCCCACCTCTCCCCCGGCCAGAGTGTGTAGAACTGGGCTCATAGTCTCCAAGTAATGTCTGTGTTACTTAGGTCTGAGATCAGGTGACATTTGTTCTCTCAAAACGTTATGAGCTTTTACAATTCTAAATAGTATTCATAATAGACCAGAAAAAAAGCAGTTTCACTCCAATTATAGGATTTCTATGATGCCATTGCCGTTTGCCTAAAATCAATGAATGGTGACAGCAGACAATGAGAGCCATTATCTCATTGGATGCGTTATTATTACAACATTGTCCTGCAAGTCTGCAGTGTCTCCTGCGTCTCTTCATTATTCCCAAAAAACTTGAAAAGACGGACGGAGAATAATAGTAGAAGAGATAGACAAATCCTTGTCGAACAGAGTAAAAAGAACTCTGCGTTGAATTAGCAGGATAGAACAAAGATTAATGGGTCTACATCAGGCGGTAGGGCCTGGTAGCACGAAATAACAACGGTCTGAGCTCAAACACAAGAAGCATGCTGATCCGTCACTTTCGCGATATTGGATAAACAATACGGCTTTTACAAAAAGTTTAAACAATTACCTTTCAATGTACAGAACATTTGACAGCATTTGACACCATTAACATCTGGTTAGTACCATATGCTTAAACTGACGAAACCACAGATACTGTTCTTCAAATCAATAAGGGCATTTAATGAAGTATTTGCTCACAGTTATCCAGACCACCTTTCTGTAATAAAGCTGCTCGATGAGAATTTTTATCAACGTCCTCTTGTGCAGGAATGAAGTTCACAGCTGGCGACTCTCCACTGAAAATGTACAGGAAGAGGCAATCTCTTCTTGCTTTGATTTCAAACTGATGCCTTCACCTCTTTAACCTGACAGGATAAACAATATGCGTTCATCCTCTCGGGGCCGATTTACCGCGTGAATATGCACAGAGGGAAACTCATGCTAAGAGACCGTAATTGTGGTGAATTTACCAGGAGTGGTGTGTGAGCCGGTGTTAACAGTGGCCAGTAAGGGCTAAATCATTGGCACTGACATTGATCCTTGTACCAACAGCCCCTCACTCACTTTCTGCCTCATTCATCCCAGTCATCATTGACTTTCAGTTTATCCTACTTTCCCTTCGAATCTTTACACTTGTTCTGGACCACTTTCGGGTGTCCACTTGGAAACTGCAGCTTTTCGAAACGAAATTCTGGAGAATGCACGTCACTCTTTGGGATAGGCTTCACTGCCCAACCATAATTACTCAAGAGATTGAGATGATAAGTTACTTTACTTCGTCCTCGAAGTGCTCAACACAGTGATACCGCCATGATGTCGATAGGGAGGGAGTTCCAAGAATTAGACATAGCGACAGTAAATGAATAGCGAGATAGTTTCAGCTCAGAAAGGTGAGATCCTTAGAGGGGATTTGCAGTGACAATTTATTCGTGTATGTGCTGCCATGGCTGCCAGAGGATGTGGTGGAGGCTCGTACAATTTCAACATTCAAGAGGCATTTGAAATGGTATGTAAGTACTAATTGGGTTAGGAGGGATATGGACCATGTGTTGGCAAGAGGGACCAAATTGGGTTGGGATTTCCTGTCAGCATGAACAGATTTGAACGAAGGGTCTGTTTCCCTGCAGTACATTTCTATGTCTCGATGATTCCAGTTGGATGCAATCAATCAGTGGATTCCTTCTGGCAGAACCGGCTCTGTGCTCTCTGTGGAAGCAGAAAATGGTTTTCATTCAGATTAGCCACAAGAAGAGGAGCAATAAATCTTCATTTCCTGACTTGGAATTTTATCCAGGCCTGGGCGATTCAAACCCAGACTCTGAAGCAGGGAATCCACTGAAGTTGACAATAACCCTTTCGATCGAACCTGTACAAACTCTTGTGCCTATCGTTCTTTGTCCCCACATTTTGAAGCACCGGTCCTTGCCGTTGGTGGTGAAGGAGCTAACTACAGCCTCGCAGAAAATCCGTGGGGTCAGAGACGCGATCGCTCTGTCATGCAGCGGGGATTGCATTGCTCAGAACAGACGTGTTTGCTGTGTGGGACGGAAACTGAGCTCGATCACACACAGATACGGTGTAACAGCTGCCATGTGGAGATGGTTGGAACGGTTTCATTCGCACTCTGGGAAAAAGACTGGATCCTAAATTCAGGGGGGCGAAAAGTATCACAGATAGAAGGCTGAAAATTAGTTTGGGAACGATATGAGTCATGACCGAATGGCGGCAGACCAGATGGGCTGAAAGCTCTAACTGTCCTCCGATGCCTTCTGGTTTCTTGCCATTCATTATCTAAGGAAATAGAAACAGAGTTAATCGTGCATTTCGAAGTCCTCCTCTCATAACTCGCCGAGGTGAGAGATGAAACAGTTCTGCTATTAAATTTTGAGACTGGGAGAATGTTTGGGGACGGAGTAATAAAAGAGAAACTGAGTATAAAGTTGAGAGTCAGGAGATATTCAATAAAAAGGTAGACGGAGATGGGCATGGAGAAATAAATGTCACTGGTCTTGAAGACTTAACTCGATTTTCAATTCCAAGATTCTACCAGACCTGCTGAGATTTTCCCGCAATTTCATTTGTTGATACTGAAACAGAAGGGAGAAGTGTGATCCTGGACCAATCAGCTATGTCTGCTCTGTGGACGTTTGAATTCCCTGTTCGAACAAATCACTTCTGACCCACACGGAAACCTCATTATCCTGCATCACCCCCACTCGTGTTACTGACAATAAGCTGTTCATGACGTAAACCCATATGGGTACACAACAGCATCATTTACCGAGTTTATGGGAAAATTGCAGGGAGAGTTCCATTCGCTTTCCATCAGAACATTCACATTCAGTTAATTCTATTGCAGCACCATTTGACATGCAGCTGTCACTGTCATGTGGCCATTCGCTTTCGACGTCTCTGGACATTTTGGTTGGGGCACGTTTGGAATGGTACCTCACGTTTTGGAAGGGACATTGTTTAAAGCATATTCGGCTGAACTGATAACCTTTTCTCTTGCACCTGCAATACAGTGGAGACAGTTTCCACTCAGAAACCAAGAGATGATCAAAATCGGAGGAAAAAATGTGTCAACAAAATCTGCCTCAGTGAGGGAATTCGCTCTTGCAACATTAATGGGGAGCGGCATACCTATTAACAAACAACAGCGCCCTGCGTGGGTCTCGACACCACACCATTGAGAGTAAAGGTCTCAAGCTCTACCGACTGAGCGAGCCAGGACAGGATTGGTGTTGGTTAATTTATCATTTCATACTGAGTTTAATTCAGCTGACACGGCAATTTTCAAAAATCTTGTTCATTCCTCGCCATTGCAAATAACATCACCCAAGTGGCGGCACGCTAGCACAGTGGTTAGCACTACTGCCTCACCTGAAGCAGGGACCTGGGTTCAATTCTCTACCTCAGGCGACTGACTGTGTGGAGTTTGCACACGTGGGTTTCCTCCGGGTGCTCCGGTTTCCTCCCACAGTCCAAAGATGTGCAGGGTCAGGTGAATTGGCCATACTAAATTGCCCATAGTGTTAGGTTAGGGGTATGGGTGGGTTGCGGGTCGGTGTGGACTTGTTGGGCCGAAGGGCCTGTTTCCACACTGTAATCTAATCTAAATCTTTCAACTCTCAGATTTATTCCTTCAGACCATTACAATCCATTTAGGCCTTGCCCAGGGATTTACGATTCTCTATTAATATTTTCATATTTTGACCCTGATCCTTAGGTCGCCGAAGTGATTCCCGGACAATCTGGCAGACTGCAAATCAATCGGGAAAATACCTCAGGAAACCAAATCATTTCTGATTAGAGTGTACATCTGCTGAAGAGATACAGTCCTCACCATCAACACTTTCTTTGTTCTATCTGCCTACAAAGTTTACCACTTCTCATATTCGAGACAGGAATCCTGATTATAAAATGTTTTAAAAACAGGAACAATCTTCTGAAGCCATTTCCAATTTGAATTAGAATTTTTTTACCCTTTCACACGGTAACAGCCGTTCCTGAGGAAGGACTTTCCATGAGTTGAGTCCCAGGTCTGTGCAGGAAGCCGCTATTTGAAATGGCAGTGGCCCCTTTCTGTTGGGGGGCTTGTAGAGAATGGGGTCACATTCTGCTGCACGTGACCGTTTTACTCACTGCGGACTCAGGGTCAATCATGGATGAGTTCTCGTGGTTGTATTGTCAGAAGATGGTCGGTCTCAATACTTAGAGTCATAGAGTCATAGAGATGTACAGCTCTGTGCTCTTTTTGGGTTAGGAGAACCAACATTTCAACCAAATGCTCTGACCATTTGAGACACAGCAACTGGCAGCAAAATTGTGCGTGTACACTTCCAAACGCACAGTGCTCGAGAAGATGTGGACAGAAGTAGTTCTCATTGTTTTAAGAATCAGTTGCTCATGTACCCGTGTTTATCGCAGAGAGGGTGAGAGACCCGAGGAGTAACAAACACACCGTTAAAACAACATCAGGACCTATGTAGTTCTGTCATAAAAAAACTGCCTGCAGTTGTTCTATTGCAAAGTTGGGTTTCAAACCCACGACACAATAGAGACTGGACCCTAAACCCAGCACATGAAACCTCTCTGGCTTAGTGGTGCTGGAAGAGCACAGCAGTTCAGGCAGCATCCGAGGAGTAGTAAAATCGACGTTTCAGGCAAAAGCCCTTCATCAGGAATACAGGGTTTCGCCCGAAACGTCGATTTTACTGCACCTCGGATGCTGCCTAAACTGCTGCGCTCTTCAGCACCACTAATCCTGAATCTGGTCTCCAGCATCTGCATTCATTGTTTTTACCTACAGTAAACCACTCAGCGACGCTCCCTGACGATAACTAAGCGCCAAACCTGTCAAGACTAATGTTTCAGCATCGCTTCACTTCAGGCCATTTCCCCTGACACTTTTTATGAACACATTCGCATAATTAAAAAATAATATTTACAACGATTTGAAAGGTTTGCACGGTGTGGACATTAGTGAGAAGTTGAATATTCTTCGACAGTTTTCCCTGGAGCTTCAGGCCTGAGGGATGTCCTTGGAAAAGTTTACAAAATCATGAGGTAGACGAGCAGAGAACATAGTCAATCTAAACTTTTTCAGAAGTCAGGTGAGTTTAAAGTGAGATAGCATGGGTTTAATATGAGAGCAGTACAATTTGAAAAGGATGTGAGCGATATTTTTTTTTAATACAGACATTTTTGTGCGTGTGGAATAAATTTCCACATTTAGTGGCAGAGTGTGGTGCACTCACAACACTCGAAAGGCATCTAAATGGGTATACAGACAGGATGTGTTCCTAGAGATAAGTGACAAATATTGGCAAATATGTTTAGATTAGTTACGGTCATCTATTCAGCAGGTGCAAGTTGGATAGGAAGGTTTGCTTCCGTGCTCGGCAATTCTGTGACACTCCAGTACCTGACAACAGTTTGAATAGACCACTTGCAAAAACGCATACTGTTTGATACTAAGTCAGCGTGTTTGAATTTTATTTTTTCTTGAGGCGTAATGATTTGAACTGACACAGAGAGGAATGTTTTCCAGACATTTACAGACAATGACCATTCTCCTTGATACATTCCCAAGTTGTCCATCAAATGGACAAATGGGTGGCACGGTGGCACAGTGGTTAGCACTGCTGCCTCGCAGCGCCAGAGACCCGGGTTCAATTCCCGCCTCAGGCGACTGACTGTGTGGAGTTTGCACATTCTCCCCGTGTCTGCGTGGGTTTCCTCCGGGTGCTCCGGTTTCCTCCCACAGTCCAAAGATGTGCAAGTCAGGTGAATTGGCCATGCTAAATTGCCCGTAGTGTTAGGTAAAGGGGTAAATGTAGGGGTATGGGTGGGTTACGCTTCGGCGGGTCGGTGTGGACTTGTTGGGCCGAAGGGCCTGTTTCCACACTGTAAGTAATCTAATCTAATCTAAATAAAAAAATAATTTCGTTGACTAAAAAAAAAACACACAAATCGTGTTGTCCCCTCAACTCTCGAGTGAATCCAAAAACTTACAGCTCTTAACGTGGACCAGGTGCAGAGTAATTATCAGACACACAAACTCATTACTTCTGTCTGTGAGTCAGTGAAAGACATGTATGTCAAGAACTGCTCACACAAATACCATCGAAGCAATTCCAAACGGAGCTTCCCGTCATTCTGGAGATTTAGTGCATTGCCAAGTAACAGAAAGTGCTCAAGTAACATAAAACATAACAGAAATATGTACCATGCAAAGTGAATATTACCAATTATATTCTCGATTAAATTAGGTCAAAAATGTGCTGGTGCCTCCATCTGCTTGAGCGAGCCAATCTCCAGCATCCCTCACTAGAACAGTAACTAAGGAAATGAGAGAAATATAACAAGGTTTTACGTTGTGATTGTCCACCTTTTCGCCACAACAACAAAAAACGAGGGAGCAGATTCAGTGCAGGATCTGGCTTCACAACAGCGGTGAGATAACGACGTCCACTCACTTTCAGGGAAAGCTGTGAACTACTCACATTGTCCAGAATATGAATACACAGCGCAGGCTGTTTAGTTCCCATATTCTACTGCTGCCCCGACATTCATACGAAAATGTACCTTTCAAAGAGAGCGTTTGTAGCTGTGGAATGATAGTGGCAGCTGTTTCCCCTCGCTCTTACTGCCGCCTTGGTAGTGTAGGGGCTGGTATTCTCATCTTACACGCGGTAGTTGAGTGTGCAATTCTCTGTTGTGGAAAAGCGGAGTGTTTTGGAGCAGAAAGATGTGAAGTTCGGATGCTTCTGGAGTTCTTGTTGAAAAGTTCGGTGACGCGAGGAAGATGGTTTGCAGACTTTTCCTCGCCTGTCTAGGTGACATTATCAGCGCTGCAGAGGTTCCTGTGAAGCGCTGCTCTCATGTTTTGGTACGAATTCATTTGGTTAAATTCCCGCTGCTTCCGTTTGTTGGGATTGCAGATTGGGTCCAACGGATGGAGTCCGTGGATGAGTGCCCTGCTTCTAGGAATTGTCTGGCAGTCTTCTGCTTGCCCTGTCCTATTATTGTTGTGCTATTCTAGTCGAATGTGTGGCCCTTGCCGTTTGTACGTATTGCTACTAGGGACTGCTGGACTGACGCCCACGCAAATTCTTTGCCAAGAACCAATATCCACACACCTTCATTCGCAGATGCATGGCACACAAAGTTCGCAACGAGGATATGCTTTGAGGTAATTTTTAAATCATGCTTCCCTGTATTAAAAACAAATTCTGGAAAACGATATCCAGACTCCTCCGAACACTCGGACTGATGACAGCACAGAAACCGAGAGCCTCACACAGACAACTACTCACGAGAAAACAAGACCCAATACGTATCATGTGCAGGTCAAACGTGGTTGACGAGATTCCACGCAGGTACTGCACGAAACACGACATAGGAGAAAGAGGCTGACAACTAGAGAGCTGCATTCATAATTTCACCAGGACTGTTAACGCCTCGGACAGCTGTTCCTTGCAGTTATGCACAGAATATTGAATGTCTCTGATTCCAGGGCTTGGAACTCGGATGATATGACCGTCTGCAACACTGGTTACTTCCTTGTGTGAGGTAACTCCTGATGGAACACATGTAACACTCTATTGCTCATTGAGAAATATATCCAAAATAGGAGCTCACAGCAGCATTTCTGTTGTCTTTCTGGTGCTGTCCCTGACATGCCCTGTGGCACTGCACTTATTCTGTGTTTCCTGACGTTTCAGAACATGCTTCCACGATCGTATTATGGGCAGTAATGTGCATTTTCGCTTCAATAACGGGGGTGTGAAGCGGAGGTCCACCATTCTCTATTCTATTTTTCTCTTCTTATGCACAACTGCAATACAGTAAACGATCAATTCGTATTGTAAGGGAATATACAGAGGCGTGTGAAATACCGAAGTTTTAATGACATTTATGCAATGGTTAGCGATTACCTTGATTCAGGAAATAAGGATGTAAACTCTGTTTGGCTGGAGTTGAGAAACAGTGAGGAATGAACTCACAAGCATGTGTAGTTTACAAGCCCACTCGCAGTAACCACAAAGCGAAATAAATCATACAAGGAAAAACAATTGTGTGTGAGTGACAAAAATGGCAATAGTCATGCGTGATCTTAACTTCCCATTAACACTCTCGGTTCCATTGTAAAAACGTTTGGAGAACCATAATCAAAAACATCCCACATGTCCCATAAAAAGTCACGAAGGATATCTTGGTAATTCATTACTCTCCTGATGACTTAATTTTGCTATTTTCTTGGAAACCATCTCTTTAATTGTGAGCATCATAAAAAGGCTTTTTATTTGCCAGCAAGAAATAAATATGTGGTTAACCTTTGTTCGTTTCATGTATAAGGACACTGAGACTCCTCTGCACTGCACATCTTTTGCGTTTCTATCTATTGTAATAGTAGTGTGTCTTTTGATTCTTCCAAACAAAGTATATGACGTCGCATTCCCGACATGAAACTGCATCTGCCAAGAATACTCCAATTGCTGGAGGGAATCCTGAGGAACAGAATGTACATGTATTTGGAAAGGCAATGACTGATTCGGGATAGTTAACATGGCTTTGTGCGTGGGAAATCGTGTCTCACAACCTTGATTTGAGTTTTTTGAAGAAGTAACAAAGAAGATTGATTAGGGCAGAGCAGTAAATGTGATCTATATGGACTTCAGTAAGGCGTTCAACAATGTTCCCCATGGGAGACTGATTGGCAAGGTTAGATCTCATGTAACAGCAGTAGACCTAACACCGACCCTTGTGGTACGCCGCCAGTACATGGATACCAAGAAGAACATGTTCCATTAACTACAACACTGTTTTCTATTGGCAAGCCAATTACTGATCAAAGCTGCAATCTCTCCCACAATTCCATTCCACCGCATTTTGTATAATAGCCTATTGTGGGGAACCTTATCGAACAACGTTCTGAAACCCATATACACCACATCAACCGGTTTACTGTAATCTCCCTGTTTGGTCACTTTGTCAAAAAAGTCAATAAATTCGTTAGGCAAGGCCGACCCATCACAAAACCGTGCTGACTGTCCCTGATCAGATTATTCTTTTCCAGATGGTCATAAATCCTATCCATAATAACCTTTTCCAACACGTTACCAACAACTGCAGTGAGACTCACTGGTCTGTAATTATCAAGGTTGTCTCTGCGACACTTTTTGAACACGGGAACAACGTATGCTATGCTCCATTCCACAGGCACTATTCCTGTAGAAAACGATGATTTGACGATCGATGCCAAAGGCTCATCAATCTCTTCCCTTGCTTCCCAGAGGATACTAGGACAGATCCCATCCAGCCCAGGGGACTTGTCTGTTATCACACTCTGCAGTATTTTTATCACCTAATCCTTGTGAACCTCAATCTCGAGTACTCTGGACGCAAGTATCTCAGTATCTTCCTCGCCAACATTTTCATTTTCTATAGCGAACACTGTCGAAAAATATTTATTTAGCGCTTCCCCTATCTCCTCTGACTCCACACACAACTTCCCATTATTATCCTTGTTTGTCCCAAATTTAACTCTCGTCATTCTTTTAATCCTGACATACCTATGGAAAACCTTAGGGTTAACCCTGATCCTCTCTGCCAACAACTTCACATGTCTCCTCCTGGCTCTTCTCAGCTCTCTGTTTAGATCTTTCCTGATATCGTTGGAACCCTCGAGCGCTCTAACTGAGTTTTCACATTTTGTCCTAACATAAGACTTCTTGTTCTTCTGACCAGGGATTCCACTTCCTTAGTAAACCACGGCTCACGGGTTCTATATCTTCCTCCCTGCCTGACAGGTACATACTTATCTAGGACACACAGGAGCTTTTCCTTGAATAAGCTCCACATTTTAATGTGCTCACCCCCTGCAGTTTCCTACCACATTCTACGCTTCCTAAATCTTACCTAATCTTCCTAAATCTTGGGACTTGTGCCTCACAACACACTTCACATTCAACAACCAGATATACGAACAAATCAACGGAACACCCTTGGGCTCACCGATCTCGGGACTCATGGCAGAAGCCGTAATGCAAAGATTAGAGCTGTCTTTCCGCAAATTCAACCCAAACACTGTTTCAGATACGTGGATGACACCATTGTAATCATTAAAAACACGGAAATAGAGAAAACACACAGGATCATCAACTCCACACTCACAGGAATCCGATTCACCAGAGAGGAAGAAAAGGGCAACCAACTCCCATTCCTAGACGTGATGGTACAGAGAACACCTAACGGAGAATTCACCACAAAGGTACACAGGAAAGCCACACACACAGACCAAGTCCTGAATTATGAGAACAACCACCCCAACATACACAAACGAAGTTGCATCAAGACACTATTCAAAAGGGGCACAACACAATGCAGCACACCAGAACTGCAAAAAGTGGAAGAGGAACACCTTTACAAGTTATTCGCCGAAAACGGATATCCTCGCAATTTTATCAACAGATGCGTAAGGGATAGACCACGGAAAGAGGACATGCCACAACCCAAAGGACTAGCCACACTACCACACATCAAGAACATCTCCAAACTGACAGCCAGACTACTGCGACCACTAGGACTCTTAACAGCACACAAACTAACAGCCACACTCAGACAACAGCTTACCAGAACTAAGGACACGATATCCAACATGAGCAAAACTAATGTAGTATACAAAATCCCATGCAATGACTGCACAAAACACTATACCGGACAAACAGGAAGACAGCTAACGAACCGCATCCAGGAACATCAACTAACCATGAAACGAAGCGACCAACTATGCATAGTCGCCACACACACAGACGACAAGCAACATGAATTCGAGTGGGACAACACTACTATTATAGGGCAAGCCAAACAAAGAACAGCCAGGGAATTCCCAGAAGCATGGCATTCATCCACAAACTCCATCAACAAACACATCGACTTGGACCCAATATACCAGCCACTGCAGCGGAGAGCTGAAACTGACAACAGGAAGCGGCAAGGACAGGCCACCATAAATGCCGCACGAAACACCACAGAAGCGCTTCACAGGAGGTTCCCAAGCACTGAGGATGCCACCTAGACAGGGGACGAAACGTTTCCAACAAAAACTTCCAGCTCGGCGGACAGAAACACATCATTGTCTTGAGTGTTCCAGAGTTTTTCATTGTCCCAGAGTCCAGATGAAGTTTGCATTCCTCACGTACGTGAGCGAGAATGACTTCAATGTCTCAGATCAGTTCCTGTCCCGAGAACATCAGAGTCAATGTCCCGTCCTCTACTCGGTCCGACAGTTCACACTTCTTCATTCTCCTCTGATTCCATTTCCCAAAGAGTTTCTCAAGATTTACAAAGCTGGAGCCTAAATTATATGGTTTGCTTCCTAAACATTTTTTCAACTGCCAACTGACAATATTTTCACAGTGTCTCTTCACAATCCTCTGGCTTGCACCATGTCCAGGGATGAGAACTCCCGTTTGGTGGAGAGATTCCCGAGGCTGATGAGTTTCACTTTGGAACAAAAATGGTTAAGTGGCGATTTCCTGCGGTTGTTTCTAATGATGGAGAGGGAGCGGTGGGGAATGAGCACTTTGACGAGCAGGAGGAAGTGTTGCCACTGACCCGAGTCAGAGAACAGTGGACAGGGATTAAAGGAATCTAATGAAAAGCAGCACTTCTGCTCAGGACGTTCAATAACAGCTGCAGAAACCCGATGTGTCGAGCAGTATATCTGGAAAGAGAAACAGAGTTAATGTTTTAAATATGGAACATTTCTGATGAAGAACTCGAGTTTCCCAAGTCTAATCAAATTACCGGCCTGGTTCACAAAATAGTTTTTCTGAATTTTGAGCGATAATTGTACCAGCAGGAATGCATTCATAACGTAGTCAGCAGGATTCGAACCTACGTGGCGAAACCCCAATGGATTTCTCATCCATCGCCTTAACCACTCGGCCATGACTACAGATAGCTCAGGCGGGTTGAGCATAGACCAAATCAGCCGTAATCTCATTGAAAGCTCTCGCTGACTTGATGAGCGAAATGCTTCCATCTCCTTTCATACCTTTGCTGTCATTTGGAAGGTGCGAGACACCAATGTAAAAGAAGAAAAGCACAAAGGTAGTAAAAGATGTTTGCAGGCAAACTGAGTCAAAATTTTTTATTGAAAGGAAAATCACACTTGGCAATTTGCCATATCTCTTTGCGACCATGACCAGCAGAAGTAAGCAAAGGAGCTATTGATCTCAGTATTCTCGGACCTGAAGCAAACAAAATTTAGTGACATATTCATTTCTTTTTCTGGCGAACTAAATGATCTTTCCTGATGGTTACAATGAAAGAGATGGTTCCCAATAAGAGACAGAGATTAATTCGCATGTAGATATATTTCAATGGGACACGATTCATTTTCAGTCCCTAATTACCCCAGAGATGGAGGAGGTGAGTTACTTTTCTTCACTCTTCAACTCCTCAGCACGGAGGTACAAACATGAAACCGCTAGAGATGGAGTTCTTGAATTGGGAACCAGAGACACTGAAGAAACTAGGCTAAAGTGAGGACTGTAGATGCTGGAAACCTGACTTTAGATCAGAGTGATGCTGGAAAAGGACAGCAGGTCAGGCTGCATCCGAGGAGCAGGAGAGTCAACGTTTCTGTTGCCAGTCATGCTCCGCTGCACAAACAATTTTCGTTTTTGGCTCAGATTTCCTGCATCTGCAGCTATTTGTTTTATGTTTACCTTCATAATGTTTTGGACAAAACCAACGACCTGCCAGCATCGGAAAATCGGCAGACGTACTGGAACACCGATATGTTTGCTGAATAATACAACCATTCCATGAGCGGGAATACGATCCGGGCCACGGTGCTGAGAATACCGAATCCTCACAAGTAAATAACAAGAGAAGGCGATAGATACTATCGTACATGGTGTAAATAAAACACCCTGTCAGAACATTTTCGTTGCAGATTTTTTTCATATTGTCTTCGAAGATTTACAAAGTGGGAAAAGGCCATTCCGCCCGTGTGCATTGCGGCTAATCAGAGAGCCATCTATTCTAGTCGCAGTTTCGAACTTTGGCCCAAAGTCTCACGTGTTCTAATGTTTCCAGGTCAAATGTCAATGAGGTTATCCTATGTTCTTACATGTCACAATAATGGGACAGAAGTATAACGAATTGTAACTCTTTTGAGGAACTCATGCTCATTTTCACCCACAGAGGGAGACACACCAGAAGATACCGCCAAACAGACGGAAGTGTCCGTTGTGGAGAGCTGGAATTTGAAATGGACAATAGGACAAATGCAGGCTTTTCATGCGGAAGCACAGTGGCGATGTCCCGAGAAAACTTGACAGGGGAGCGTCAAAGTATACCACGGTTAAAGCAAAACACTCCCCCTCAAGCCAGGTAGGCCTCGAAACTACAATCTTCTGATCCGAAGTCAGACACGTTCTCCATTATGCCACTGGCCCAAGTGAAAGGCTGGCGATTGGCAGAATGTCGATATGTAATGCCATGGACTTTCACGGAATCAGAATTAAAAAGGTGAACAAGCACCGAAGATACTCACCAACATTGCTTCACTTCGAAGTTTCGAATTTGTGAAGCAGTGCCTTTCACTGGCAAAGGAGAAACATTTGTCCTCAGCTGCCTGCTTCAGGATCGCGTCCTTCTCTGCTGGAAGTTTCCATCGTTTTAAAAACAGTCACGACGCGATTTCATGATTCACTCCAGTGAAAACGTGTCATGGTGTCGTCCAAACAAGACCCTGCAGAAACTCGGCGAGAAACCTCTGGTCATTTCGAGCTCAGGATGTGGAATTAGACGAGATGCGTGACACCTTCTTTGGCGCCGCCACTTCACTGAAATTAGCGGCTCAAAACGAGCCGTTGTAAACATCAGCCTGATTTGTACCTTCCTGCAGTGCATTTGCTAAACAAAATCAGATCGCTCCCATCCGGCCCAGCTGACTTATCTTTTTTCACACTCTGCAGTATTTCAAATATCTCTTCCTTGTGAACCTCAATCTCTTCTCGTCTTGACGCAAGGAGCTCTGCATCTTCCTCGCCAATATTTTCATTTTCTATAGCGAACACTGTCGAAAAATATTTATTTAGTACTTCCCCTATCTTCTCTGACTTCACACACAACTTCCCACTATTATCCTTGATTGTCCCAAATTTAACTCTCGTCATTCTTTTATTCCTGACATACCTATGGAAAGCCTTAGGGTTAACCCTGATCCTATCTGCCAACAACTTCTCATGTCTCCTCCTGGCTCTTCTCAGCTCTCTTTTTAGGTCTCTCCTGATATCGTTGGAACCCTCGAGCGCTCTAACTGAGTTTTCACATTTTATCCTAACATAAGACGTCTTGTTCTTCTTGACCAGGGATTCCACTTCCTTAGTAAACCACGGCTCACGCGTTCTAGATCTTCCTCCCTGCCTGATAGGTACATACTTATCTAGGACACACAGGAGCTTTTCCTTGAAAAGGATAAAGTGAGGTCTGCAGACGCTGGAGATCAAAGCTGAAACTTTATTGCTGGAACAGCACAGCAGGTCAGGCAGCATCTAGGGAACAGGAGATTCGACGTTTCGGGCACATGCCCTTCTTCAGGAGAAGAAGGGCATGTGCCCGAAACGTCGAATCTCCTGTTCCCTAGATGCTGCCTGACCTGCTGTGCTGTTCCAGCAATAAAGTTTCAGCTTTCCTTGAATAAGCTCCACATTTTAATGTGCTCACCCCCTGCAGTTTCCTACCCCATTCTACGCTTCCTAAATCTTACCTCATTGCATCGTAAATTCCCTTCCACCAGCTGAAACACTTGCTCCGTGGATGCACCTATCCCCTTCAATCACGAAAGTAAACCTCAGAGAATTGTGATCGATGTCTCCAAAGTGCTCACCTACTTCCGAATCTAAAACCTGGCCAGGCTCGTTACCCAGTACTAAATCGTAAGTGGCTTCGTCCCTTGAAGGCATATGTACGTACTGTGTCAGGAAGCCCTCCTGCACACACTGGGCCCAAAATGACTCATCTATAGTACTCGTACTGTAGTGATCCCAGGAAATATTTGGATATTGTCTTGAGTGTTCCAGAGTTTTTCATTGTCCCAGAGTCTAGATGAAGTTCGCATTCCTCACGTACGTGAGCGAGAATGATTTCAATGTCTCAGATCAGTTCCTGTCCCGAGAACATCAGAGTCAATGTCCCGTCCTCTACTCCGTCCGACAGTTCACACTTTTTCATTCTCCTCTGATTCCATTTCCCAAAGAATTTCTCAAGATTTACAAAGCTGGAGCCTAAGTTATATGGTTTGCTTCCTAAACATTTTTCCAACTGCCAGCTGAAAATATTTTCACAGTATCTCTTCACAATCCTCTGGCTTGCACCATGTCCAGGGATGAGAAGTCCCGTTTGGTGCAGAGAATCCCGAGGCTGATGAATTTCACTTTGGAACAAAGATGGTTAAGTGGCGATTTCCTGCGGTTGTTTCTAATGATGGAGAGGGAGCGGTGGGGAATGAGCACTTTGACGAGCAGGAGGAAGTGTTGCCAGTGACCCGAGTCAGAGAACAGTGGACAGGGATTAAAGGAATCGAATGAAAAGTAGCACTTCTGCTCAGGACGTTCAATAACAGCTGCAGAAACCCGATGTGTCGAGCAGTGTATCTGGAAAGAGAAAGAGATAATGTTTTATCTATGGAACATTTCTGATGAAGAACTCGAGTTTCCCAAGTCCAATCAAATTACCGGCCTGGTTCACAAAATAGTTTTTCCGAACTTTAAGCGAAAATTGTACCAGCAGGAAATCATTCATTACGTAGTCAGCAGGATTCGAACCTACGTGGGGAAACCCCAATCAATTTCTAGTCTATCGCCTTAACCACTCGGCCATGACTACCGACAGCGTGGGTGGCTTGAGCATTGACCAAATCATTGTAAGCTGCCGTTGACTTGATGAGATCAATGCTTCCGTTCTCCTCTCCCACCTCTGCTGTCAATTGTCAGGTGCGAGACACCAATGTAAAGGAAGAAACACACAAATTTAGGAAAAGATATTTGCAGCCAAACTGAGTCAAAATTATTGATTGAAAGGACAATCCCACTTTGGCAATTTGCTAAATCTCTTTGCAAACAAGAGAGGTATTGATCTGAGTCTTCTTGGGCATGAAACAATCCAAGGTTAGAGACATATTCATTTCTTTTTCTGGCGAAGGAGCTGGTCTTTCCAGATGCTCACAATGAAGTAGATTTTTCCCAATAAAAGACGGCAAATAAGTCCCATCTAACGCTGACACCATCGTGAGCGCTGCTGTTACACAATACCACAGAGTCATGGTCAATTCCTGCCTCATGCATCTGAATGTGTGGAGTTTGCACATTCTCCCCGTGGCTGCGTGCACTTGCTCTGGTTTTCTCCCATAGCCCAAAAATGTACCGGTTAGGTGAAATGGCCGTGCTAAATTGACGTGGTGAATGGAGAGGAATGCATTTGGGCTGGGGCGGGTCGGTGTGGAGTTGCTGGGCAGAAGGACCTGTTTCCATATTGTAAGTATTCTAATCTACGGTAATCAATGGCCAAGGTATGACGCACGTTGTTCGATGTTGCATATATGACTTTTCGATTGTTTTTCTTCAAAGTTTCTTTACAATTGAAACGGGAGGGGAAGAAGGGAAATGAATGTCTCCCATAATTCTTGCCTTCTTTTAGCATTCACAGGCGGTATTTTTCCTGTATTTTTTTTTCACACTGTGGTTACTGTTAATGTTCTTGTAAGCTACACCGGCTGGTTTCCTCTTTCCTCAATGTTCCTCATCTCTACCCAAACACATTTTCCACCCTTATCTCCTGAATCAATGTAATCTCTAACCATTGCATAATTGCCACGGAAACTGGGCTTTTCACACGCCTGTATATGTCATTTTCCAATATTAATTGATCGTTTACTGTGTTGCAATTGCGCATGTGAAGAAGAAAACAGCATAGAGGTAGGTGATCCTGGGTTTCAAACGCACCTAATTGCAGCTAAAACGCAGATTACTGCACACAATGCAATCACGGAAGCATCCACCGAATCGTCAGGAAGCACACAATAAGTACAATGTTGGATGTCATGTCAGGAACAGGACCAGAAACACAACAGAAATACATCTCTTGGGTACTATTTTCTCAATGAGCTATCGTGTTTTACATATGTTCCATCGGGAGTTACCTCACACAAGGAAGTAACCAGTGCTGCAGACGGTCATATAATCCGGGTCCCAAGTCCCGGAGTCAGAGAGACTCAGTGCCCTGTGTGTACCTACAAGGAACAGCTGTGCATGGGGTTTATCGGGTAACTGAACTGCATGAATGCAGCTCGATGGTCGTCTGTCTGCTTCTCCTCTGTAGTTTTCTGTGCAGTCCCTGCGTGCAATCTTGTCAACTACGTTTGTCCGGCACAAGATGGGCATTGGTCGCTTGTCTCTGAGAGAGGCTGTTGGTTTATGTGTTGTCATAATTCCGAGTGTAAGGAGGAAACTGGTTGTCAGTTCCCAGAAACTGACTTTAATAAATGGAAGCGTGCTTTGTAACTTGCCGCGTGGCATATCCTCGTTGCGAAGTTCGTGCACTGCGAATCACGTTGCGGGACAATCCTACTTTGGCAAAGAATTTGTGTGGCAGTCACGAGTTGCCACGACCAGCTATCCCTAGTGGCAATACGGACAAATGGCAAGAACTACAAATTCGATTAGAGCAGCACAAGGTTAATGTGACAGGGCAAACAGAAGGCAGTCAGAAGATTTCTGGGTGCAGAGCAATCACCCAAGGTGCCTTTTCATATGAAAGTCTGTGCATCAGTAGAATCTGTAACCCAAGTAGTCTATGTTGGTTATTCATTTTCCAGACAACTTGTGTTGTTCCCCGTTTATTCTGAAAGTGAATAGACATAGTTATCTCACCGTTATTTCGAAAGAAGATCCTGCATTGAATCTGTTCGACGTTATTTGATTCTGTGGTGAAAAGGTGGGCAATCGCGATGTGAAACGTTGCTATACTTTCATTTCCTTCATTACTGTCCTGGTGATGGAGAAAGGTGATCACCGGGGCATTGATGGCCTAATTTAATCATGGATACAATTGGAAATGTTCACTCTTATTGGTTCGTTGTTGTTCTGTTTTGTTTTATGATACTTGAGCACTTTCTGGGACTTGGCAATAAACTAAATCTCCAGTAGGTTTGGAATTGCCTCGCTGTTACTTGTGCGAGCGGTTCATGTCAGAGACGACTCACAGTGCATCACAGACAGCACTTAAGCTTCGGTGTGTCTGATCATGGTACTGCCTTTTCAGTTCTGATTCTGTTCCACGTTAAGAGCTGTCAGGTTTTGGATTCGCTGGAGAGGAAAATGGGTAATGCGATATGTGAGGTATTTTTCTTTAGCCAAAATCTTTGATGGCGAACTTGGGAAAGTGTCAAGAAGAATGGTCATTGGCAGCAAATATCCGGAAAACCTTCATCTCTGGATCGATTGGGCCCATCCACCCTCCGAACAAAATAGACAAACTCGCTGACTGAGTAACAAACATCAGGCGTTTTTTTTGCAAATGGTGTATTCAAACCGTTGCCGATGGCTGGAGCATCTCAGAGTTGTCGAGCATGGAAACAAATCCCGCGAGCCAACTTGCCCTTGCTAAACACATAACCGAAAGTAATCCATACATATCTCACAATATTTGTGCCTTATCTCTCCGGGGTCTTCCTGTCTATACACCCATTCAGATGCTTTTGAAATGTTCTGAGTGCACCAGACTCTGCCACTAAATGTGGCAATTCATTCCACACACAGAAAAGTTCTGTGTGAAAAACATGTGTCCCTCACATCCCTTTTAAATTTTTCCTCTCTCACATTAAATGTTTGCAATGTAGATTTGAACTTGCGTGTCTTGTGAAAAAGTGCTCCCTGACTATTTACTTTGTCTGTCTTCCTCATGATTTTATAAGCTTCTGAGAGGCCATATCTAAGCCCTGAAGCTCCTGGGAATCTGACGAAGCCTATTCAGTTTCGTTCTCATGTCCAAGCAGTGCAAACCGTGCAAATCCTTGTAAAGGTTTTCTAAACGTGCACTTGAAAGAAGTGTGTCCAGCTGCAGCACTTGCTTGACCGCGTGGTCACTCTGGAGCTGCGGGTGCACTCACTGTGGAGCATCAGCAATTCTGGAGAATTATGTTACCTCCCAGGTGCTCAGGCCAGGGATGTCGCTCATCGGCTGGAGAGCATTCGAAAAGGGGATCGTGAACAGCCAGTTGTCAATGTGCATACAGGCATGAGATGAGGACCTGCAGGGAGAATTCAGGGAGCCAGGAGAGAAATTAAAAAGGAGGACCTCAAAGGTAGTAATCTCGCGATTAATGCCGGTGCCGTGTGACTGCCAGCGGAGAAATGAATAAAAAAAGGCACGATGAACACGTGACTTGAAGAATGGTGCTGCAGGGTGGGTTTCAGATTTGTTGGACCAGTTCTGGACAACGTGGGACTATAAGAAATTTGACGATCTACATCTGAACCAGACGGGAACGAATGTCCTTTCGGGAGTTTTTGCGACTGCTGTTGGGGAGGTTTTATACTGTTGTGGCAGGGGGCTGGGAACCACAAGATTAAACAAATCGGCAGTGCGGTGGAAACTGGAAACGCTAAGAATCAGGAAGATAACATTAATAATGGGAAGATTAGGCAGAGAGCAGATGAATGCAAAAGAACTGGTGGCCTGAAATGCACCAAATTAATGCATGGAGTATAGACAGATGAACTTAGGGTTTAGGTTGATGCCGGGGAATATGACGTTATTGCGATCACAGAGATTTAGTTGAAGGAAGGGCATGGTTGGCAACCAAATGTTCTAGGGTATAGATGCTTCAGATGAGACAGGGAGGGAAGAAAAAGGAGAAGGAGTTGCATTGCTGGTCAGAGATGATATCATGGCTGTGCGAAAGGAGGACACCATGTAAGGCTTGGGTCGTGAGACACTATGGATGGAGCAGTGAAATAAGAAGGGTGAGGTTAGATTTTTGGGGCTGTATTACAGTGAGCGTGAGGTGTAAGAAAAACATAGTTAAACAGATCATGGAAAGACGTAGAGGCAATTATTTAGTGTTGATTGAAGATTTCTGTTTTCCCAACATTGTCCGGGATACTCTTAGCGTCAGAGGTCTGGATGGGATACCATTTGTAGGAAGCCTCCAGGTGAGTTTTCTGGAGTGGTATATCAATAGTCCGACGAGGGAATAGGCCATATTGGATCTGATATTGGGGAATAAGCCAGGGCTGGTGATAACAGTTGCGGTGAGTGATTTCTTTGGGAGGTGTCCAATATTCTGTAAGTGTTAGAATACTCATTGACAAAGATCAGAGTGGTCATGAGGAAAGAGTACTATCCTGGGACAAAGCTAATTATATCAAAATTATGCAGGAGGTCGGAAATGTGAATTGGAAACAGCTTTTTGTAGGAAGGTCCACATTTCATACGTGGCAGGCTTTCAAAGATAGGTTAAATATAGTGCAGGGTAGGCATGTCCCGTTGAAGGCAAATGATTCGAAAGGCAATATTCGTGAACTGTTGATGACAGGACAATTGCACGACTCGCCAAGAGGAAAAGGCAAGCATGCATAACGCCTCGGCAGCCAAGAACATAATGGTCCCTGGAGGAACATGAGAAGAGTAGGACAAGTCTGAAACGAGGAATGAAGGGGGTTAAAAGGGGTCATGAAACAACTTCACGCTAGCACAATTGAGGAGAATCCTAAAGTCTATTATTCATATATAAGAAGTAAACGGGTAACCAGAGAAAGGATTGTTCCACTAACGGAAAATGAACGAAGGCTGTATGTCGAATCTGAGAGATTGGGTATGATTCTGAATGTTTATTTTGCATCAGTGGTCACTGAGGAGAGGAACATGGTGAATGTTGAGTCTAGAGTTAGACATTTGATTAGTCTGGATCATGGTGACATAAGAAGGGAAGCTGTGTTGGGCAGGCTAGTGGTAATTAATGTGGACAAATCCCCAGGAACGGATGGGATCTATCCCTGGTTCCTGATTGAGGTCAGAGAGGAAATAGTTGGGGCACTGGCAGATATCTTCGTGGCATGCTTCAGCACAGGTGAGGTTCTGGCTGACTGGAACGTTGCTCATATTGTCCCCTGTACAAGAAGTATATAGGGATATTCTGGATAACTACAGAACAATGGGCCTAACATCAGTGTTGGGAAAGTTGCTGCAGAAGGTACTGAGGGATAGGATTATTCATATTTACAAAATAATGTGCATATCAGTGAGAGGCATAGAGTTTTTTCAGGGAAGTGCCCAAGTTGATAGATGAAGCAAAGGTTGTTGATGTCACATACATGCACTATAGTAAGGAGTTAGATAAGGTAACCAAATACAGAACGTAAAGTAACATGGTGTGCAGCGTGTTCTAGACAAGTGGATAATTAATTAGTTGTGCAATAGGAGACAGGGAGTGGCAGTTGAATGAGTTTCGGGAAATGGAGAAAGATGAGCAGTAGTGCTCCACAGGGGTCAGTGTTGTGGCCACTTTTGATTGTGATATACATAAATGATCTGGAAGACAGCACTGTTGGAATGATCAGAAAGTTTGCAGATGACACGAAGATTTCTGGACTAGCAGAAAGTATAAGTGACCGTTAAAGAGTACAGGAGGATATTGATATACTGAAAATTGGGCGTAAAAGTGGCAGCTGGAGTTCAAAACAGACAAATGTGAGGTGAGATATTTCGGTTAGTCTAATTCTAGATGGGGTTATACAATGAACGGAAGAGCTTTGTGGAAAAAATATTGATGGACAGAGAGATCTGTGAGTACAGGTCCATTATACACTGAAGCTTGCTGCACAGGTGGATAGAGTGGTCAAGCAGTCATATAGTATGTTTGGCTTCATTGGATGGGGTATTGAATAGAATGGCTGGAAAGTCATGTTGAAATTGAACAATACATTGGTCTGGCCACACTTAGAATACTGTGTAAATTTCTGCCGCCACATTACCAAAAGGATGTGGACGCTTAGGAGAGGGCACGTAAAAGGTTTAAGCGGATGTTGCCTCGTATGTAAGGTGCAATCTAGGAAGAGAGGTTGCGTAGGTTAGGTTTGTTTTCATTCGAAAAAAGGAGTTTGAGGCGGACCGTTTTGAGGTTTACAAAATCATGAAGGGTACAAACAGCGTCGATAGAGAAAAGTTTTATTTCCCAGGTTGAAAGATTAACTACCGAGAGGTCACGCTTTCAAGGTGAGAGGTGAAATGTTTAAGAGGGATACACGCGGCAACTACTTGGCACAGCGCGTGGTGAGTGTCTGGAATGCGTTCCCAGCAGAGACGGGAGAGGTAATCACGGTAGATGCATTTAAGATCCGTCTGGATAGATGCATGAGTAGGTGGGGAGCAGAGGGATACAGATGCTTAGAATTGGGTGACAGGTTTAAACAGTAGATTTGGATCAGCTCAGGCTTGAATGGATGAAGGGCCTGTTCCTTGTCTGTGCATTTTCATTCGTCTTCCTTCTTAAATTACGCCAATGTCGTTACAAAATTTGCGAGTTCTATGTGTCTGAAGTGAATCGATGCTGAAACACGAGTCATAACAAATCTGAGTGTTGGATTTTGTGTGGTAGCGTGGTCGAGCGGTCTAATATGCTGGATTTTTGAAGCTTCAGTTTCTATCGAATCGTGGCTTCAAATACCAAAATCGTAAGTGCGCTACTATGTGGAGATGTATGTGAGAGAACTGCGCATGTGTGGATTCCTTTTAGTTTGAGTATTTGCAGCTCCTCAGTATGCTTACCCTCTCGGTGATAAAATCAGCGGCCGTCTCTGAAAACAACGCAAATTCCTGCTGTCCGACGTATCCTCATATCCCGTCGATAACTTTGCTTTAGGATATCTGCGTTGCCAGTTTCTGTATCTCAAATGGTCAGCGCAGTTGGGTGAAATGTTGGTGGTTCGAGCCCACCCAGGGAATAAGCCTCAAATATTTCAGCACAACCATTTACCCCGACCATATATTGACATTGTAACCGATAAAACTCATCCATGATTCACCCCAAGTCCGCAGGGAGTGAGACGTTTACACGCAGCAGAATACGACATCACTTTCTCCAAGCTCCCGATGCCAACAGAAAGCGGCCACTGCAGCTTCAATCAGCGACTTTCTGCCAAGCCATGGGAAACAACTCGTGGAAACTCCTTCCTTAGTAACAGCTCTTTCCGTGTGAAAGGAGCAAAACTTTCACTTTAAATTGGAAAGGGCTTCAGGGCATTGGAATGTTGATCCAGTTCTTGGAACGTGTTATAAATAAAAATCCTGACTTGACAATAAGAAGTGGTCAAGGTTTTAGGTAGAAAGGACAAAGAAAGTGTTGATTGAGACGACTCTGTCTCGTCAGCAGATGGGAAATGCCCAACACTGTAAACGGAAATGATTGGGTTTCCTTATGTAAATTCCCGACGGATTTACTGTCTGTCAGAGTGATTGGAAATCACATCAGCGATATAATGGTGAGGATAAACATATTACGGGTAAAATTATTACGGTTGAACCTTAAATCCCGGGACAAGTGTTAAATCGGTTGTAATGCTTTGAAGGAATAACTGAAGTGAAAGGTGTGAATGATATTTTTGTGATTAGGAGGAATGAACTGGATCCTAACAAATTGCAGATGAATTATGCTCGCAATATAATAGCAAACTAATCCACAGTGCACCGTGCTAGGTTAGCTCAGTCGGTGCAGTGTGACATGCTTAATCTGAGGGTGGTGTGTGCAAGCCTCACAATGGGCACTTTCACCGCTTATTACAATTCCGGCTCTTCGTTCCAAGTGCAGTATTGCAACACTTCACAGGGGTATGTTCTTGCTGCTTTCATTGACACATCTGTCCGCCTGCTTTTGATCACACGTCGGTTTCTGAGTGAACACTGTTTCCATTTTACTGGAGGCGCCAGAGACAACTTTATCAGTGCAGCCGAAAATACAATGAATGATGTCCATTTCAAAACGTGAGGTTCCAAACCAACCGTGCACCACCCAAAGTGTTCAAAAGCACGGAAAGCGAATGGCCACTTGCTAGGGGTCTGACAGAGACGGATCAATGTCACATGTCTTGAACCAATTTTCAGTGATTCAGATTGTTCTGATGAAAACAGAAGAGAACTCTCCCTCAACGTTTCGCAATTGTTCTTCTTGCGTTTAACGTAATGAATAGTATATTGTCAGTAACGAGAGTGGAGGTGCGGCAGGACCGTGAGGTTTCAGTGTGGGACATAGACACAGTAAGTCAAATATCCCCAGCGCACGGGAGAACTGTTTGGTCCAGGATCACTACCATCTTCTGTTTCTAAACCAACAAATGAAATTACTGGAAAATCTCAGCAGGTCTCGTGGCATCTTGGAAATAAAAATCGATTTAAGACTTTGGGACTAGTGACACTTCTTTTCCATGTCCATCTCCACCTACTTTTGCACACTCTTCCTTTTTATTGAATGTCTCCTGACTTCCAACTTTATATTCAGCTTCTCTTTTATTACTTCCTCTCCAACCAGTTTCCAAGTCTCCAATTTTGTATTAGAACTGTTCCATCTTTCACATTGCCCAGGACTTCGAACTGAACAAATAACTCTGTTTCTATTTCCTTAGATAGCAGATGGCCAGAGACTGGAAGGCAGTGTTGTTCCGAAAACTCACCCATGATTCACCCCGAGTCGACAGGGAGCAAGACGTTTACACGCAGCAGAGTACGACACCATGTTCTCCAATCCCCCGATGCCGACTGAAAGCTACCACTTCAGCTGCAATCAGGGCTTCCTACCAAACCCTGGGATACAGCTCGTGTAAACTCCTTTCTCAATTACTACTCTTCCCGTTGGAAAGGAATAAAATTTCCATTTTAAATTGGAAACGGCATCAGGAGATTGGAAGGTTGTTCCTGTTCTTGGAACATGTTATAAACAAAAGTCCTGTCTTGAAAGTAAGAAGTGGTAAACGTTTTAGGCAGGAAGAACAAAGAAAATGTTGATTGTGAGAACTCTGTCTCGTCAGCAGATGGGAAATTCCCTATACTGTAAACATAAATGATTGGGTTTCCTAAGGTAATTTTCCGACTGATTTACTCTCTGCCAGAGTGACTGGAAATCAGTTCATATGAAAATATTCGGGTTGAATCTTAAAAGCCGGGACAAGTGTTAAATAGATTGTAATGTTTTGAAGAAATAACAAAAGTGAAAGATGTGAATTATGTTATTTGTGATTGGGAGGAATGAGCTGGATCTTTGCAAATTGCTGTGCCAGGTGAATTATGCTCAGAATGAAATAGCAAACTAATTTATCGTGTCCCAAGCGTGGATATCTCAGTTCGTTGCAATGTGAGTTGTTTAATCAGAGAGTCATGCGTCCAAGCCCCATAATAGTAGTTTTCACTGTTTGATAGAGTTCCAGCTCGTCGTTCCACATGCAGAATTGCAAGCTGACAAATATGTCCTCCTGCTTTGATCACATGTCGGTTACTGAGTGAAAACTGTGTGCACTTTACTGGAAGCGCCAGATACAACTTTATCAGTGCAGCTGAAAATACTATGAATGATGTCCATTTCAAAACATGAGATTCCACTTCATCCGTGCACCAACAAAAGTGTTCAAAGACACAGGACGCGAATGGCCATTTGTTAGTGGTCTGACAGAGACGGCTCAATGTCTCATTGGTCCTGAATAAAAATTAATTGATTCAGAATGTGCTGATGGAACGGAACGGAGATCTCCCTGTACATTTTGCAAATGTTCTTGTTGTGTGCTCATATAAGTTTATATAATGAACAGTTTATTTCCAGTAACGTGGGTGGGGGTGGGGAAGGATTCTGAGGTTTCGGTGTGGGACAGACGTGATCTAATCGAACGGGTAAGTCAAATATTCCCAAAACATGAGAGAGCTGATTGGTTCAGGATCACTCCCATCTTCTGTTCCAGAATCAACAAATGAAATTGCTGGAAAATCTCTGCAGGTCCGGTCGCATCATGAAAATGAAAACCGAATGAGATTTCGGGACTGGTGACACTTCTTCTTCCATCTCCATCTCCCTCTGCCTTTCTACAAACTTCCTTTTTACTGAATATGTCCTGACTTCAAACTTTATATTCAGCTTCTCTTTTATTGCTTCCTCTCCAAACATTTTACCAGTCTCTGAAATTGTATCATGCTTGTTCTATCTCTCACTTTGCCCAGGACTTCCAACTGAACAAATAACTCTGTTTCTATTTCCTTAGATACCAGATGGCCAGAGATTGGAAGACATAGGAGGACGGTTAGCGCTTTCAGAATATCTAGTCTGCTCCGCCATTCGATTCTGCCTTATATCATTCTTAACCCCATTCTCCAGTCCTCTCCCTGAACACTTACTCCCCAGTCTTAGGATCCAGTCTTTTTCGCAGAGTGGGTCCTAATCGGTCGCAAAACCCTCCACATGTGTTGGCAGCTGTTATACCGTGTCAATGTGTCATCAATCTCAATTTCAGTGATTCTCGGCAAACACGAACTGTTGTGAGCAGCTCGATCAGGTCTCTGGCCACACTGTGATCCTGCGGGGGAACAGTAATCATCTTCATCTCCTACGCGAAGGATCGACGCTTCAACAAAATCGGACAGAAAGAAAGATAGGCTTGTGTGTCAAGATATGTGGAGTTAATTGCTTTCTGACCTGGTCAGTAAACCTTACTCTGTATATCCCCACACATTCCAGCTGTTGTGATGAAAGGGAATAGAAGTGCAATTTATTGCCATCTACGCTATTATTCGATATGTATTCTTCCTTGTTCTGAATATGCAGGGAGTTTCCAGCACTGATGGTCATCATTTCTAAGAGTGCATGCTGCGGGCCCTGATCTTTTCAGGAGAGTAGCAATATCACTTTGTGCGAAAGTGGCCCAGTAAAAAGCTTAGAAGATACATTGTTGTTCCCTCTTTCCGGGCGACAGTCTTTCATATCATGATCGATGGGATTTTAATGCATTCTCAGCAAACCTTGTTTTGAATTTACTCGCCCAATACTACTGTAGCGGTGAAAATAATATAATTCCGAATACCTGCTGCGTGAATTTCATTTTCAAATTTTTATTCGCAGTGGTCCTTCATGTGTGGTGATGTCTATATCACTGCTGGCCATCCTGTTTAAGAGTGCCGTTACATATGTTCCTCTGTCTTGGCGCTGCAGGGAAAATTGTCTGCAGCTTTTCAGCCAATATTTCCTTGATATTTGAACATGTTATTCTTTATTTTTTCAATCATGTCCACTTTAAGGACACAGTTACCGACACTGATCCTTTCTGTAACAACAGTACCGCATTTGCTTTACACGCGAAGTTGGCCTGGATCAGTAACAAGGAGAGCATTACTTACCGTCTGTCACAGCGAACACTGGATTCATGATGTTAGTCTCTGTAAAATGCATCCGAAAATGTGCTCTGAACGCTTCATTTGAACGCTGTCTGGCGTTTCTCAACGTGTGTCAACCAAAACCAGAAATCCTCAATCATAGTTTGGAGCAGTTCACATATTCGAGTTTCGAAGCAGCAGACACGGATACAGTTCATTCAGTCAACAACAGGAATGAAAAGATTTACAGGCACAGATGAACTGTCGACTCTTGTTTTCATACTGTTACTAATATTACCGTGTGGCCTGAAGTCTAAGCCATGTTGTAACTGAAAATGAGGAAATCACAGACAGGCTGCCGAATGACGCAGTATGTATTTTGTTTTCTTGTTCTCACAGAGTTCCAGGAAAGTATGACAGCGAGGGAGAGGAATGTAAGTCAAGTGCAGCTCTGGTGAAACTGCTTCTGTCTGATTCAGTCATCAACAAGAAACGTAAATGCGACTAAAGCGGGAAACTTTCTCACAACTCGAACAAAAAGCAATCACGAAGAGTGACCACCTCCTAGACATCTCAGATCGCCTTTGACCTTCCCTGAATATGTATAGAATCTATTTTTCGTACACCTGAAAGTTAGAACTGTTTGATTTACCGACAATAAGTGAGTCGCATGTCCTTGATTCCACATAGGTTTCCATCTCGGTTTGCAGCCAGGTGGCAGTTGCTCATGGCTCTGCTGGATAAGGCACTATTATGGAGAAAGAAAAGGAAAGTTGGAACTCTTATTGGCTCTGGGTTTCGAATAATCTTGCTACGTGTTCTGGCATTCTCGGATTCCAGTGCTAAACCAGTTTTTCAGTTCATCCGAGCAGCAGGAGAGTTGGCGTTTCTGGCAGGAGCAGAATTCATCATCTCCAGTGATCACTTTATCTGAGGAGAGAAAATGAACAAAGTTTCACACAGTGACTAATCGGAATTGCATTCCGTTTCAGCATGGTGGCAGATATGGGCTAGCAAATTCAAAGCCAGATTTGCTGATGAGAACAACAAGCACGACCGCTCAGATAGAGCAATTCCTTCCCACCGCTTATTCTGCAGAACCGGTGCTGTTACTGTGAGTATGCTGCAGGGTATCACCATTTACATGCTCTTGGGTTTCCGGTTTTGGCCTGTGTGTTCGCGTGGCTGAGCAACCTGAGACTCTGATTTCAGATTCCACTTCTGAAGAAGGCTTGTGTTTGCATCCCTGCGGGGCCACGTGTGCTAATGGACTAAGCTGGCAACGTTTTGCAGGAATGAGTTTTGTTAAAGTTGAACAGAAAAAAAAGCAGTCATTTCTTCTAAACCGGCTGTGATGTGGCACAGCAGAAAACAACCATCATGTCAGTGCCCATGTTTCCCCCTTGTGCTGTAGTTGTCACGTTCCCCTCCAGCTCGAAAGGCCACCAGCATAATATGCGACTCAAAAACAGGCTGCGCCAATCTTTCAAATTCCAGACAATTTGCATTTTTCACTGTTTCTCTGAAAGTGAATGGAGATATTTATTTCCCTGTTTATGTGAAATTAGGTTCTACATTGAATCTGCTTGCAGTTTTCTGCTGTTGTTGCGAAAAGGAGGGAAATTGCGATATGAAACTTGATTACTTTTCCTAATTTCCTTAATTTCTGTCCTGATGAGAGAGGCTGGTGATTGGTCCTCTCGATCCGGTGGAGACATCAGCCCAATTGTTAACCTCATCTAATCGAGACTGTAATTGGTAATCTTCACTTTTCATGGTTCATTGTTAGTCAGTTCTGATTCATGTAACTTGAGAACTTTTCTGGAAGTATTAGTGCACTAAGGCGCCAGTACGTTGAAAGCACCATTTGGAATTGCCTCTCTGCAATTTGTGTGAGCAGCGCATGACCCAAACGACTCGCTCTGCCTCACAGACAGCATTCATGAGTCCGTGTGTCTGAAAATAGGCTCTCTTTGTCAGTTCTGCTTCTGTTTCTGGTTTGTTAGTTTTTGGTTTCGCTGAAGATCCGCGCGGGCAACATGATTTGTGAGCTATGTTCCACAGCCAGAATCTCCCACTGACAAGTTCGGAATGTGTCAAGAAGAATGGTCACTGGAAGCCTAAGACCAGAAAAAAATTGAATCGTTGCTGGTATTAACCGAAGCAGCCAGTGGGAGTTATATCAAATGGGAGAGTACTCTCTTTGCATGCGAGAGATTGCGGGTTGTTAGCTGCGTTCTCCACCCCCTTTTAGGGCGGCACCGTCGCTCAGTGGTTAGCACTGCTGCCTCATAGCACAAGTGTTCCACGTTTGATTCCTGTGCGTCAGTTTGCACATTCTCCCTGCGTCTGCGTAGGTTTTTTCCCAGACTGCAAAGATGTGCAGGGCAGGTGAATGTCACATGCTAATTTGCCCATTATAATCGGTGAACTATTTCGAGGGAAATTGGTTTGGGTGGGTTACTCTTTGTCGGGTCGGTGTGGACTAGTTGCGCGGAAGGGCCTGTTTCCATACTGTAGGGAATCTAATCTAACCATCTTCCAGAAAACTAGCCCAACGCACTGACCAAGTGATGAGTGCCTATTCAAACTGATGATCGCCACTGCAGCATCTCAGAGGGGCTGATCCCGTAAACAACCGCCCTATTTGCCAAATTTCACGTTTATTCTTTTTTCAACTTTCCTGTCAGTATAAAGATCCATATGTCTTTGAAATGTTGAGAGTGTACCAGACTCCACCACTAAATCAGTCAATTCATTCCAAACATGCAAAACTTTCTGTGAACAAAAAATATCCTTCAGATCCCTTTTAAATTTTACCACTCTCCCCTTAAACCTGTGTTTCCCTTGTTTTGAACTTGCCTGTCTTGGGAAGAAATATTCATTGACCATTTACACTCCCGTCTACCTCATATTTATATAAACCTCAGTAAGTGCATCCCTCAGCACTCAAGCTCCAGGGAAAATTTTCACATCCTACTCAACTTTAAGCTACGATCCAAACACTGTAAGCCTTACAACATCCTCATACGTATTATCGAACTTGCGCCAAGTTCGCCAGTGAAAGTGCGTGTGTTAAAGTGCCTGAAGTGAGGCGATGCTGTAACACTCATCCTGAAAAACGTGGTTGCGGGGGTTTGTGTGGCAGCATTGCAGAGGTATCGAAGGAGCTGTCTTTAAACTATAACCTCGATCCAGTCATTGATTTGAATTCCCACCACGACCAGAACCACAGGGGAAGTAGGGTACTCTGTTTTTTATGAAAGCCCTATAAACATTGAGATGTCAGGATTTAATCCCATATTCGGCTTTTTTTTTGACGGGAACTTTCATTAACTAAGGCAGAGGGACTGCCCAAGCTCAACGATTCAAAACTATGCGTGCATTTACTTGACTATTCAACACAGGAAATCGGACTCAGTTTTGTTTGTTTCACAGATACTCGGAGAAAATTTAAAACAACCTCCAGTTATGCAGAAGATTTGAAAGCTGGATATTCTCCACTGAAAATACACCGGAATAGGCAATCTCTTTTTGTATTTGTTTTAAACTGATAACTTAGCCTGTTTAAACTGACAGGATAACGAAGATCTGTCCATCCTCTTGGGCACCTTTAACCGCGTTAATATCCGCAAAGGGAAACTCACACTTAGAGGAATGAGCTCATTGTGGTGAATTGTTAAGGCGTACTGTGTGAGTTAGAGTGAATAGTGGTCAGTAAATACTGACACTGACATTGAACGTTGCAACGCCAGCTCCTCACTCACTTGCTGTCTCATGCCTCCCAGTCACCATTGCCTTTCACAATTTCCCCTCGTCCGTTCCACTTCACAACTTATTCCCGACTGCTTGCAAGTGTTCCCTTAGAAACTGCAGCTTTAGTAAACGTATTATTGGGATAAAGTCTTTACTCAATGGGATGTGATGCACCGTCAATCCCTAATTACCCGAGAGATTGAGATTTTGAGTTACTCCGCAGAACCCTGGATGTCCTCAGTAGCGAGGTACAGGTATGATGACGCGAGGCAAGGATTTCGACCTAGTGACATTCAAGGAACAGCGAGATATTTTCAACTGGGAAACGCGAGATCCTTGGAGGAGTAATTGCGGTGATAGCTTTCGCTTGTATTTGCTGCCATTGTTCTTCCAGACAGATGCTGATCGATCACTGAATTGTTCTGGCAGGATCCGTGTGTGTGTTCTGGGTGCAGCCAGGATTTAGTTTTCATTCGGAATGCAGGGATATCCATTGATACTGCAGTACTATTTGGGACCTGACCTGTACAAACGCCTGTGCCTGCTCTTCACGTCATAATCGTCTTCTCAGCAGCGTTTCTCTCTCCAAGTTTCCAAGTTTGTTCATATTATCACCCTTGGTTTCAATGTGAAGAAGGCAATGCTGTGATAATCTGATGTTGTTCAGCAGATATACTGCAGCAAGTTAAGTAAAGACTGATGCAAACACGAGCTCGTTTTGAGCTGTGGTGATGTGTTGGCAGCAAGAAAGGCATCGTTCAACACGCCTCATTCCGGATGACGAGCTCGAAATGACCAGTGGTTTCTTGCTGAATTAGTTCATGGTCTGGAATGTAAAAATCTTCAAATATGAAAGTACAGCGAAATGTAACGGTTCAAAGAATGTGGAATTCCAAGTGAAACAGTGTTGGTGATTATATTTGCTGATTTTTCACCTTGTGATTGCTGTTTCTATAATGTGGACGTTTACATTACCTATAGAGAAACTGTCACAGCCAAACCTGTTTTTTGCGTCAGTGACAGAATTGCTAACACGCCTTATGCCGAGTTAGGGGATTGTCGGTTCGCATTTAAAATCGCGAGGATGCAGCGTGTTAGTCCATTCCTGTTGTCTGTCATGAACGGAAGGGGTTGGGTTTTCGAATGTACAGTTCTTTCATCCACTTTCATTTCTAGCTCAGAGCAACGTCTCTCATTGTCTGTCGAACGGGCTTTGGTTTAACCAAAATCTGCCTTTCAGCAGTTGAACTTGCATGTTGGAGCGGACAGCTGAAGTGAAGCACAAGGAGCTGGTCAAATTCTGAGAACTCTGCCACCCTTGAGTGTCTCTTTCTGGGGAAGACATGACGTGGGTAATAACACAATGTGACGATGTCAAACTTCAATCCCATTGTTGTGTCATCTAAGATCAAAGTGAGAGCCTCATTGCCATTTGCACTGGAACCATCAGAACACATAAGGTTATGGACCAAAGCTGGAAACTGGGAATAGAATAGATGAATGACTTTAAACCAGACTGCACCATGGGCCAAATGGGCTTTTCCATTCTGCAAAACGTGAAGACGAGTAGAAAACAATCTGCAGTGAAACTGATCAGGAATGAAAGGGAAAAGTCATTTCATTGAGAAAAAGTGCATGAGCGTCTGTCTTCATTCTTAGGATTTGGAACTAGAACTGCTATGACATTAGTTCTATTTTCGGACAGGGAATGAATGTTTTATTGTGCAAATATATCGCGGTACCAGTATTTCTGACCACTGGTCCGATCCTGGTGATGCTTGGTTTTGTGCCAGGTTATCAAAAATCAAAAAGATGCAGGTTTTGGAAATCTGAACTAAAAACGAGAATTGAAAGAGAAACCCGCTGCACCTGGCAACAGCTGCAGAGAGAAACAGATCATTTTAGAGAGACAGAAGCAGGTTAGTTATTGGTTTCTATATTATACTGTTGGGAAAATGATAATCTTACCTGTCGTACCAGGACATTTATCAAACTTGAGCTTACAAACGTCGAATTTACAATCTTAAAAGAACGTAATCAGTTGTCATGCTACTTTCATTTTCATGAGCTGGTGGAAGGCTATGCTTTAATGGCTACATTTCCTTTTGCTTTCTGTTATCGAGCTGTCACTTCGAATGGAGAATTGTTTCCTTCAGTGTCTACCTCAATATGTGTCTCTGTTTTTCCAAATTTCTCTCTGTATCCTCCTAGGCATTTTTCACATTCTCCGACACTCTAGCTGTCCATATCCCTCATTTCCCATTTCTGCTCTTCAAAAGCCTGACATTCCGAGACAGTTTGAGATTCGAACGGCTGAGAGGTTTTCTGACGCCTGGCTGCAGTCGGTCGAAGTAGTCTCACATTCTCTGGTAATGCGTCTGTCACTTCGACCTGAGGCAAGGAGACATTTCTTCCTCAAAATCTAAAGACCCTTTTGAAGTTAAAGTTGAATTCCTCATCCAACAGAAAAAGAAAATAATTACATGACAGCTGAAGAAGAACAAGGATGCATTTACTTTTGGTGTACAACAAAGGAATGGTGACTGCAGAGAATGAGGGTGATCATGCCGTGGTGTCAGTGCCATTACCACAACATTCCCCGGGAATGCTGCAGTGTCTCCTGCCTCACCACATAATTTCCACAAAACTGGGAATGAAGGAATGAGAATAAGAGGATGAGAAGCAGAAGTGCTTGTGGAACTGCGGGAAGAATCTCCAGGTTAAAATAGTAGTTAAATAGAGCAACATACACTATTGGATTTAAACCAGGAAAATGAAGCCGGAACCTGAAATCAGAATATACAGCAATTCAAACAGGACACTGAGTTTTTCGATCAGCAACACAATACTTGCGAGAAATAACGAGCTTTCAATACAATGAGCAGGCACCAGTGTGATGGGAGGTGCTTTCACCAGCTAAGCCACGGCGCCACGTTAAAAGCCAGATTTGTCGTCCATGTGTGCAATGCCTGAACCACTTGATCACAGGAATTCGAAAACGCGTTTTCTGTATTAGCGTTGCTCATTATGAATGGCAATCAAACTCTGCTTATGCAAAAACAGACATTTCAATGCTGAGCATGCCCCACTGAAAACGCACAGAAAAAGGAAGTATCCTCTTGCATTGGCAACCAACAGATATTTTCATCTGTTTAAACTGACAGAATAAAGAGGATGTGCTCACCTCCTCTCGCGTCCCATTAACCACGTTAATACAGACGTAGGGATTTTCAAACCAAGATGAACAGGCTCATTGTTGTGAATTGACAGTAGTGGTGTGTGAGTCATTGCGAACAGTAAGAAATAAATAGCACTGACACTGAGCCTTGCACCATCAGCTCCACACTCACATCTTGTGTCATGTTTCCTAGGCATCAGTGCATTTGACTTTAATTATTCTACCTGTACCTCTCCTCAAGTTATTCCCAACCGCTTGCAGTGTCGAATTAAAACATGCAATTATTAGAAATGCATTTCTGGGACACAATTGTCTTTCAATGAGATAAGATTCGCTGCCCATCCCTAATTATCAAAGATATAGGGGTGAGTTACTTTTGTTAACTCCTCAAATCCTTAGTATGGAGGTAGTGACAAGAAACCGCTAGAGATGGAGTACCTGGATTGCGGAAAGCAGACCGACCCCAAACTGCTTACATAACTCACACAGGGAAGAGCAGATGGACCCCACTCTGTCAATGTAACTCAACCAGGGGACAGAAGTCTGACATCACACGGTCAATGTAACTCAACGAGGAAATTATGGCCTGACCGCACTCTGTTAAAGTAACTCACCCAGGGAAGAGTAGACTCACGCCACTCTGTCAATGTTAGTCATCCAGCGAATAGCAGACTGACCCAACACTTTATATGTAACTCACCCAGCAAATGGCAGACTGACACCACTCAGTCAGTATAATTTACCCAAGAAAGAGCAGACTGATGCCACTCTGTCAACGTAAATCACTCAGAGAAGTGCAGGCTGTACCCATTCTGTCTCTGTCACTCATCCAGGAAAGAGCAGGCTGATCTGATTCTGTCAATGAAACACAAGCAGGGAGACGAGCCTGACCCCACTCTGTCAAAGTAGCTCACTCAGAGAAAAGGAGACTTATTCCATTCTGTCTATGTGAATCATTCAGCGGAGACAGTAATGAAACCACACTTGCTTTTAAACTCAGACAGAGAAGAGCAGACTGTCACGACTCTGAGGAAGTAACACGCCCGTGGAAGAGCAGACTGACACCACTTTCTTAACGTAGCTCACCCAGGGAAGAACAGACTGAGTGCACTCTGTGAGATTACTCACTCAGAAAGGAGCAGACTGACCCCATTCTGTTAATATGACTATCCCAGGGAAGAGCAGATGAAGCCCAATCTGTCAATGTGACTCAATCAGGGAAGAGCACTCTGACGTCACGCCATCACTTTAACACAACTTGGAAATTGCAGACTGACCGCATTCTGTCAATGCAACTCACCCAGGAAAGAGCATACTGACGCCAATCTGTCAATGCAACTCACTCAGGGAAGAGCAGACTGATCCCACACTGTCCAAATAACTCACTCCGTGAAAAGCAGACTGATGCCACTCTGCCAATGTAACTCGCACAGGAAAGAGTAGACTGACGCCACTCTGTCAATGTAACTCACTGAGGGAAGAGCAAACTGACGCCACTCAGTCAATGTTACTCACGCAGGGAAAGGCAGATTGACCCCACACTATCAGTGTAACTCAGCAGACTGATCCCACACGGTCAATATAAGTCATTCATTGAAGAGCAGTCTGACCCCACTCTATAAATGTAATTCACTCAGGGAAGAGCAGACTGATCCCATTCTGTCTATGGCACTCACCCAATGAATGAATACTAACTCCACTCTACCAATGTAACTCGCCAGGGAAGAGCAGACGGAAGCCAGACTGTCAACATAAATTATCTAGGGAAGAGAATACTGAACCCGCTCTTTCTGTTTCACTCAGGCAGGGAAGAGCAGACTGTCAACACTCTGTGAAAGAAATTCGCCCAGGGAAGGGCAGACTGACCCTACCGTATCTGCGTGACTGACACGGATAAGAACAACTAACCAAACTCTGTCAATGTATCTCCCTCAGGGAAGAAGACCCTGACCCCTCTCTGTCCATGTAGCTCACCCAGGAAACAGCAGACTCACCCCACTCTGTCGATTTAAGTTCACAAAAATCATCTGACTTACGTCCTATCCAGACACTCTCCACATCACTGTCTCTGTAACCGTGTGCGTTCAATGACGATTCCAAATAACCTGCAAATGTTTCGAATGTGGCAGCAAACCAGAGCAACCACATAGAAATTGGGCAAATGTGCAAACTTCCATCAGGCAGTCATCTAAGCCTGGAATGGAAACCAAACCCGGCAGCAGTCGTGATTATAAAATGGCAAAACAGAAACCTAGCAAAAAGAATTGCGTCCCAGTGTGTTGCAACGATTCTGAGTATTAATTAAGCCCCCCTTACTGTAGTAAATTTCCATTTTCATCACTGCCAACCTTCTTCAAAGCAAAGCACGCACTAGCTTTTTTCAGACTTCCGATATCCCGCTTTCATCGCACTTTTAACTCATCATATTTCTGACTTTACAAACTCCGTCATAATAGGTTGAGAACTGCAGAATGAGCTTTGTTCCGTTCTCCACTGATGTTGATGGTAGTAATACGGCATATTCGAGTAGGACCTGATGCACTTGCGGGTGGTGTATTCGCGGCATTTTGGCTTCTTTTTTCATGTTCGGTCTACTATTTCGAGTTCATCGTGCAGACTTCTGAAGAAGACTTTTGAAGTCGAAATGGTAACTGTGTTTTCTTTCGAAAGACAGACGTAGCTTTATTTCTGTTCTCTTATAAATTGATCTTCTTCTGATCTTTGCAAGTGAAACAGGGTGCATAACTATTGCTCGGTTTTAGTTTCAAAAACAAGAGAAACATGAAGGAAGGAATATCAAATAACACAATGTTCTGAATTGTTAAGATAATTTTTGCAGCAATGGTGGACATGAAGGTCAAATTAAGGTAATGGTTCAAGAACGTTTAGTCTGTGGAAGTGATATGTGACTTTAGTTCCAAGTATATGTTTCCGTTCTTCCAGTACATCTTTTTGACTCCCAGAAAACATTGATTCACTTTGTTTCGCGACATCTGTCTTCTGATCGACCAGGGGCATCTTGAATTTGCGTCTGCATTGAATAAGATTTCGCTCTGTCTTTCGAAAAGGAAACCTGTACATTATGTACCACTTATCATGCTGATGGCTAAGAAGTTCAAAATGAATTACGGTTTATGGATTGTGAGCAAAAATGAAGTGATCCACTTGCGAACAGATGTCACCACGCCCTATTCCTATATCGGGCCTGAACGGTCCATTGGCAGAGTCTGCAGACAGGAAATGTCTACGTGACTCGTTGTTTGTTCAGTTTGATTTGATACCAATGGTAGTGCTGTTTTGGTGCAGAAATGTGTCAAAATCTCTGACGTTAGAGTCAAAATTTAAGTCACATCTACTCCATGGAGTGTCTTCTCATATCGGAACATGCTGACATGAAAACATCTAACTCTGATAGCAAAGGTTTTTTCATTAAACTGGGAGTATGTTTAACTAAGCAATTCAGACAGCCAGGATGAATAATTGGCATTTGGTTCTTCAAGCTGAGCTCTCCACACCAACTGCTCCAACGAAGGCCGTGGTTAAGTTCCCCATCGATTATTTTGGTCAATTTTAGCCTCAACAACAACCTATTGTTCTGAACACTGCTACACCACAAGCAGAGGGCTAAGTCTGATTTTCATCGTTAATTTTCAATTTCAGTTCTTAATGCACAGTTTCTTGCGAATGTGGACAGCAGAAAACCGTTAACATTCCAATTCTAATATTTCAAGAAAATTCTACTCCGCTGACATCGTCTTGCCTTTTCACATCGCAAGCCAGGAACCTGGATCAGTCGAGTTCCTTTCCACACATGGAGTTGCTTTTTACTAATTCATTGACTGCTGATATAATAGATTATTGGCCTTGAGAGTCAGCTGTAAATTAGGTTGAACTTTCTCAGCTTGACTTTCAACTGATCCTAAAAAAAATCATCACCTGCAGGTAAATGTATTGCATTGCTTCTTGTTTTGCTGAATTCCACCCCCCGTACATCCAAATTTCACGATAGTTCGACAAATGTGTTGAAACTGATTCGTGTTGGAAGTTGGTGGCTTTTTATCTCTCGTCATATAATTTATTCAATTAGATGACTGGGTCAGTCTTGAAATTACTTCGGATTCTTCACAGTTGAAAATTTACTTTCGATTGAATGCAAAGCTCAAGCTCCACGAAATCCAAATTCTGCAAAGGAATTAATGACTTTTAAAAGATTCAACGCTTTGAACAGGATTCGAACCTGCATAGCAGAGACCCCATTGGATTTCAACCCCAATGCCTTAACCTCGCGGCCATCACAGCTGCGCCATGGTTGTCAATTTTCATAGTAAAATAATTGAATTCATTTGTTGGAAGAACAAATTGTCAAGACCCAAAGGTATCGCCAAATCCTTTGCAGAGACCCAGACGAACGTTACCTTAGCAGATTGACAGGCTTTCACCGCAAACTAGATTCTGACACAGCTGAAGTTGTGGGAATGATTCTTCGTCGAATTATAGAGTCACGGATGTACACCACACGAAGCGAGGATCATTGTCTCACAGCGTCCGATCGACTTTGACTCAATTGCTCATCATCTGGTGCCAAATTAGATATGCTGTTGTGTTTTAATATTCATCGAAATATGGTATTAGAAAAATTGATGCTAAATCCATAAACACTAGCTACATTCGTAAAAAAAAATCGGAATTAGAAAGAATGCAGAACCAATTTACAGGAATGGATCCAGCTAGTAATCCGTAAGTTCTGACATCAGGTAATGAACTTGTGAGCACAAGAGAAGAAGATTAACTGAAGATTTGGAACTTGAAATCATCTTGACGGAATTATTTGCAAAGTTTTTGCGGTGGTTCTAGAGTTATCAAGTTGTTGAACAATACAACACGGAAAGTGTCCCTTCTTTCCAACTTGACCACGGTGGACAGATATCCTAAATTAATAGGTGTTATTTGCCAACATTTGGCCACATCCCTCTAAACCTTATTACTCATATATCCATCCAGATGCCATTCAATGTTACAGTTGTACCAGTCTCCACCAATTTCTCTGGCAGCTCATTTTGGAAACGTCTGAAAAAGTTGCCCCTGAGGTCCTTTTTACATCCTTACCCACTAATTTTAAACCGACGTTTTCTAAATTTTGACTTCCTCACCAGCCGGAAAATACCTTGACGAGTCAACCTATTCATGTCCCTCATGATCTAATAAATAGTAACGATTTGACTTTATCATACTTGTCAGGAGGGACATGGGTGGAGATTATTTGTCGAAGTTTTGAAGTAGAAAGTCTGATGTACAGATTTTTAGAAATGCATCTTGGAGAAGTTTTTAATAAGTCATTGAAGTCTAGTAGCAGTTGTAAAAGTCTGTTGTGAAAGCTGCAGAAGGATTTCAGGGCACGAGAACGAAGCATTATTTCCAATGTATGGTGACTCAGTTCGACCGCACTTGGACTACAGTATGAGGAATTATAATCCTCAATTTAGGAAAGATACTAATGCCATATGAGGAAGACTACAAATGGTGATTAGCCTTGATATCATGGATGAACGTTAGTCCTCTGAATTGAAATTGGGCAAATCCCGCCTTTTCTTTACAGTTTCAAAACAAGAGAGGGAATCTCATTGAGAGTTGCAAAATATTTGAAGAGATAAACAGGGTGGTGCAATTAAATTTTGTTCCCTCATTGGTAAATCTAGAAGCAGGAGAGGACAATTTTAAAATGAAGCATTGTGATTTATGACCAGTATGAGAACTATTGATTTTTGTCTTCGCCTTGAGATTTCTCGCTGTTCAGCACTTCAGTGAGCCTTGGATATTTGGTCTTTGAATGCATCACTATCAGCCTGACCCGCCGACACTTACTGCATCACTATAGACCTGACCCCTCACACTTCCTGCCTTAATATCAGCGTGCACCCTTCAAACTTACTGCATCACTATCCAACTGCCGCCCTCACATTTGTTGCGCCTCTTTCACTTCGAGAACTTCATTTTGACTGCGTCACTATCTGCCTGACTGCCAAACACTTACTTTGTCACGATCAGTCACGCTCTTACACTTCCTATGTTACTATCACCCTGACTCCTTACACTTCCTGTGTCACTATCAGCCTGACTCCATCACATTTATTATGTAAGTATCAGACTGACGCCTCACACTTACTGTGTCACTATAACACTGCCTCCTCAAACTTACTATGTCACTATCTCCTTGACCCTCTCACATTTACTGCGCCACAATCACACTGACCACCTCACACCTACTGCTTCACTATTAGCTTCAACACTCACACTTACAGCGTCACTACCTGCCTGACTCACTCACACTTATCACTTGTCAATCAGCATTACTCTCAAATTTATTTCATCATTATTAGGCTGAGGCACTCACACTGACAGTGTCACTAACAAACTGACACCCTCATGCTTACTGCGTTGGTATCTCTCTGATTCCTTCATAATTACTATGTCACAACCACTCTGATGCCATCATACTTAATGCGTCACTATCCCTCTGGCACCCTCATACTTCCTGCATCACTCACACCTGACACATGCGCACCTACTGCATCCCTATCAGCGAAACCCCACTCACTAACGGCGTCACTCTCTCTCTAACCTTCTCACACCTTGACACTCTCTCACTTCGTGCATCAATATCAGCCTAACCCCCTGACGCTTACTGCATCACGACCAGCCTGATCGCTTCAAATGTACTGTGTCACTATCATCCTGAGCGGCTCACACTTACTGCGTCACTAGCACACCAACACTCTCACCTTTACTGCGTAACTATTGGCCTGACACCTCACACGTACTGCATCACTATTAGCCTGACCCGCTCACACGTATTGCGTCACTACTACCCTGACCCCCTCACAATTGCTATGTCGCTATCAGCCTGATCCCCTCACTATCACGCTGACCAAGCTCACAATTACAGCATCACTATCAACCTGACTCCCTCACACTTTCTCTGTCATTATCACCCTGACCCTCTCACACGTAATGCGTCACTGTCACACTGAGACACTCACATTTTCTGCGTCGTTATCAGCCGGCCCGCCGGCACACAGCGTCACTAACAACCTGGCCCCTCACACTTGCATGCCTCACTATCAGCGGGAACCCCTCACACTTACTACATTACTGTCCATCTGCCATCCTCATACTTACTGCACCAGTTTCACCTCGAAATCCTCATTTTTACTGCGTCGCCATCAGCCTGACAGCCACATACATATTGCGTCACTATCATCCTGAGCGGCTCACACTTACTGCGTCACTAGCACACCAACACTCTCACCTTTACTGCGCCACTATCGGCCTGACACCTCACACGTACTACATCACTATTACCCTGACCCGCTCACACGTATTGCGTCATTACTACCCTGACCCCCTCACAATTGCTATGTCGCTATCAGCCTGATCCCTTCACTATCACGCTGACCAAGCTCACAATTACAGCATCACTATCAACCTGACTCCCTCACACTTTCTCTGTCATTATCACCCTGACCCTCTCACACGTAATGCATCACTGTCACACTGAGACACTCACATTTTCTGTGTCGTTATCAGCCGGCCCGCCGGCACACAGCGTCACTAACAACCTGGCCCCTCACACTTGCATGCCTCAGTATCAGCGGGAACCCCTCACACTTACTGCATTACTGTCCATCTGCCATCCTCATACTTCCTGCACCAGTTTCACCTCGATATCCTCATTTTTACTGCGTCGCCATCAGCCTGACAGCCACATACATATTGCATCACTATCAGCGACGGCCTCGCACTTCCTATGTTAATATTACCCTCACTCCTGAAACCTACTGCGTCACTATCAGCCTGGCTCCATCACACATTTTGTGTCAGTATCAGACTGACGCCTCACGCTTGCCATGTTATTAAAACTCTGCCCCATCACACTGACTGCGTCACTATCAGCCTGACCCCTCAGACGTACTGCGTCACTATCACCCTGAGCCACTCACACTTTTTGTATCAGTTTCAGTCTGACGTCTCGCACTTAGTGTGTAACTAAAACTCTCCCCCGTCACACTGACTGTGTCACTATCTGTCTGACCCCTTCATACTTACTGCGCCAATATCAGTCTGACCCCTCAGACTTACTGCTTCACTCTCACTCTGATCCTCTTTCATTTACTGCATCACTATCACCCAGACCTCCTCACATTTACTGCATCACTATCACCCTGACCCACTCACACAGTCTTTGCCATGTTAACCTTGCCGGCTTTATTTTTACTGCCTCACCATCAGCCTAACTGCCACACACTTATTGCGTCACTTTCAGTCACGGCCTCTCACTTCCCAAGATACTATCACCCTGAATCCTTACACTTATTGTGTCACTATCAGTCTGACCCCTCACACTTACTGTGTCTCTATCAGCCTGACTCCATCACATTTATTGTGCCAGTATCAGACTGATGCCACACACTTATCTTGTCACTAAAACAATGCCCCGTCAAATTGACTGTGTCACTGTCAGTCTGACCCCCTCACACTTACTGCTTCACTATCGCAATGCTCCTCTTTCACTTAGAACGTCATTTACACCCTAACATCCCACACTTGCTGCGGCACTATCACACTGAGGGCCTTACACTTAGTGTCACTGTCATCCTGACCCCTTACACTTACTGCGTCACTATCACACTGGTATCTCACACCCACTGTGTCACTGTCATCCTGAGCCGCTTACACCTATTGCGTCACTATCACTTTGACACCAACACACTAACTGCATCAATAGCAGCCTGACCATCTCACACATACTGCGCCACTACCCGGCTGACTCCCTCACATATACTGCGTCACTATCAGACTTACCCACTCATGCTTACTGCGTCACTATCACCATGACTCCCAACTCTTACTGCGTCAAGATCATTGTGCTCCCATACACTTACAGCGTAACTATCATCCTGACAACGTTACACTTACTGCGTCGAGATCAGCATGGTCCCCTCAAACTTAATGCGTCAATATCAGCTTCAACACTCACATTTAGTGCGTCACTTCTAGCACTACTCCTGCACACTTACTACATCCCTATCTGCCTTAGCCCCTCGCATTTACTTCACCACTATCGGCCAGAGATACTCATACTTACAGCTTTCCTACAACGTGGCACTGTGAGCGCATCGACATCACTGTCACCCAGACCCCTTACCCATACTGCGTCACTATAAGCCTGCCCCTGAAATGTTCTGCGTCACTATCACACGAATATCTCACACTCACTGCGTCACTATCACCCTGACCCCTCACAATTACTGCATCACTACAACCTGACCCCCTGAAAGCATCTGCGTCACTGTCACCCTGACCCCATCACACTTGCCATGTCACCATCACAATGGCACATTCACACAGTCTGCTTCACTGTCATCCTGACACCTCACACTCACTGGATCACTACCATCCTCCCCCTTATACTGACCTGTCACTATCATCCAGAGCCGCTCACACGTATTGCGTTCCTATCACCCTGCTCCCAACACAATTACTGCGTCACTATCAGCCTGACACTCGCACACTTCCCGCATCACTGTCAGCCTGACCCCTCACACTTACTGTGTCTCTATCAGCCTGACTCCATCACATTTATTGTGCCAGTATCAGACTGATGCCACACACTTATCTTGTCACTAAAACAATGCCCGTCAAATTGACTGTGTCACTATCAGTCTGACCCCCTCACACTTACTGCTTCACTATCGCAATGCTCCTCTTTCACTTACGACGTCATTTACACCCTAACATCCCACACTTGCTGCGGCACTATCACACTGAGGGCCTTACACTTAGTTTCACTGTCATCCTGACCCCTTACACTTACTGCGTCACTATCACACTGGTATCTCACACCCACTGTGTCACTGTCATCCTGAGCCGCTTACACCTATTGCGTCACTATCACTTTGACACCAACACACTAACTGCATCAATAGCAGCCTGACCATCTCACACATACTGCGCCACTACCCGGCTGACTCCCTCACATATACTGCGTCACTATCAGACTTACCCACTCATGCTTACTGCGTCACTATCACCCTGACTCCCAACTCTTACTGCGTCAAGATCATTGTGCTCCCATACACTTACAGCGTAACTATCATCCTGACAACGTCACACTTACTGCGTCAAGATCAGCATGATCCCCTCAAACTTAATGCGTCACTATCAGCTTCAACACTCACATTTAGTGCGTCACTTCTAGCACTACTCCTGCACACTTACTACATCCCTATCTGCCTTTGCCCCTCGCATTTACTTCACCACTATCAGCCTGAGACACTCATACTTACAGCTTTCCTACAACGTGGCACTGTGAGTGCATCGACATCACTGTCACCCAGACCCCTTGCCCATACTGCGTCACTATAAGCCTGACCCTGAAATGTTCTGCGTCACTATCACACGAACATCTCACACTCACTGCGTCACTATCACCCTGACCCCTCACAATTACTGCATCACTACAACCTGGCCCCCTGAAAGCATCTGCGTCACTGTCACCCTGACCCCATCACACTTGCCATGTCACCATCGCAATGACACATTCACACAGTCTGCTTCACTGTCATCCTGACACCACACACTCACTGGATCACTACCATCCTCCCCCTTATACTGACCTGTCACTATCATCCAGAGCCGCTCACACGTATTGCGTTCCTATCACCCTGCTCCCAACACACTTACTGCGTCACTATCAGCCTGACACTCGCACACTTCCCGCATCACTATCAGCCTGACCCCTCACAATTTCACCGTGTCTATCAGTCTGACTCCTCACATTTCCTGCATCACTATCATCCTGTTACTTAACACTTACTGGCCATTATAAGCCTGACGCCCTCAACTTACTGCATCAATATCAGCCTAAATACTCACACTTACTCCGTCACCATCACGCTGACCCCCTCACACTCACTGCGTCACTATCACCCTGTCCCCTCTCACTTCCTGCATTAGGATCACTCTGACTCACGGACACATACTGTGACACTATCAGCCTGACCCCACCACACTTGCTGCGTCTCTATCTGCATGACCCCCTCACACCTACGACTTCACTATCAGACTGACCGCTCACACTTACCGCATCCCTAACAGCCTGACACCTCACACTTACTGCGTCACTATTCCCCTAACACCTCACTTTAATTGGCCACTATCAGCCTGACGCTCTCAACTTATTGTGTCACTACCAGCCTGAACGCACACACTTACTCCCTCACTACCACCCCGACTGTCTCACACTCACTGCGTCAGTCTCCGCCTGACCCCATCATACTTACTGCGTCACTATCATCCTGTCCCCTCCCACTTTATGTTTCGGTATTAGGCTGACACAGTAATACTTACTGCATGACTATCAGCCTGATCTCCTTCCAATTACTGCGTCACTATCAGCCTGACAACTCACTCTTACTGCGTCACTGTCACACTGACCCCTCACACAAAGTGCTTCACTATCACCCTGACCACCTCACACTTACTGCATCACTATCGGTCTGTTCCCACAGACTTACTGCATCACTATCACTCTGACCCCCTCACTGCGCAACTATCGGCCTGATCCACTCACACATCTGCGTTACTACCACGCTGACACCTCACCCTCATTGTGTGACTATCATCCTCACTGTCAGCCTGATCCCCTGTAATGGAAAACGATCGTTTATTATGAAATCTGTGAAAGCATGTTTGAAACAAAGAAGTATGGACCTAACTTTGCAAAAAGACAGAAAAAATGTAAAGTTCGACCTATTTTACAGCTGACTCTCAAGGCCAATAATGTATTATATCAGCAGTCAATGAATTAGAAAAAGAAACTCCATGTGTGGAAAGGAACTCGACTGATCCAGGTTTCTGGCTTGAGATGTGATAAGGCAAGGCGTTATATAATATAAAGGGAATATGTGAAAACCGTCAGGCATCCATTTTATGAGGCGTCTTGTAAATTTGTCGGGTAAACTCTGCAAATTTCAAAAATAAACTTTTTCTTTGCTCTTGGTAGCATTTGCGTTGAGTCGATTGAAATTCCACGGCAGGAAACTAGGGGGCTCGCCTGGGACCCTGCGACTTGGTAAGATTTTGAAGATTCCCAGGAAGTGTACCCGCCACTGCCTTTAAGGTCGTTCACTTCATCTCGAGCGCTGAATTGGTGTGAGAGGACTGGGGATAAGTGGATCGCCCCAGAGTCACGTTCCGAATCGAATAGGGTCGGGGTAAGCGTTGTGGCTAAAGTAATCCGCCATAGAGTGTTACAAGGGGACATAAATGTAAGGTGAAGTGTGGAAGGTATAGGGGAGATGTCAGGGGTGGGTTCTTTACCCAGAGAGTGGTGGGGGCATGGAATGCGCTGCCTGTGGGAGTGGTAGAGTCAGAATCTTTGGTGACCTTTAAGCGACATTTGGATAGGTACATGGATGGGAGCTTAAGCTAGGAAAAATGTTCGGCACAACATCGTGGGCCGAAGGGCCTGTTCTGTGCTGTATTGTTCTATGTTCTATGTTCTATAGAGACTCGTTCGAAAAGAATAAATGAACCAGGAAGAGGGACCAATGAACTCTCACGCGGTATTCGAGTAAAACTCAAGGGAAAGGTTTGCCGTCTCTCGAGAGTTTCAGAGACAGCAAGATTAACGGTGGTTTGAGACTTGGAGCCACCATGGGCAGCGTTGGAGTCGCCAAAGCTGTACCAGTTACATGGGTTCTTGGTTTGTGAAAACCAAGGCAATGAGGCGGTCACGCCCAATGAGAGGGGACCTCCGGAGGTAAAAGCAAATTATATTGGCAAAGAGAGAGAGAGAGAGATACAGAGAGAGAGAGAGAGATACAGGCAGAGAGACAGACAGAGACAGATGAACACTTTTCCAATATCCATGAAAATCGGCTCCAGCAAGAGCGAACAAAAAGAGGGTCGACAGAGAACTCGGAATTGGCAAAAAAAAATACAATATATGCTAAATAATTATGGCCCAGTTTCTGTAAAGCAGTTAAAAATGGAAATCAAGGAATGTGTTTTTCTGGAGGAAGGAAGTTTTAGTAACATGCAGTTGCAAATGCTGAGGTCACCGTTGGAGGAGAGAGAGAAGGAGAAACGGAAGGGTAAAATAGAACCTGTGAATTGGAGAGATTATAACATGTTGAAGGCTGAGCCTGATATCAGGGAAATAAAATCTCGAATAAAAGATAGATCAAGTACACGTATAAACACCAGCGCACATGCACACACACACGGAAAACAACCTAATGAAGCTGTATAGTGTGTTAAGACTGAATAAATCCTGACCTTAATGGGTGCCCTCGAAGAGCTACAGCCCCGCTATGAGATCCACTTCGCGTAGATTCAGAGTTAACGGTCGCCGCCTCAGGTTCTGCTGAATCACCAATAGCATATCGTACCCACAATCAATTGAAGCAAGAATCCCTAAAGAAGTCGAGGCAATGTCCCAGTACCTTAAGCACCTCACGAAAGTCGATAACGTCTATTGTGGACTGATACCACCCAAGGACAAAACAACGGCAGAAATCACACCGTATGAGGCACACCTAAGGAGCAGCTTCATGAATGGAATGAAGTACGAAACAACAAAATAGGTAACAATGTACGTGTATTACCTGGGACACGGGAAAGCTGAATTAGATAGAACAATACGTGGTACATGCTGAAAAATTGCTGGCTCAAGAGAACCATAACCGGAAATTAAAGATGGAACAACAATCACATAAACATTAGCTTATTATGATGCAAATGGTCGTTCAGCCGTTGGAGGGAGGAACGGCGGGAAAAGAGAGAGGCACAGGTGGAGTTCGCAAAAGAAGAAGGGATCGCGGAAGTGCGCTTGCAGAGATAGATCTGGCTGGTGCTTTGTTTGCGAGCAATGGACCACTGGTCGAGACAGTGCCCGCACAGACAGTCTCAATCGATCCTGGAGGTTTGACAGCTTGGTGACTGACAGTGGACGACTGAGGTTGAGGTGGGCAAGCCACAAGGTACAGGTAAACCTCTTTCCTTTATACTTGGCACCGAAGAATCCCTGATGCTAATCTCTTCTACTAACCTAACGGGCACTGAGATGTGTCCCAACTCTATATTGAACATTGAGATTGCGAAGTGTGGACAATATGTTCAATATAACAATGATGTGTATATGTCGATGCCTACCTCTATGTTATATGTGGAAGGTACAACAGTTACCTTTTTGGTAGATACATGGTCAGCACATTCACTCCTCAAATCAAGACAGTTCAGAGAGTTGACGCAAATAAAGACGAGTGGAATGTTCCTGAACTCAATGGAGGCATCAGACGTCGTGATATGAGAGAGTTTTACCGCAAACATATTGTGTGAAATCAGTAATGTGTATACATTCTAATTCTCAATTTTGTTAGTGGAATTCTGTCCTTTACATTTGATGGCTCGGGATCTCATAGTGAGACTGGGGTTGTATTTGCTCAGTACTCCGATGGGCTTGCAGGTAATTCAAAGGGAAGATTCACAAGTGAAGACTGCAAAGTAAGACCCACGACCCCTGGTGTATGTCTATGAGTGGCGATTAAGCCAGAGAACAATGAGTTCATTGAGCAATTCACTAGCCCTGGAAGCAGGTAACCATGTTAATCCTATTAACACCGATTTTTCTTTGCGGGAATATGCTGCACTGCACAGCACTCATACACCACGATGGCCCCTAAGAGAAGTATTGATTCAGGAGATTGGTTAAACCAGGCCAGTTTTATTGAAGGGATGGCAGATATGCAGTCAGTGTGAACTTATGTCAAGTTCCTGTGAAGGCAAGTAAACTCTATATTTTTGAAGGCTACGTTCCTCGCGTGTCACTGGCGAAGGTGTCCAGTGACTGGTGGCAGGATTTGGGGCCATGGGTACTAAAGGCAAAAAGAACGAAATTTTGGGTGTTCTGGGACGATGTGGGTATGTGGTTTAATGCAGATGTGCAGACAAATAGGAAGAAATTAATTTGTCCAACTCAGGCAATAGAACAGTCGAGGTAACCCGCACTAGCCCCAAAGAGCCCAGAAGGCTGGCCTAGCGTTTCCCGAAGATAAACTTCTCAGACCCAAGATTAATAACTGTCCCTACTGAATTGTGGGTAAAAGGCAAACATGATGTGGGGCTTATACGAGGTTGTGAACCAATACGAGTAACTACACAATCGGAATATCGTCTTTGCAGGGCACAATACCCGTTAAAACCCGAGGCCATGCACGGAGTTACTCCAGTCTTTTAATCCTTCCCAAAGGCTAGAGAGATAATCCCCTATGTAAACTCACCGGTGAGAACTCCTATTTTTCTGATCAAAAAGGCAAACATTCCAAGTGAACCGGAGGAATGCAGGTTTGTTCAAGACCTACAGGCAGTCATAACAGTGTTGTCCCGCGCGCATCAAATGTTCCCAAACCCTATACTGTATTAGTTCAACTTAGACCGGACAGTAAATGGTTCCCTGCTGGGGGTTTAGCAAATACATTTTTCAGTGTAACGATGCATCCAGAGAGTCAATTCAGGTTCGCCTTTTCATTCAAAGGGAAATCTTATGAGTTCACACGACTTTGTCAATATTACTGCGAGTCACCCAACATATATAATGAGGCTCTACGCAGGAGTGTGGAGATTCTGGTTTTAACCCCTGTGTCTGAGCTCCTGCAATCTGTAGACGATTGCTTAATAGCAGCACCGACAGAGGAACAATGTGAGAAGGATTCCCTTGCATTGCACGAGGGAAGGGCACAAAGCCAGTCTCGCAAAGCTTCGATTTATGCAACAACAGGTGCAGTTCTTCAGTCACTTAATATCTGAACAAGGGAAGGCCATTGGTCAAGACAGAGTGCAAGTAATTCAGCAATTGCTATCCTTTTTGGGCATACGCTCCTACTGAAGAACGTTTATCCCACTTTACACAAATCTTGAGGCGCCCTGAAGTGACATGGCCCATGGAAAAGGGTAGCAGAACCAAGGTCCGTTGCAATGGATCCCAGCAGCCGAGTTGAATTGAAAAAGACGTTTCAAAGTACACCTACACTGGGGATTCCGAATCCAAACAAGCCTTCTGTTAAATGGTAGATGAGAAACATGGCTGCATGACATCTGTGTTATTGCAGGATCATGGGGGAAAATTCAGGCTGGCAGCTTATTTTTCGGCTAAGCTAGACCTCGTCGCGGCAAGATTGTGTAAATGCCTGTGAGCTGTGGTTGCCGTGTCCAGGGATATAATCGGCTATGGCGACTTAACCAAACTGATCGCACATGCAGTATCCTTTCTGCTTTCCGAGCAAAAGACAGCACATACGTCGGCAGCGCGTTGACTCAGATACAAAACTGTGTTATTGGAGAAGTCTAACATTGCAATAAAACGATGTAACGTCCTTAATGGTGTTATTCCTCTCACTAGAGAAGGAGACGGAAACCCACACGATTGTATCGCTGTAATTAATGAAAAATGCTGCCTAGACAAGACTTGCAGAATTCACCAATTCAGAATCCAAATATGGCGTTTTTCTTTTATGGATGGGTCAGCATTCAGGAGCAAGGAGATAGGCCAGAATTTTATTGGGCATGCTGTAGTAACTACCCATGAGGTATTCAAAGCGGGATCACTCGCTTCTCAACTGTCAGCGCAAGCAGCGGAGCTGATTGCCTTGACTGAGACATGTAAATTGGCTAAGGGAAACACAGCGAATATTTAACCGATAGCAGATACGCATTCGGAGTTCCACATGATGTTGGAACCCTGTGGAAGTACAGGAACTTCTTGACCTTCACCGGAAAGCCCATCACACACCGTGATCAGATTTCTGACCTCTTGGAAGCAGCCGTATTGCCTTAATCAATCGCTGTGTGTAAATATGATGCCCACACGAAAAATAACGATTCCGTTTCTCAAGGAAATGCAAGGGCAGACTCAGCGGCAAGGACGGCAGCCCAGCAGCCGGTAAATGATCAGTTTGACATGGGAATGACGAAAATCCTTACCCAAACAGCAGACGTGCGGGAGTCACAGTCGAAGTCCAGGCTTGAAGACACGTTTGAGTGGGAAAAAGCAGAGTGCAGTTTGAGGTAAGGGGTATGGTGTGGCCCCAATGTTAAACCTTTTCTACCACGATCACTATTTCCAGTCTATGCCAAACTGCCACACGGTAAGGAACATGCGTCAAAAGTGGGGAGATATGACAGCATTTCAGCACAGTGGTACACTGAGGGATTTACTTATTACTTCCAGAAATATTGTGAACGATGTGTTATCTGTGCCACAATAATGTGGGGAGGGGAATACAGATGAGTCATGTAGCACTTCCGAAACCCCAAAAACAATTTGAACATTTACAGCTGGATTTTACGAAACTAACACACTGAGAAGGAAAAATGTATTGTCTGGTAACAGTTGATATGATTTCCAAATGGGTGCAAGCATACCCCACGGCAAAACAGAATGCCAGTGCCGTAACCAAAGCTTTCCTAACTGAAATAATTCCGAGATGGAGCATCCCTGAGAGGCTTAGTAGTTCCAAGGTTTGTGAAGGTTTATAGCTCCGGTTGAGGTTTAGGGTTTAGGTTTGATCACTGAGCTGTACGTTTTTTATCCAGACGTTTCATTCCCTGGCTAGGTAACATCATCAGTGGCGACTTCCAAGTGAAGCAAAGCTGTTGTCTCCTGCTTTCTATTATTTGTTTGTCCTGGATGGGGTTCCTGGGGTTCGTGGTGATGTCATTTCCTATTCGTTTTCAGAGGGGTTGACAGATGGTAAATAGATCTATGTGTTTGTTTATGGCGTTGTGTTTGGAGTGCGAGGCCTTTCGGAATTCTCTGGTGTGTCTGCATATACAGCAAACCGACAAATACTGACCAAATACTTAACTACACCAGCAACCATCCCAACACGCAAAAAGGAAGCTGTATCAGAACACAATTCCAATGAACCATCACACATTTCAGCTCAGACGAACTTCGGAAAACAGAGGAGAACCACCTATACAACGTATTCAAGAAGAACGGATACTTAAAAAATCCAGTCCACAGATTCCTCAGGAACAAACCACGACAAGTAGACCTAACACAGCCTGAAACCCTATCGACCTTTCCGTACATCAATGAAGTCTCAGAAGTGGCAGTCAGACTACGAAGACTCCTCGGAATCCCACCAACACTCTCAAACAAAACTAACAAATTTAAAAGACCCAGTGCAACCCATGGACAAAACCAACATCATATACAAATTTCATGCAAGGACTGCCACAAACACTACATAGGACAAACAGGAAGAAAGTTAGCCACTAGGATACAGAACACCAGCGAGCCACAAAAAGACACGACCCTCTCTCCCTCGTAGCTCTTCACACGGATGAAAGAAAAGCACCATTTCGTCTGGGACAACACATCTATCCTGGGACAGGCTAAGCAAAGACATGCCAGAGAATTCTTTGAGACCTAGCTCTCCAACCACAATGCCATAAAAAGACATTTATCGCGATAGCATCTATCAATCCCTCAGAAAACGAACAGGAAATGGCATCACCACAAACCCCAGAAACCCCATCCTGGACAAACATATAACTAGAAAGCAGGAGACAACAGCTTCTCTTCACTTGGAGTTCGTCACTGATGATGTTACCAAGAACAAAGAACACAGAAAAAATACAGCGCAGCACAGGACCTTTGGCCCTCGATGTTGCGCCGATCCAACCCCACCTAACCTACACTAGCATACTATTTTCCATATGCCAGGTAATGAAACGTCTGGATATCAAACCTACAGCTCAGCGAGCAAACCTACAATCTCGGCTTCGTCGTGACAGTAGGACACCATTTGTCCATAATGCCCTACAGTCAATTAGTGAGTATTCGGGAATAAACATAAGATAACCCTGTGCCTACTACCAAACGAGCGGTAGGGCAGCGGAAATAGAAACTTCTACATTAAAAAATAAATTGACAAAATGCTGTGAGGAACTGGGGATGACATGGACAAAGGCACTTCCAATTGTGCTAATGTGAATGAGATCTAGGAGGATAGGGAGAGTTAATCTTAGCCCGTTTGAGATTTTGTTTGGTACGCCGCCAAACACAGTAATTGTCCCGAGACGTAAGGGAAGCCAGAAAACAGGCCACTGTGAGGATGAGATTATGTGTTACTGCATGAAACTCTCGACACTTCTGTCCCAAATACAGAATCAAGTGAAGACAGCACCTCCCCAATCAGCAGAAGGGAACATGTACGATCTATAACCTGGAGCCTGAATAGTGGCAAAAGACTTCAGGAGGGAAAACAGGAAGGCGAAGAGCTGGCTGGGACCGGTTCAAGTACACCTTACAGCACAGATCGCTGTTACGATCGCCGGAATAGCCACGTGGATACACGCCAGCCATTACAAACTTGCAGCTGGGACTGAGGAAACATTGCACAACACCAAAACCAATTTAGAGCAAGTATTTATTGGAAGACTTAAGCAAATGTGGGGCTGCCCCAGTTCACACTGTTGGCAAGCGCCCTGGTAGGACTATTCATAAAGGCAGGGGCGTCTGGGATGCAGCAGCTGACGGTAATCTTAACTGAAATGACGAAGTGGATCTTTACATGCGACCCATAGCCGTTCAGTAACAAGGACGACTATAAATTCGATCATTAAGATTTATGCAGGGATCCATGCCGCGGAGGTGACTGGCACTTAGTAGTAGCCACCACGGCAAAAGGAGCACCTGACATGGGAAATAGATATTCTATGATCCAAGTAAGACTCAGAAGACCAATGAGGGAGTCTCGTGGTGTGGAATAGATATATCCTTCTCCGACTACTGCAGACAGGTGAATATAGTGGTGCAGTCGCCCCACCTCCGCCCTGCGAGATGCAGTGCAGAATGCACTACAGACGATAGGAGCACTGGAGCATGGCAATCAATCAAACCAGATCATGGACCTAATCCCAAGCCGGGCAAAGGTCATTAATGACACACACGAACGCGAAGCAGGAGGGAAATTTGCCTGCTGGAACTAAATGGCGTAAATGCGACGCCAGTGGGTTGGGAGCTGCGAAGGGCCATTGCTAGATGTGAAGGGAACAGAGCATGTGCTTTGGTCATAAGACAAAACGAGAGATTAGACGTTGGCTACACTTGTTGGATATGTTTGCACACAGCACAAAGGTAGACTGCCCAGCAAATTACTGAGAGCCTGGCGAGAAATGCCAGCTGTCTGCTTCCACGGGAGGCGACTAGCCTGACCCTGATAGTGGGGTGCAGTTTGGGCAAATCTCGTGTCACCACCCGAACTCCAGGCTAACTACAGCCCCAAGCCTGACACGCTACCAACCACAGCAGTCCAGATAGTGGATTGCAGGGGAGAAACGTGTATTTGCACCAATCGGGGGAGACTAATTTTGGGTATCTCCCAGTGTACTTGAACAATGACTCTTGTACAGCAACATGCGCAAATGATACGACCATAAATATTGCTTGTTCCTTTATCAATGGTCAGACCATGAGTGGCACAGTGGTTGGCATTACTGCCTAACAGCGCCGGACAACCCGGTTAAATTCCCGTTTCAGGCGACTGACAGTGTGCAGTTTGCACAGTCTCCCTGTGTCTGCGTGAGTTTCCTCCCACAGTCACCAAGATGAGCAGGCCGGGTGAATGGGCCATGCTAAATTGCCCTTAGTGTTAGGTGTTAGGTAAATGTATGGGTGGGTTGCGCTTCGGCTGGTGTGTGTGGACTCGTTGGGCCTAAAAACCTGTTTCCACACTGTAAGTAATCTAATCTAATCTAATCAGGATGGCAGGTATAATATGGGCAGATGGCGGAAAAGGATCCCACCACTGCCCCGGGGAGAAAGGGGTGCTGCTACACCGCGATACTGTCCACCAACACAACAGCATTCGCCCTAAAAGGTAGCAATTGCCGAACTCGAAGGGGCATCCCTCTGCATTGAACTGGGTCCACGCTCGCAGAACATCCTTGCATATGGTGTATTCGCACATGAGACGGAGGAAGGCCTAGCACTTATTAACACTGAGTTAATGGCGGTTAGGAAGCAGTGACACAAAATCGATTAGTACTAGACATCCTGACGGCCGAGAGAGGGGGTGTCTGCAAAACGTTAGGTACCTCATACTGTATTAATATTCCTGACGACTCCCAAAATATTACTGGTTTAATGAATGATATGAAGGCAGCTATATGCCGGCCTCCAAAGCAGATGAATCCTGCTCCCGAAGGCTCACGTCCCTGATGGAGGATGGGGGTATTGGCCTCTATCGTTCTACTAGTTGTAGGACTGGTCTTACTCATACTGCTTTCACTAAGCCCCTAGTTGTGTACCTGCCTACACACTTGCTTATGAATGCAGTAGGATACGAAATGTTAAACTATCCGTGGCCCCAAAGAAGGAAGAACCGATTGCTTGTCCGCACCCTACAGCGACGTTGACGAATGTGACGTGTGAAGATGGGCTGTGTATCGGACAAACCAGGGAAGTGGAAAAAACACCACAAAGCTTTGTTAGAGTTAGGTGGGGGTGTATGAGGAAATACCTGGAGTTCATAAATTATTTTTGATGCATAGCTATCTGGCTTTTTTTTGGTTGTTGTCCTTGTAAAATGACAAGAATTTGGAAAATGTAATGCAAAATTGACAAAATTAACCATTACTGTGAAATCTGTCAGAGAATGTTTTGCAAAATTTAATACTTTGCTGCAATATGCAAATACTTTGCTGAATTCTGCGTCGAGGAGTCAGCTTGTCCTTGTGGAACTTTGCAAACATTTCACCTGGCCTTGCGAGCAGCCGAGTTCATAAAAAAGCTTCGGAAAACATAAAGACAATTATGTCCAAGGCATGGGAATGAGAAAATATGAGCTCGTATGTTTCCCAACACTTGTCCTTCAGCATGTGATAAGAATAGTATAAAAAGAATATGTGAATTTTGTTCACAGCCATTACATAAGACACTTTTGCCAAGTATATTAGCCGCCCTGCATGCAGAGGTTGAAAAATAAAGCCTTTCCTTTGCTCTTCCTAGCAGTTGATTCGAGTCGATTAAATTTCCATGACAGGCGTCAGGGTGTCAGGGTGTCAGGCAGTGGGAGAATTGTTGGGTATCACTAAATGGGAGAATTGTTGCACTGTGCCATTACATTGGAAAATTAGTACAAATTCTCTATTCATTAAAGAATTTGAGCAGAACACCTCTGATTGGAAGAATAGGGGCAGGGAATCATTGAGAAGGAAAATTTTGCAAGCAGCAGTAAAGTCGAGTATCGAGTCCGCCCTCCAAGAAATGAAAAAAAACTTTGGAGCAGGGAATCAATACGTGGAGGAAGTGTATCAGGAAACAACACAATGGGACAATTGACGCAGGGCATCAATAGGAGAGTTGGTGCTGATGTCACGAAAGTAGAGAATTGGTCGAAGACGTGGGAGAACTGGTGCTGAATAATATTAAATGTGGTGGAGGTGCAGAAGCTGATGAAAATAAGATTCGCGCAGGATTCGAAAATGGTAGAATGGCGCACGGAAGTGAAGCTGTATTTGGGACAATTGTTGCATGAACCATAAAATAGAAAAATTGGACAGTGGAACTTTAACAGCGAATTAGGGTAGGACAGCACTATCTCAGAGAGACAGAGTTGCGTTCCCCACACTGGGAGAAGTTGGTTTGGGTATCAATGGACATGAGAATTGTTTCAGGGCAATATTGAATTCGAGAATTGGTGTGGGGTGCTTAAAGCATGCAGACTTGGAACAGAGCATATTTAAATGGGAGAACACGGGCAGGAATCAGTAAGTCGGAGAAACGTTGTAAAGTGCAGGAAAGTGGCCATTCGATGCAGGGCGACAATAATGAAAAAGCTTTGAGCAGTAAACCATTATGTGGAAGATGTATGTCAGGAAACAGCAAAGCAGGAGAGTTGGGGCAAGGCAATACTCAGTGGGAGAGTTTCTTCAGATCATGACGAAAGGGTGGATTAGTGCAGGATTGGCAATTTGAGAATTTGATGCAGTAAACGCCAAAATTGGAGAATTACAGTAGGGGACCACGACATGGGAGAATCATTGCAGCTACATAGTTAATGGAAGAAGTGGTGCGGAGTGGACCTAAATTAGATATTTGATGCAAGTCACCATGAAAACGTAGAATTAGATTAGGGCTCTCTTAAAAGCGAGATTTGAACTTGGGCATCAGAAAATGAGAGATTCTTACTGGGATATGATGAAATGGCAGAATTAGTATCATTATAAGAAAAAGCAGGTGAATTTACTGTCGGAGTATGAAGAAATGGGAGAATAAGTATAGGGGTATGGTAAATGGGATAATCCGTAAGTGCGAGATGACAAAATTGGTGGGAGTGCCAAAAATATCAGAGAATTAGAGCAGACCACGTCTAAATACGTGAATCGGGGAAGGGAATCAGTGTAAAGGAGAAATGTTGGAAGCAGCAGCAAAATAGGTATTCGGGTCAGAGCACCACGCAATGAAAATAAAAACTGAGCAGGGCACCCATACGTGCAAGAGGTGTACAGGGAATAACCGAAGGGAATGAATTGATACAGGGCATCAAAATTTGTAGAATTCACGCAAGTGCTATTAAATTCGAAGTGGGAGAACTGGGGCTGGATAATATTAAATGGAAGAATTGATGCTTTTCCAGAATTTGTGCAGGATTGATAAATGGGAAAACGTGTGCAGCGTAGTGAAACACTGAATATAAAGATGGAGAATCGCTGCAGAGAAACAGACACTCTGTTCAACTTGTGCATCCCTAATATTTATGAATTTAACAGTGCACCAACGAATGGGACAATAATTGCAAGGAATGACGAAATGGAACCGTAGACAAGCGTTTATCTCAGTAAGAACATTTGGAACTGGGGGTCAGATAATGGGGAAAACGGTTAGGTACAGCAGCGAATGGGAGATTTGTTTCAGGGCAGGAGTAAATCGGAGATTTGGTGCAGTGCAGCAGTAAATGGAGCAGGACATACTGTATTGGAGGATTAAAGGAGGGAACCCATAAATGGGAGAATGCAACTAGGGCACTCCACCGGTTCTCAGACAATATCACCGCTCTCAATGATTTGGAGATGCCACTGTTGGACTGGGGTGAACAAAGTTAAAAATCACACAACACCAGGTTATAGTCCAATAGGTTTAATTGGAAGCACAGTAGCTTTCGGAGCGTCGCGATTTTTAACATAGCTCTGAATGTTTGACAAGTCACTCGCTCAGGACTCAATCACAGACAATAAGGCACGTCTCATCACTGACCCTCCTAAAACGAAGCATTACCCCGCTCCAAACCTCCAAGCATCTCAGAATACTTCAGTACTGCTCCCCACGAACTGCAGTGAAAAGAGCCACTGGCTGTGTCTTAACTCTTTGTTAATAGTTCAGTTCCGCAGTTGCAAAGTGCAACAAGACCAGAAACTAGGGATTTCATACTATTAGAGTGTGAGATCAGAGGCAGTACAAAAGCGCCGTCAAACGGCCAGTATCGTGTGAGTAAGCCCGCACTTTCAGATGGCCAGAACTGAGGAAGTGCACTATTCCTGGAGATTCTGTCTGACACTTTACTGTGAAAGGAGTCAGTCAAATGAGAGGATCAGCACTGCGGTTATTGCAGATCGATAATGAGGGCACTCCTGAAGGAGGACTGCAATTTCACTCCTGAGGCGGTGTCTCGCCGTTAGAGTTGCAGCCTGGGAGAATGCCTCATCATCAGAATGTCAGCCTGTGGCAGTGTCTCACGATCAAAGATCGGCCTGAGACAACGCAGCACCGCCAGAGGGTCAGCGTAAGGCAGTGCCACACGGTCAGATGGTCAGCATGAGGCAGTGCCTCTTTGTCAGAGGGTGGGTCTGAGAGGGCCTCAACGTCAGATGAAGTGCCTCAATGTCAAAGGGGCAGTGTAGCATTAAACAGGAACATTGGTGCAGTGCAGCACTGAATGGGAGACTTGGGCAGTGCAGCACTAAATGGGAGAATGTGGGCAGTGTAGCTCTGAACGGGAGAATTGGGGAACTGTCACTCGAAATGGGAAAACACGGCGAGCACGAAACCAAATAGGGAGAAATGGGACAGAGAATGTTGAATAAGAGAATTGGACTGGGGCACCAGTAAATGTGAAAATTGTATAGGGCAATATTGAGTGGACAACCTCTTCCAGATATCAGGAAATGGGAGAAATGGTATTGTACAACACTGAACTGGAGAATTAATGCAGGGCATCAGTAAATGACCGAATTGGTGCAAGACAGTAATATCTTCAAGACTTGCAGCAAATTGATGAACAGAGGCACCGAATCAAGAAATCGGATAAATGCTAAGGGTTATGATGGAGATTAACTAAAGGAAAAAACGGAACGTCTGGATTCAATTTTAATAAGTTTAAAATCACACAACACCAGGTTATAGTCCAACAGGTTTACTTGGAAGCACACTAGTTTTCGGAGCGACGCTCCTTCATCAGGTGATTGTGGAGGGCTCGATCGTAACACAGAATTTAAAGCAATAATTTGCAGTGTGATGTAACTGAAATTATATATTGAAGAATTGATTGTCTGTTAAGCCTTTCATCTGTTGGAATACAGTGATAATTTCAATTCTTTCATGTGAAAATCACAAAACCCTTTTTTTAATTTGCATTCTCGGGTTAGCTGTTAACAATGGTGATAGCTAGACAATATTACAGAATTTTTGCAGGAAGTGGGAGAAATGGTGCTGGATCATACTCAATGCAGCTGGAGTGCAGTTGCTGACTGAAAGAAGATTTCTGCAGGATTGGTACAATGGTGCACGGAAGTGAAGCTGTATTTGGGAAAATTGTTGTACAAACCACGAGAATGGAAAAAAACTGTGCAGTGGAAGGATTACAGCGAATTGGAGTATGGCACCACTAACTCAGCGAGTCACAGTACGGCACCCCTCGCTAGGAGAATTTCGTTTGATTATCAATACATATGATAATTGTTTCGGATAACATTGAATGGGAGAATTGGTGTGGGGTACTCACAGCATAGAGAATGGGAACAGAGCATGTGTAATGGGAGAACACGGGCAGGGAATGAGTAGGTCAGAGATATGTTATAAAGAGCAGGAAAGTGGAGATTCGATTCTGGCAACACTAAATGAATAGAATTTGAGCATGGCACGATTATGTGGAAGATGTATATAAGGAAGTAACCAAACGGGAGACTTCGAACAAGATAATACTCAATGGGAGAGTTTGTGCAGTTCATTATTAAAGTCAAGATTTGTTCGAGTTTGCCAATTTCGCGATTTTATGCAGAAAAAAAACAAAATTGGAGAACTCTGGCAGTGGACCACCACATGAGAAAATCATTGCAGAGAAATAGTTAATGGAAGAAATGGTGCAGAGTGGAACTAAAGCAGAAAATTCGTGATAGGCACATTTAAATGCAAACATGAGCGTAGGAAACCCTTTAGTGGGATATCTGGACGAGGGCAACAGGAAATTAGATTATTTGTATCGGGATATGAGAAAATGGGAGAATTATTATTGGCAGTTTGAGGACGTGAGAGACATAGAATCGGGGTGTGAGGAAGTGGGATGATGAGTGTAGGGATATGATAAATGGATGAATTGGTGGGCATCAGTAAATAGGGAGATTAGAAAATTGGTGGGAGTGCCAATACATGAGAGAAATGGAACAGAGCACATCAAAATGCAAACTCGGGACAGGGAATAAGTGAAAAATAGAAACCCTGCAAGCATCAGTAAAATAGACAATCGGATCAGTGCACCACGAAATAAAAAATAAATGAGAAGGGCATGTGGAAGAGTTGTATCAGGGTACAACTAAATAGAATGAATTGATGCACGATATCAATAGTTAGGGAATTCAGGCAGGTGCTATTAAATGCTAAATGGAAGAACTGGATCAGGACGATCTTTAATAGGAGAGTTGGTGCAGTTCCATGATTTATGCATGATTGATAATTGGGAGAATTGGTGCAGAGCAGTGAAACACGAAATAGAATCATAGAGACGTGCCCCAAATTACAAATCAAACTTGTCAATGCTTAAAATTTAAGAATTTAACAGCGCACCAAGCAACAGGAGAATCACTGCAAGGGATTACTAAATGGAAGAATTGTGCAAGGGTTTATCTCACTGAGAGAATTTGGAACAGGACATCAGATAATGAGGGGATTGGTGTCCTGTAGCAGAAAATGGGAGATTTGGTGAAGTTTAGCAGTAAACTAGGTAGGAAAATACTGGATGGGAGAATTAGAACAGGGCATTCGAAATGCGAGAATGGAGCGAGCGCACTCCATCAGTTCTCAGACAATGCAACATCAATGTCTCCGTGAAAAGTCAATCCCTCAGGACTGAATCTCAGGCAATAAGACATTTCCCCAATTCTGACCCTCCCAAAAAGGGAGCCCTTCCCCGTACCAACACTGCAACAGTGTTGTAATACCACAGCACTGGTCCCCCCAACCTTCAGTACAAAGTGTCACAGGCTGAATATTGGTGCTGTGTTCGTAATACAGTCCCCTAGTGCCTCAGTGCAGTGAGGCAAAAACGGAGGGCTGCCACACTACAGCAGTGTGAGAAAGGAGGTCTTCCAAAACCTTATTAGTTGGCCAGCAACGAATGTTAAGCACACTCCTGCCAGATGGCCAAAACCAAAGAAGTGCCCCATTCCTTGTTATATGATTGCCGCTAGAGAATTAAAGGAGATCCTCACGATGAGAGTTCAGCACTGTGGGTATTGCAGCTCGAGGATAAGGATTCTCCTGTTGAAGGACGGCAATTTCAGTCCTGAGGCAATGACTCACCACCAGAACCTCATTCTGATGCACTGCCTCACCGTCAGAGAGTCAGCTTAAGGCTGACTACAGGCCTCACCGTTAAAGTGTCAGCCAGAGGCAGTGCCTCTTTGTCAGAGAGTCAGACTGAGACCGTGTCTCATCGTCACAGTGTAACCCTGAGGCAGTGCCACACCGTCAGACGACATTTGACAATGTCAAAAAGGCAGTGTAGCACTAAACGGGAGAACTGGGGCAGTGTAGCAGAAAATGGGAGAGTTGGGCCAGTGTCGCTCCAAATGGGAAAACAAGGGAAGTACAAATCTGAGTGGGAGAATTGGGGAAGGACAACACTGAATTGGAGATTTAGCTTGTGCACCAGTAAATCTGAGAATTGGTACTGGGAGTCACTGATTGGAGAACCTCTTACAGAAGTCAGTAAATGGGAGAATTAGTATTGCAGTACCCTGAACTGGAGAACAGGCACAGGGCATCATAAAATGAAAGAATTGGGACTTTATCTTCGTGAATTAGAGGACATTGGAGTACATGGTATGTGAATCTGGGCATAGGACAAATGTTACAAAGGAGTAATGATGGAGATTCAATAAAGGGAACAACTGACCGTCCAGGTTTAATTTTAATCAATCTGTTCTGATGTATTATGACACACCGTGTTTGAGCAGTGCACCCCTCACTAGGAGAATTGGGTTGGGGCATGAGTGAATATGAGAATTGGTTTACGGAGAGAGATTTAGTGTGGGGTGCAAATAACATAGAGAACTACAACAGACCATATGTGAACGAGAGAACTCGGGCAGAGAATCAGTATGTAGGAGAATGTTGGAAAGAGCCGGAAAGTGGAGATTCGTTACAGGGCACCACTATATGAAAATAATTTTGGCAGGCTACCGTTATGTGGAAGATATATACCAGGAAACAACCAAATGGGAGAGCTGGGGAACGACAACACCCAATGTGCAAGTTTGTTTCGTTCATGACGAGAAGGAGCATTTGTGCAGGTTTGCAGATTTGCTGCAGAAAACACCAAAAATGGAGAAATCCAGCAGTGGACCACTATATGGGGGAATGATTGTAGAGACATAAGTCATAGAAGAATTGGTGTAGCGTGCATCTAAATTAGAGAATTCGTGTTGAGAGAATTAAATTAGGGAACCCCAAAATGGGAAATTTGGTGTAGGGCATCAAAAAATGAGAGAATTCGTGTAAGGGTAACTGGAACCTGAGGGGAACCAGTATCCTTGGGGGGAGGTTTGCTAGTGTTCTTGGGGGGGGGGGGGGGCTGGGCGGGGTTAAACTAACTCTGCAGGGGCATGGGAACCCAGATTGTAGCTTCAGGGTGCAGGGCCTGGAGTGTAGGGAGGTTAGGAACATGGCATCAATTTCCAAGGAGGGTGCCTGTAAACAGGGAAGTGGCTTGAAGTGTGTATACTTCAATGCAAGAAGTATACGAAATAAGGTAGGTGAACTTGCAGCGTGGGTTGGTACCTGGGACTTCGATGTTGTGGCTATTACGGAGACATGGCTAGAACAGGGACAGGATTGGCTGTTGCAGGTTCCGGGATTTAAATGTTTTAGTAGGGTCAGAGGTGGGGGTAAAAGAGGGGTAGGTGTGGCGTTGCTTGTCAAAGATAGTATTACAGCGGTGGAAAGGACGATGGATGAGGACTTGCCATCTGAGGTAGTTTGGGCTGAGGTTAGGAATAGGAAAGGTGAGGTCACCCTGTTAGGAGTCTTTTACAGGCCTCCTAATAGTCCTAGAATCATTGAAGAAAGGATTGGGAAGGTGATTCAGGAGATGAGTGACAGTAATAGGGTGGTTGTTATGGGGGACTTTAACTTTCCTGATATTGATTGGGAAAGCTATAGCTCAAGTTCGTTAGATGGGTCAGTGTTTGTTCAATGTGTGCAGGAGAGTTTCCTGACACAATATGTAGACAGGCCAACAAGAGGTGAGGCCATACTGGATTTGGTTCTGGGTAACGAACCAGGCCAGGTGTTAGAATTAGAGGTAGGTGAGCACTTTGGGGATAGTGACCATAATTCGGTGATTTTTACACTCGTGATGGAGAGGGAAAAGTGTGTACTACAGGGCAAGAGTTATAGCTGGGGTAAGGGAAATTATGATGCGGTGAGGCATGACTTAGGATGTGTGGCTTGGAAAAGTAGACTCCAAGGCAAGAGTGTAAATGATATGTGGAACTTGTTCAAGGGGCAACTATTGAGTGTCCTTGATAATTATGTACCTGTCAGGCAGGAAGGAAACGGTCGTGCGAGGGAGCCGTGGTTTAATAAGGAATTGGAATCCCTTGTGAAATGGAAGAGGGCGGCCTATCTCAAGATGAGACGTGAAGGTTCAATTGGGGCGATTGAGAGTTATAGGGTAGCCAGGAAGGACCTGAAGAGATTGCTAAGAGCAGCAAGGAGGGGACATGAAAGGTCCTTGGTCGATAGGATTAGGGAAAACCCTAAGGCTTTCTATAGGTATGTTAGGAATAAAAGAATGACTAGGGTAGGAATAGGTCCAGTCAAGGATAGTAGTGGGAAGTTGCGTGTGGAGGCGGAAGAGATTGGGGAGACACTGAATGAATACTTTTCTTCAGTATTTACTCAGGAACAGGGCATTGTTGTCGATGAGAATACTGAGTCACAAATAAGTAGAATGGATGGCTTTGAGGTATGTAGAGAAGAGGTGTTGGAAATCCTGGAAAAGGTGAAAATAGATAAGTCCCCTGGGCCTGATGGCATTTATCCTAGGATTCTCTGGGAAGCAAGGGAGGAGATTGCAGAGCCATTGGCCTTGACTTTTATGTCCTCTTTGTCTACAGGAGTAGTGCCAGAAGACTGGAGGATAGCAAATGTGGTTCCCTTGTTCAAAAAGGGGAGTAGGGATAACCCTAGTAACTATAGGCCGGTGAGTCTCACTTCTGTTGTGGGCAAAGTCTTAGAGAGAATTGTAAGGGATAGGATTTATGCACATCTGGATAGGAATAATGTGATCAAGGATAGTCAGCATGGTTTTGTGAAGGGCAAGTCGTGTCTCACAAACCTTATTGAATTCTTTGAAAAGGTGACGAAGGAGGTTGATGAGGGGAAAGCGGTAGATGTGGTATATATGGATTTTAGTAAGGCGTTTGATAAGGTTCCCCATGGTAGGTTACTACAGAAAATACGGAGATATGGCATTGAGGGTGAGTTGGAGGTTTGGATTAGGAATTGGCTGGATGGAAGAAGACAGAGGGTAGTAGTTGATGGCAAAGTTTCTTCATGGAGTGACATCACTAGCGGTGTTCCGCAAGGATCTGTTTTGGGACCATTGCTGTTTGTCATTTTTATAAATGACCTGGAAGAGGGGTTAGAAAGTTGGGTGAGCAAGTTTGCAGATGATACGAAAGTCGGAGGAGTTGTTGACAGTGAGGAAGGATGTGGCAGGATATAGAGAAGCTGCAGAGCTGGGCAGAAAGGTGGCAGATGGAATTCAATGTAGCTAAGTGTGAGGTGATTCACTTTGGGAAGAATAACAAAAAGATGGGGTACTGGGCTAATGGTCGGATACTTGGTAGTGTGGATGAGCAGAGGGATCTTGGTGTCCATGTACACAGATCTCTGAAAGTTGCCACCCAGGTAAATAGTGCGGTGAGGAAGACATATGGCGTACTGGCTTTTATTGGTAGAGGAATTGAGTTCCGGAGTCCTGAGGTCATGATGCAGTTGTATAAGACTCTGGTGCGGCCGCATCTGGAATATTGTGTGCAGTTTTGGTCGCCATACTATAGGAAGGATGTGGAGGCATTGGAACGGGTGCAGAGGAGGTTTACCAGGATGTTTCCTGGTATGGAAGGAAAATCGTATGAGGAAAGACTGAGGCACTTGGGGCTGTTTTCACTAGAGAAAAGAATGTTTAGGGGTGACTTGATTGAGGTGTACAAGATGATTAGGGGGTTAGATAGGGTAGACAGTATGAACCTTTTCCCACGTATGGAGTCGGGTATTACAAGGGGGCATAGCTTTAAATTAAGGGGGGTAGATATAGGACTGATGTTAGGGGTAGGTTCTTCACTCAGCGAGTCGTAAGTTCATGGAATGCCCTGCCAGTAACAGTGGTGGACTCTCCCTCTTTATGGGCATTAAAGCGGGCATTGGATAGGTATATGGAGGATAGTGGGTTAGTGTAGTTTAGGTGGGCTTGGATCGGCGCAACATCGAGGGCCCAGGGGCCTGTACTGCGCTGTATTCTTCTATGTTCTATGTTCTATGTATATGGAATCGGAAGAATTATTATTGTCCTATGAGGAAGTGGGAGAATTAGTATTCGGGTATGAGGGAATAGGAAAACTGCATGGAGTTACCAGGAAATGGGCGAATGGATTTGCATCATTTATGGGGAGATTAGAAAATTATTGGAAGTAGCAACATGTTATAGAATTGGAGCAGTTCATATCTTCATGGGAGAATCGGTCCAGGGAATCAGTGACAACAGGAAATGTTGGAAGCATCAGAAAGTTAGAGATTTGGATTAGTGCACCACGATATGAAAACAAAAATGAGCAGGGCACCCCGATGTGGAAAAGAAAAATTAAATGGAATGAACTGATACAGGAGGTCAATAATTGGAGAATTCAGGTTGTTGCTAGTAAATTGTAAATGGGAGAACTGGGGCATGTTAATACACAATGGGATAGTTGATGCGGCTTCAGGATTTGTGTAGGATTGATAAATGGGAGAGTTGATTCAGGGCAGTGAAACCCTCAATAGAATCATAGAAATGTGTTGCACAGAAACAGCCCATTCGTTCCACCTTATCCATGCCTACATTTAAGAATCCAACAGACCAGCAATGAATTACAGAGTCATTGCAAAGAATGATGAAATAGAGGAATCGGGTAAGTGTTTATCTCAGTAACAACAGTGCATCAGATAATGTGGTAATTGGTGAAGTATCGCAGTAACTGGGAGAAATTGTACAGTGTATCATTAAATGGATGAGAGAATTAGAGGAGCGCACCCCTAAGTGGGAGAATGAGGCTAGGGCACTCTCCCACTTCTCAGATAATCCCACAGCACTGACCTTGTGACAACCCGCTGGCTCAGGAGTGAACCTCAGACAATAAGACACTTCCACACTTCTGACCCTGCAAAACGGAAGCACTCTTCCGTACCTACTTCCAAAATTTTCTGAATACTCCCCGTGAGTCCTGCTCCCCGTGAGTACATTCCAAATAGCCACTGGCTGAATATTAATCCTTTGGTCCTAATGCATTCCCCGAATGCCTCATTGCAATGAGGCCAGAACTGAGGGCTGCCACACGAGTGGAGGTTGAGGACAGCTGTAGTACAGAAGCTCTGTCTGAAGACCAGAACCGACTGACTAACACCCTCCTAGCAGATAGCCAGAACCGAGGAAGTGCCCCATGCCTGGAGATCTTGTCTGGCATTACATAATTAAAGTAGACCCTCACATTGAGAGAATCACCACTGTGGGTATTGCAGCTCGATGATTAGCGCACTCCTGACCGAACACTGCAATGTTAGTCCTGAAGCAATGACCCTTTGTCAGATGATCAGCCTGAGGCAGTGACTTACCATCAAACGAGGTATGTCAATGTCAAATGAGCAGTGGTTCATCAAACTCGAATAGTACGCCATGCAGAACTAAATGGGAAAATTTGGGCAGTATCGCTCGAAAGAGGTGAATTGGACAGTGTTTCACAAATTGGGAGAGTTGGCGCAGTGTAGCATTAAACGGGAGACTGAGGGCAGAGTAGAACTAAATGGGACAATCGGGGCAGTGTGGCAATAACTGGGAGTTTTGGAACAGAGTAGCAGTAAACGGGAGATTTGTGGCGGTGTATATCTTAAAGGGAGATTTGGAGATGCGTCACACTAAATTGGAGATACGGGATAGTGTTGCACTAAATGCGAGATTTGGGGGAGTATAGATCTGAAAGGGAGAGCTGGGACGGTGAAGCTCGAAATGGGAGAATTGGGATAGTGTAGTACTAATCGGGGAACTGTAGCAGTGTAGAACATTGGTAGAATTGGGGCAGTGCAATGCAAAATGGGGGAGTTGGAGGCGTGTAGTACTAAGTGGGAGAATTGGTGCAATGTAGTACAAAGAAATCTTCGTACAAGTGCAGATTCATAGCACAGTAGAAATGGAGTTACAGGTACCGAGAACAGTGAGAAGGTGATCATTTTGCTTGCTTGCATTGTTCAGTCCATTGTGCTTCGAAGTTCGGCGGTCATTGCGGCTGTACAATACATTGCCGCGTCCAGTTTTCGAATACTGCATGCATTTCTGTTGACCCTGCAACCTATCGGATGTTGTGAATATTGAAATTTCACATGTAAGCTTTACAAGGATGGCGCACCGACTGGAGGATGTGAGCTAGAGGTAGGGGCTGAATAGATTCAGGCACTTTCCCCGAAAAATGGGATGCTGAGAGGTGACCTTGTGGAAGTTTTTGAAGTCATGTGGGATGTGTAGGATAAATAGAAAAGGTCTTTTCTCGGACTTGGGGGAGCCCAAGACTTCAGGGCATATGTGCACAATGATATGGGAAAGATTTTAAAGGGACATAAGGTTTTTTTTTCACACAGATGGAGATGCGTGCATGGAATAAGCTGTCAGAGAAAGTGTTCACGAGAGCTGGATGTACCTAGCTTGCCTATCGCCCCTCCACTCGCTTATATTTTACAGCTGTAATGTGATATAAAGGAATGATGATGGATGCAATGTCATTCGGCAGCCTGTCTGTCTTTTCCTCAGTTTCATTTCCCACATGGCTGAGATTTCTGAGCACAAATTAGTATCAGTGAGTATATGAGGTCACGAGTCCAGAGGTTCATCTGATTGTACAAATCCATTCATTCAGGTTGTTGACTGAATGAGCCGGACATTCTCACAGTGCTTAGACACTTGAATATGTGAACTGTTCCAAAACATGTTTGAGGATTTTTGATTCTTATTCCGGTATAGAAACGACATACAGCATTCGATGAGGCCTGTCAGAGGCGACTTTGTGATATATTTCGCAGAGAGCATAGAGAAGCAATTCGATGTTCACTGTGATACCAGTAAATGAGGGATCTCCTTGACACTGAATAGGTCTGCCTTCACACAGAATGCAAATGCGGTACTACTTTTACAGAAAGGATAGGTGCACGGTCACTGCACTCTCAAACAGGATGGTCATCAGTACTGTACACATTGGCGGATGTTGAGGACCAGGGTGGAGAGAAGCTTCGAGCACTTAACCGAAATTCTATTCCTTTCAGCACTACAGCAGATATGGGCGAGCAAGTTCAAAGTAGATCATGTTGTCCAGGGTTATTGACATTAATGAAAAACAAAGAAAATCACTTAAAATTGCTGAGGAAATATTTACAAGGATGTTGATATGTCTGGAATAGGATGGCCAACGGTGCGGCAGACATGTATACACAGAGCAATTAATTGGAACTGTATTTCGTTTCAACACGGCAGCAGTTTCGAGGGGCAAAATTCCAAAAACAACGTTTGCTGATGGGAACTACAAGAAAGCCCGAGGCACGACAGACCTTAAATCTGTCGTAAGTAACAAGGGGACACCAATGTTTCTGCCTGAATCTGACACGGGCCACTTTTGCATAGAAGGCAAACTGATAAATCTCCTCTGCAGAAAAAAAGCGGCATTGCCGACTTCACTCTTAAAATAATGAATACAGGTTTTGGAAACATGCTTGCATATGCAGGATGAAGAAAATGGGAAATCTGACAAAATCGTTCACAGCAATTTATTGAATTTGCATTCCCTCTCGCGCCAACAGTCGACATGTTCGGCAACATCGTGAGCAAGGTTTGCTGACAAGAACTGAAAGCAATAAGCTCAGCCACGTTAACACTCGCTTTTTTCTCAACGGCTATTTGAAGCAGCGATCCATTCCGTGAGAGCTGAACATGATAATCACGACTTCATACAAACACAGTGGGGCCACAGCCTCGATCGAGTTGTCCCCCAGCAGGGATGGTTTTGCTGAAGAGGGATCGGAATGTCAATGCGGGACTGAAATGGAGCTCGGACAAGCACAGAAATGGTGTAACAGTTGTACATATTGTGGATGGAGCCGGATTCAGATCGTCGCTGTGAAAGAGATGGATTACGTGTTACAGTGAGAATACTGGAGAATGGATTTGAGAACTACATGATCGATTAGCAGAGCAAGGTACAGGGGCTGAAAGACCTAACCATGCGACGATATCTTACTGTCTGTGGCCTCTGCTATTTGGAGAGATAGAAACAGATTTAACTGTTTGACTCAATGACCTCCAGTCAGAACTTGGCAGTTTGACAGATGGCACAAGTCTGAAACAAATCTAGACATTAAATTCCAGTGGCAATCATTGAGAAAGTGCAAGAAACCATTCAGTGTTTCTTGCACTTTCTCAATAATTGCCACTAGACTCACATCTGTTCCCCCATTCTCTTGTATGTTTGGGTATAACTCATGTCTTCCATTGTGAAGACTGGCACAATGTAATTTTTCAGTTCCTCAAATATTTCCTTGTTCCGCACTACTGTCTGTCAAGTGTCATTTTCCAGTGGCCTATTGTCCACTTCTACCTCTCTTTTGCGTTTATATGAATAAAGAAACAACTGTAGTCTTCCTTTATATTAGCAGTTAGCTTACATTTAATCTTCTCCCTCCTCATTGGTTTTGTTATTGCCCTTTGTGCGTCTTTGTGAGATTCCCAATCCTCTGATAACCCACTGCCCTTCACTAATTATATGTTTTCTCTTTTGCGTTTGTGCAATCGATGACTTCCTGAGTCAGTCATAGTTGCCTCAACCACCCTGCACCATACCTCAATTTACACAGGAGGTGTCTCTGATGTGTCTGCTAAATTACGCTCAGACTGTCCTGCCATTGCATTTCCACTTTCCTGCTTTCTTGCTAGGCTCCTTTCTCACCAATTTCATCCAACTTCTACCTCATGCCTCTGCAATTGCCTTTATTCAACTTTACTACCGTTACCTCTGATTGTATATTCTCCTTCTCAAATTGCAGAGTAAATTCAATCATGTTATCACCACCGCGTCCTAAGGGTTCCTTCATCTTAATCTCCCTTGTCACGTCTGCCTCATTGCACAACTCTAAATCAAGTATTGCATGTTCCCTACTTGGCTCCACCACAAGCTGCTCCAAAAATCCATCGCGTCGACATTCCACAATTGAATTGAATTCAATTGAATTTATTGTCACGTGCACTGAGGCACAGTGAAAAGCTTTATCTTGCGATCAATACAAACAGATCTCAGTGTTAAGTAGAATAGATGTATAAATAATATGTAAACATATACTAGGTTGGCCTTTGTGGTTGTCCGGTCCGAGTTCACCACTCGCTGTAGACATCTCCGGTCTTGAATGGTACAGGTGCCATACCAGGTACTGATACATCCAGACATGATAATCTCAATTGCGCACCTATAAATGTATTCGCAGTGGTGATTTAAGTGATCATCGATTTTTTAAAAAAAATTCGAACTCCTGGAGCGAGATACCATCATCAGACATATATCCCTCTGCAGTCCCTGTCCACCATCCACAGGGATCATTCCCTGCAGGAAACTCTGTTGCACTCTGCCTTCACTCCCAACATCTGAACCAACTGTCCCCATGGAGTCTTCCCTCTGCATCACTGATTTTGTGACACATAAATGCATACAGCCTAAAAACCCGAGCAGGAATAGGCTGTCCGGCCCTTCAAGCCAATTCTGCTGTTCAATGACATCATTGCCGATCTTTTTAAAGACTCAAATACACTTACGCGCCCTCTCACTGCATCCCTTATTCATTTATTGTTCAAAGGAAGTATCGCTCTTAAACAAAATTGTTGCACGAGCGTCAATTTCTTCACTGGGCAAGGTATTCCATATATGAACATCCGTCTGTGTGATGAAGGTCCTTCTGAACTCAGTCCTAAATCTGCTCGCTCTAATCCTGTGGCTATGCCGTCCTGTCCGAATTTCACCCACAAGTGGAAGCATTCTTTATAATCCTCTCTAATCTATTCTGTTCAATGTTTTATGTTTCAGTAAGATTGCCCTTCATTTTTCTAAATTCCAAAGAATATAATCCTAATGTATGCAGTGTCTCTTTATAGGCTAACCCCCTCAACTCCAGAATGAACCCAGTGAAACTCCTGTGCACCCCTTCCTCCACCAGTGCCAGTATGTTCGTTCTCACGTAAGAGGACCAAAAGTGCACACAGTACACCAAGGATGGCGTCACCAGCATCTTGTACAGCTGCAACATAACATCTCTGTTTGAACCTTCATGAACGTACGTTATATCTGACCAATTTCTATCGCGATGCCCTGCTATTTATTCCTTGATAATACACTCAAGCATCTTCCCCACTGCAGAACTTAAGCTAACTGATCAAAAATTCCCAATGTTTTATCCATCACCATTTTTAAACAGTGGTGTCACACTAGCTGTTTTCCAACCTGCTGGGACTGCCACGCAGCTTAGTGAATTTGAAAATTGCCACTAGTGCACTTGCTTTTTCTCCTGCCATCTCCTTTAATACCCTAAGATGCATTCCATCACGGCCAGGAGACTTGTCCATCCTCAGCTCCATTAGCTTGCCGAACACTACCTCTTCTGTCATCATGTTTGTTTCCAGGTCCTCACCTACATTTGTTTCTTTGTCACTTACTGGCATGTTATTAGTATCCTCCACTGTGAAGACGGACACAAAATACCCGTTCAATGCCTCGGCCATTTCATCACATCAAATAACTAAGTGCCCCTTCTCATCCTCAAAATTACCAATCTTTATTTTAGCCACTCTTTTTTCATTTTATATTTATATAGGAACTTTTGCTATCCGTCTTTGTATTCTTTACGAGTTATTTTTCCTCGTCGTTAATGTTTTCCCAATCTGCCAGTTTCATGCTGTTCTTGGCCGTTTGGTATGCCTTCTCTTTCACTTTGATAGCCTCCCTTATTTCCTCACACACGCAGGCAGATTACCCCTTTTCTCACAGTCCTTCCTTTTCACTGAGCAATTCCACAAAAAAAAAATCTTGGATGGAAGTCCTCCACTGCTCGATATCTGTCCCACCATATAACCTTTGTCTACTTTAGCCAGATGCTTTCTCGTTCTATTGTTGTGCCCCTGCACATGCACAGGACCCGGGTATTCGATTTTATCTTCAAACTCCCCATCTGAATTCTAAGTTCTGCCATACTGTGGTCACTCGTTCCAAGAGGATCCCTAACTATGCGATGATTAATTATTTCTGTTCCATTACACAGGACCAGATCGAGGATTGCTTCATCTCTCGTCGGTTCCATTGCATTCTGTTCAAGGAAACTATCACGGGTACACTCAAAGAACTCCTCCTCAAAGGTACTGAGACTGAGCTGCTTCGACCAAGCTACATGTAGATTAAAATCCCTAATGATAATAGCCGACCCATGTTTACAGGCATTGCTGAGTTCTTTGTTTATTGCCTTCACCAATGTGATGTTATTTTTACTGCCCGAGAGACTGCACCTATCAGTGACGTTTTCTTCAGAGAATTTCTACTTTCCAAGCAAATTAATTCAAACTCATCTCCATCAAACTTATAGCGTCTCTCCACACTGCCCTGATGTCGGCCTTGTATAACAGAGAGACACCATCTTCTTTACACTGCTGCCTGACCTTCCAAGTAATCTCGTACTCCTGAATATGAATTTGCAGTCGTGGCCATCCTTTTGACGTATCTCTCTAATGTCTATTAAATCATTTTCATTCGTGTTGATTTGTGCCATTAGCTCTTCGACCATGTTACAAATGCGACGAGCATTCAGGTGAAGTGCTTTTTTGTTAGGTTTCTTGTCCTTATGATTTCTGTAATAATATCTCGTTTTGCTTGTTGTCTCTCCTCACCTATCCATTGACGTCTTCTCTCCTCTGTTTCCAATGGCCCAACACGCCTTCCAGGTGAAGCAACACATGAACTGCACTTTACGGAATCCACTCCACTGCAATCACTGCTAGCAATGTGGTTTCCACTATTTTGGGAAACGAAGTTTGGACTAGGTCACCACACTGCAGAACATCTAAGTTCTGTATTCAAGAAGAGTTACAGCAAACCTCACCGCTGGAAGCACACCACCTCAGTTTCTATTTGGGGAGTCTGCAGCCCTCCAGGCCTCATATCAATTTATGTTTTTAGAGCCTGAACTCTCCCTTGTCCTATCCCCCTATCCCAAACGCCATGCCTTGTTGTCACATGGCCTTCCATAACATTTTAACTGGAAAACGCTGTTTTCAGCCTTTGCCCCTATAAACTGTTTAGCTTTGATACCCAATGGCACATTATTACAGTAACAGTCCTCTACATATGGTTCGCCACTGACAGTCTTCATTAACAGGTATTCACCTTGCCAGCCAGATCATCATCCATTCCTTTGTCCAACTGTTCTTCTCTCTATTTGAACTCTATCCCTACCTATCGCTTACACCTTTTCCTCCCCCAACCCCCACTATTTCTTCTGCAGATAGACCAACATTTTCCAAGCTATCGTCAGTTCAGAGGAATGGCCACTGGAATCGAAATGTTAACTCGGATTTCTTTTTTTAGATGCTGAGTTTTTCCAGCAGCATCTGGTTTTGGTCTGGTTAGAGTCGGATACTGTGAATATTCGAGGAAGAATGACTGTGCATGCCCTGATAGAAGAATGATACCGCGCTTGTGCAATGATCCCCTGCACAGAATACAAAACTCTGTTCCTGTGGAAAAGTTCTCTTGTGGGTAGTTCTGAATACAAGGTGAGCAATCGGCATGAACTTCTTCGGTCGATGAAAACAGCAATCATTTCTGCCACAGTTCTCTCCTGGATGTGATGAACAGCAGAAAGAAAAGCAACCCTCGTGTCATATGTGAACGTATTGGAGTCCACGCAGGAGGTATAATCAAGTGACAGTTTTTTTTTCCAGATAGAAAACGCTTTCTCACTGTAACAATCTGCCATTGGGTATCAAAGCTAAACAGTTTATAGGCGCAAAGGCTGAAAATAGCGCTTTCCAGTTAAAATGCGTGAATGTGTTCCCTCCAGTGTGACAGTACAGTTGTGTACAGTTGTAAATAGAATAACTGGATGAATCACTTTACACATTCAGCTGGCTAACAGTCCTTCTGTGGGAAGACATCTGTATACAATGCAGGAAGGTGCACTGAGAAGTTCTTGATCAGTTTCATCTAAGGACTGAGACAATACTGGAGGTTTTGAAAGTCTTAAACGTGGACAAATCCCCAGCTCGGAGTGAAGTTATATCTCACGTTGCTCTGTGAGACAAAGGAGCAATTTTAGGGTTTCGGACCAATGTTACACATTCCTCTTAAAATGGACTGCGCCCTGGGGACTGCCGCTGTGGGAATGTCCAGGGATACGGGCACAGACCCAGTAGCTGGTCTGGTTGACCTTTGGGCACAAATGTGGGTCATGTCAAGGAAAATGCTCATCCACGGCTCACGGTGGATTAAGTGCTCTGTTTTGTGTGCCCTGTTACCGATCAGTGGTGGTGTACAGGTCAGACCAAGAGTGATTATCCCGATGGTTGTAGCGAGCAGCTGGATCCCTCTGTGGTGTCTGGAGCTGTATCCTGATCTGCTTGGTTGTCCTTCTGTGGAGGCGGAACCCTCTTTCACTGGGTCGCATTCTGATCTCCCTTGGAGCTTGACAGCTGGCACCGTCGTCAGACAGATCAATAGTGGTCCTTTCCATCTCGGGGAGAGAGAATCTTTCGGCAGGGACTGTCTCCTTACACAGTGCCCAGTTTAAACTGGTGAGGTCGTTCCTATCGTGGAGTGGACATGGCAGATTATTTTTGTTTGCTTTTCTTTTGTTGTACCCCCACATTATCGTCTAACTGCGGTAGTGCTTATTTTTTCCCCAGCACCCATGTTGTGTGTGTGCAGGTTTGATACACAGTAAAAGATTGAAGGTGCACGAATCTTTATTCCGTTTCCACCAGCAGGAAGATAAGAAGCACCCAAATACATCGTAGGTTGCAAATCTTGGTTTAAAGCGATCCTTCTACTAATGGCTTGAACGTAATCACAGATAATTTCCTGTGTTAAGAGCAGCGCTGTGTCATTGCTAGTTTTGGGGGTACGTTGGCTGTGGGCATGGGTCGTTCCATTAGCACTTCAAATGTTGTCACTTCCGGCGCTCGGTTTCCCTGTCCACTTACTGTGTGAAGCACCAATGGCCGGCCGTCTGGCCAAGCCAGTCCTGTGTTCCGAGTGATTTGGGGGAATGTGGTTTTGAGGGTGCTTTTCATTCTCTCCAATATTCCTGATGACTAGGGGGTTGTACAGAATGTGGTATCTCCTGGGTATCCCGAGGGTGTCATAGTCAGCAGTAATGAGCTTCGCAGTCATATGGGCCCCATCCTCCGTATGTTTCTAAGCGCCCTGGGATATAAAACTCTTGAAATAACGTCCTGCAGGATACACTTTATCACTGCTCTGGCGTCATTTTTTTGATGGGGAATGAGTCTACCCATTTTGAAAACATGTCGACAATAACTAGGTCAAATTTTTATTCCTCCTTCTGAGGCGTGAGGGCAAGGTCAATTTGAAGGTGGGTGAATGGACCATCAGGAACTGGAATGTAGTCACGTTTGGCCATCGGCTTCCCTGCATTTTTCGGTCGACAGATGAGGCACTGTGACAGCAGAGCTTAGGCAGCTTCAGCGACTCCCGCTGCATACCAGGAATGGCTGACAGCATTTGCCTGTGTGTTCGAATACGTGTACCACCAGGTGCAGGTGGGCTTTCAGTTAAATGATGCAGCGGTGGGCAAGAACCTGTAAGAACGGTGATTGTATGGCACCAATGCGGGTCCATGCGGCCCTCTCTTCTGGCGTGGCGTTTGCTGTGCTGTTGGGACTGCATCGAGAGAGTCAGAGGACTCTGGATGTTTCACCACCGTGGGGGTCTGCAGGACATAAGTGGCAATGAGTAGTGCAGATTCCCGTGTGGCTGCATCAGCTGAGGCATTTGCTTGGTTGACGGGATCGGTGGCATGGTTATTGGCGTCACATTTTATAATGCAACAGCTTCGGGTGAATGTTGGCAACGAGTGCAGCATGTTGGCGTGGTCTCCCTTCAAAGCTGATGAACATCCTTTGTTTCAATATTGTGCCAAAGTCATGAACGACCCCAAAGGCACATCTGGAGTCTGTGTAGATATTGGCTGTCCTGCCCTGTGCCAAGAGGCAGACTCTGGTGAGAGCAAAGAACTCTGCCGCCTGTGTGGACACCCCATCTGGTAATGCAGCTGATTCGAGAGTGGTGATGGGGGTGCAAATGGCTTGGCCTGCTATTGTGTATTTGTCTGATGGCCGGAAGGAAGAGCCGCTGGTGAAAACAATCTGGTCCGGGTTTTCTCAGACTGATCAGGACACCTGCTGAACCAGGCGAAAGTGAGGACTGCAGATGTTGGAGATTAGAGTCAAGATGAGAAAGGTGCTGAAAAACACAGCAGTTAAGACAGCTTCCGAGAAGCACGAAAATGAACGTTTCTGGCAAGATCCCTTTGTCAGGACTGCTGAACCAGGTCCAAGAAATTGTGGTTGTCTGCAGAATCATGTTAGGTGAGCGGAATTAGAGTGGTGGGGTTCAAAGTTAGGGCGCGGTGTAGGGAAAGGTATGCCTAGATCACAATTCAACTTCATGACCAGTTCTCTGAGTTGCAGTAAAATGTTGGATTGTTGCTGAATTAAGCAGCAGGGAGAGTGACACTGGGACCAAAAAAGTACACGGGTGATCTGGCACAATGGAGGTGGCCTTATCCGCTGTTATTGTGGCTGCTTCCACCGTGCACAAACATGCCGGCATTCTGCTCATAACAGATGGTAACTCAGCATTATAAAATGCAACTGGGCGACGGAGATCCCCATGAAGCTGTGTTAAAATGCGAACACTTCTGACTTGGTTACATAAAGATAGAAGCCCTGTGAGTAATCTGGGACTCCCAGAGCAGGAGTGAGGATCAGTTGTTGCCTCAGTTCAGTGAATGCCCGTTGCATTTCGGTTGTCCACTTCACTTTGGCTGGCTGTTTAGGGGAAACTGCCTCCCACAGAAGTGCATCAATAGCACAATGGACAGGAATCCAGGGCCTGCATTAGTTTAACAGCCCCAGAAATACTTGCAGCTGTCTGTCTGTGACAGGTCGGGGAATCTGGGCGATGACAGACAATTGCTCCATGGACAGTGCTCTGAGGCCATAGCAAAGATCGCACTCCAGATATTAGACATTTTGCTGAGACAACTGCATTTTCTTGATAAACACCCTATGCCCATCCTGTGCAAGACTGCAGTGCAAGGCCACCATAAACTACTTGCATGCAGTAGCGGAGGTGGAAGCCAATAGCAAGCCATCCGCATATTGGAGGAAGGTGCTGAGCATGGTAGGTGAAGGGTGGACAGGGTGAGGAATAAAGCAGCAGCATAAACTGTGGGACTCTCCGAATACCATTAGGAAAAACCGGTCTATGTATTTTCGCAGCCGCCATATGTAAAAACATAAAGGTTCAGGGGGCAACTTAAAGGAGAATGAGGCTGAGCAAAGGTCGATTACAAGAATATCAGCTGGAGGAGGCGGGGATACTGGTCAGGATAGCATTTGTGTCCGGGACTACTGGGAAGCAGGGAACAACAATGGCATTGACAGCCCTAAGATTTTGCACAAAACACCATTTTTGTGATCTTCCAAGCTTTGGGATAGGTAAGAAGGGAGTGTTGCAAAGACTGGTTGTGGGCAGGAGGAATCCTTGTTGAAAAGGTGATTCCATAACTAGTTTGATTCCCAATACTGCTGCCGGTGAATCGGGTATTGTTGTATTGATGGCAGGATTGTTCCCTGTCTGAGAGTAATTGTATGTTGTTTGGGAGGACAATAGCTGGCCTGCATAGTTCTATTGCTGTGCCTACAGTCATTATGGGAGATCACCTAATAAGAGTTGGCTCTCCGAGGAAGAGGCAGCGTCTTTGCCTTGTTTTGTAAAAGTAGTTTGTAGGAATGCGGGATCACAGCGCACACACAACTCTCCATTCCCAATCAGTGCAAGCTCTACGAATGGGTCTGTGTCTTGCCCAGACGGTGTGAAATGTATTGTTGGTTGTGCTACACGCCCTATCATGGTTGTGAGATCTTTGGGGTGCTGTGTATTCTTAACTATGAAGGGTATTTGCAGGCCAGTGCAGCCTGCTCTGCGCTGAGTTGCACGTCTGCTGCAACACCCCGTGGTCTGAAAAAGTATCTGCCAGTGATGGTTAGTGGGGAGTTGAGCTCCAGATGTGAGTCCATGAGTGGAGGATATGTTGATGCTGAAACCGGGGGGGGGGGGGGGGGGAGGGGATGGGGAGGTGAAAGCTGGGCAGTGAAATTGACATACAAAACGGCTTGGCAACAGCACCCACCAGATAATGGGTAGAGGATGAAGGGGTAGTTGATATGCAGGAGCAGAGACGGTCAGGAAAGACGAGTGTAGTTTCTGGCGGGCACAACCAGGCGCTTGAGCCATATACTAATCTTACAACTGACAGCAGGGGAATTCCAGACTGCTCTTGCAAACATCCTGGAGCCTTAGTGCACCGCCACTTCCCAGAATGTGCTGAAAAGAGAGAAAGAAAGAATACAAAAAGAATGGGCCATGAAAAGTGAATTTCACCAACCACATTCTTGATTAGATTACCTTTCCCTTCCGCCGTCTCCAGGACAGAAATGAAGGTATTGGTAGAAATGTAAGAACATATGACATCGAAATTCATTGGAATCATTTTCCCATTCACCAAAACAGAAAATAATGGCTAGTAGAGTCACTATAGAACTTTGTTTCACTACAGCGATGAAATAATGGTCTCTCTTCGGTTCCAGTGAAAACTCAACTTGTCTGGAACAAAACAGCAGCAGTAGAGATGCTTGAACCTACGATTTATCGTGTGGGCGGCGAGCACGATCATGACAACATGAACACTGATCCCTTTGAGAGAGTCTGCACTCTCCCACACCGCAGTTAATTCTTCAAGTAGCAAACCCACCAGTTCTGGGTTTTCTTTGTTTGCTTTGAACACGCTAGTTAAACATGCTGTAGCTTTGTTGTTGGCCCACAGAAATGGCAGTGGTGGGATTGGAAGCGACGCCCCCTTAGAGACTGGAACCTGGTTCCAGCGCCTTCGACCGCTCGGCCACGGTAACACCCGAAAGCGTGCCAACTATATTCATACATTTTCAATTGTGCTCCTGCAAAATAATAGAAGTAAACTCACAGGGAAAGCATTCCGTGATCCCTGTCCTTCTCGCATCGCAGCTCGGATATGCCCGACTACAAGATCAATTTCGCAACAGATAAAGGTAGCCCATCAATCCACACAAAAATCAATGGAAAGCTGAATCTATCTTCTGAGTCTCTTTTCAGCTACAAATGTATATGCGAGTGTGAGAATGCATGTTTTGATTTGATAAAATAGCCATGACATTACTGGAATGTCGATTCTTGCTTTAGGAAATGATTTCACCCATTGGTCGAAACAGAACAACTTTCACATTAACACGGAACATGAAATACACTGGACTTCAGAAAAAATGCACATAAGTGAGTATGCCGAGTTCCACATCATACCGTGCAGCATAGTTTCAGTCACCGGGACTATTTTGCAGAATCAGTGTCCCAAAGAATGTTTTCTACCTGAAAAGCCGCGGTAGCAGTCCAATCCGAGAAGATAGATCACAATGTCAGCATGCTCATACCTCGGTGGCAGTATGATTTGGCACTTTCCTTGTCTGTTACATTAACCGTGCAACTTGCTGCAGAGATGTCTTCACCAGGACATGAGCGACATGGCTGCCAGCTGAGTTGGAACCCTGTGTGGGAATCGATGGGAAGCGACTCAGTAAATTTTACGAAATTCCATGGTGCTTATTATAGATGCAGTGTCTGTTCACGTCAATCTAAAAGGCAGTTTCTGAACATAGCAACAGAAGTCAAAAGGTGATTACCCCACTCCCCACTCCAGAAGATGTCAAAGAGGTGCTAAATGTACGTGAGTGCTCTTTATTCTCGATGTAAAAAGCTCTCCCGCCTGAGTCACCTTCATGTCTCTAATTGTTGAGTGAATCACAATGGAAGAGTTTCATCAGAGGTGCAACTGCCTCACTTTGTTATCCGGCTTCCCCCCTCCCCTCTGCCACTCACTCCCCGTTTACACTTTCCTGCTTTCTGTGATTTTAAGAAAACCAAATAGATGCAATGCCATTCGGTAACCTGTCTGTTATTTCCGCAGTCTCAGTACCAACATGACTTAGATCTCGGGGCGCACCTTAATATGAGTGACGCTATGACAGCACAAGTCCAGAGGTTCCTCTGAAACTGTAAATTCATTCATTGCTTTGCTGACGGAATGAGCCGCTAACGTGCGAAAGCATGATTCAGGACTTCTGGTGCTAACTCTAGCACATTGAATAACGGCAGACAGCTTCAAAATGAGACCTTTCAGAGACGACTTTGGGGTATATTTGACAGATAGGCTACATTATGAATCCATGGTGCACCGTGACACCAGCACATCAGCTTTCTCCTTGGCTTTGGAAAGGACCATCTGCGCAAGGAATGCAAATGCGTCACTGCTTTTTGTGGCAGGATTAGAACGCGGGAACTACACTCTTAAACGGAATGGCGTATGTTCAGAAGCAGGTTGGAGAAACACTTAACAACGTTTCGCCCAGTACTTAAAATGGAATTGCATTATTTTTCACCCTGAGAGTCGATTTGCGCGAGTAAACTCAAAGCTGATGGGAAAGCAAACAGGAAATCTCCGTTCTCGTCCATCAAGCAACGTCGTGTTGCTTGCACCCGCTTTCAAGGATTACTATTAGCGGGGCTAGCCATCACTGGCTGTGGCGCAATAGTTTAGTCTATTCGACTGTTCAACGGAAAGGTAGCATTGTTAAACACTGCAGAACGGAAAGACTTCCTTACTTTTGTCACGACTGACCATACTTCGTGAGATAGTCCCGGATCCTCAGTTGAGGATTTTTGCTGCTGGCAGTTATCTCACAAACCGTGTTATCTCGAAATGTATTGAGCGAATTGCAAAACAGAGAGCAGTTAACACGGAACACAAACAAAACTGGCATTCCTCATGCATTTTCAGACACAGAGATGCATGAATGCTAAATGTGAGATATTCCGAGGGCATGAGTTATAAAGCAATCTCACAACTAACAACAGGGCAATTCCAACTTATTCTTTCAAACATACTGGAGCCTTAGTGAACCACCACTTCCCAGAAAGTGCTGAAAAGAGAGAAAGAATGAACACAATAAGAATAGGCCATAGAAAGTCAATTTCATCAATCACAGTCTCGATTAGATTAGCTTTCCCTTCCGCCATCCCCAGGACAGAAAAGAAGGAATAGAGAGGAATTTAAGAACATATGACATCGCAATTCATTGGAAACATTTTCCCTTGCGCCAGAACACCAAATAATGGCGAGAAGAGTCACTGCAGGACTTTGTTTCACAACAACAATAAAAAACAGTCTCTCTTCAATTCCAGTGAAAACTCAACTTGCCTGGAACGAAACAGCAGCAAGAGAGCTGCTTGAGCCCGCGATTTACCGTGTGGAAGGCGAAGACGTCATGACAACACGGAGACTGACCCCTTGGAGAAATTCTGTACTCTCCCACACTGCAGTTTACTCTCCAAAAGAGACAGACCCGCAGTTGTCCTTTGACCACGGCACTTGAACACGCTGCAGCTGATGTGACGGAAATTGCAGCAGTGGGATTCAAACCTCCACCACCTGCCACATTGGAACCTGAATCCTGCGGCTGAGGCTGCTTGGCCACGCTACAGAGCCCTGACCTTCTCTGAGTAATGAAGGGAGCTGTGTCTGATCCGCAGGACACCCTGCAGGATTATCAGGTAGCGACTTCCTCCCTGTGACCTGTACGTGCCGGCTAAGATTCTGTTGTGCAGATGTGTCCCGGCTTTGCCAATATCACCGTTGTTTAACTCCCTACATTCTGTTGGTCTAACTGTGATTCCACTCAGAATCAAAAATGTGTCACAAACCATCTGAGCTGTGCTGGCTCTCCACAGAGATAAATGTGTTTCTCTTTTGGTATCATTCTCTTGCCTTCTCCCTGTAACTCTCCGCACGTTTACTTTCAACATAAACATAAAACTGTTTTTAAATAACTCGATTGAAACTGCGTCTTTGTCAATGTCAGGCAATGCATTACAGATCCTAACCACTCCCTATGTGAGAACGGTTCTCCTCATGTACATTTTTTTACGTTTACTAATGACTTTAAATATCTGCCGAATCATTCTCGACCCTTTCAGGCGTGGGGAGCATTCTCCCTTCCTTATTTCCTCTGTCTATCCCACTCATGTCTTGGAAAGGTTTAACAAGGCCAGCTTTCGACCTTCTACTCTCCATGTAAAACTGTCCCAATTTTCCCAATAACCTTTATTATTGATATTCCTCAGATACCAGACCATTCCCATCAACTTGTTCAGCGCTGTTTCCAATCCTTTCCCGTCCCCACTTCCGAAATGTTCAAACCCAGAACTGTGCAAACATCAAGATGGTGGAATTATTCAGAGTGAGATTGTGTGGGTGAACATCCTGAAACACTTGTTTCACTTTTACCGCATGTGGTACTTTGCCATGCCCACTACAATGACACTTATTACCCCAGAACTCGACGTTATTTCAAGGGGTGCAACTTCATGATTTACACCTTATTTTTATCAAACAGTTGATAGGACGACCGGGCAAAGTGAAATCAAACAACCAAGGCTCGATGGCGACATGAAGTAAGAAATTCTCACATGTCAGTATTAACTCAAGCTACGAAGCGACGATCATGCCCCTAAACACGTGACATTCTTACGTTTCCAACACCAAACCAGCTCAAAGTCGCTCAGAACTAACTACATTTCACTTTGCTCTCGGATTTCTAAGCTCCAAAGAGTTTCAAGAATATCGCCTTCTTATTCCGTCTCCTTGTTGACGGGACAGTGCTGTTTATCCCTTCCGCTTGGACTCCATCGGCAGAGTTTTCAGCTATTTCCCTCCAATGGCAGGCAGTGTGAGGGGAGGCAAGCGTGGATGTGCCCTCAAGCTCGCTCTGATCGGCACAGCCAGTTCCATCAAGTGCTGGAAATCTGCAAGTTTGTTTGGAAACTTCCTGAAAATATCGTTTATCTGAGAGTTGTCTGTTGGGAAAGACAGAATGTTCTCCGGATTCTCTGCCATCAGTTAAATTCATGTGAGGGCATTTTTGTGCAGCCTGTTTGCTGTTCAGACTCCATCTTCACACAACAATCCTGTAGGAAGGTTTTTGTAACAGTGACATTATTTTCTACACTGCAATCGGGCAGCAGTTAACACCTGAGCCCCAACTGTCCCAAATGAAGAAAATGCGAATGAAACCCTCAGTTTCATCCCCACAGTCCTGAGCTGCGGGGCTGCAGACAGTCTAACGCAGAAGAGAAGGTTAAGATGAAACACTGTTTCACCATCAGCCACTCTGTCCCAGAGACAGGAAGATGGACAACATTAACGTGTGACGTCACTCATACGTTGACTGAAGCTGGTCAACGTATGAGTCCTGGGCGAATCTCTGTAGCTTGTATATCTCTGTGGTTATTCATAATTGGCGATCTATGTCCTAATAATATGGTATTGTGTCAGTGTCATAATGCTGTCTCCAACAAGTTGATCCAATTGTCACTCACGACTTTTCATTTCACGGGAAGGACACTGCTGTGTGAACCAGCGTAAGGACTGACTACAGGGCGTCATGCGCATAGAGCAGTCTACAACTGATATATCTCACCTTCACCAGTTTATTCCCAGCTCTGGCAAATGATTTTGTGAATCAGATCAGAGCGGACCGACAGACAACAGAAAAAGAGCGTCCAGACCTTCACAAGTGTGTTTCCTCACATGTGTAAATTTGGCGGGTGTATCATAACGAAACGTTCATTTCAGATACATTGAGTGAAAGGAAGTGGAAAGTGGAACAACATGCAATACGTAGAATAGAGCTATGTTATCGAGGAACACGAACGGGTCAGTACACACACTGACACCTGGAATTGTCAACGAGCAGAGGATGTTTTCAATCCATTAATTTCCGAGTAATGTGCCCAATAGGCTCCCGCTGGGCCGCTCTGTTAGCGCTGACCACAGCAGTTTCCCACAGTCTTCAGCTTTTCGTCTGGGGTGTGGCATGGCAATCAGTGTCGTGGGAGAGAATTGTGAACGTGCTCTTCAGCTCCATATCAAAAACAGGTTTGGGGATCGGGGAGGCGGCATGAAGGAGTAGGAGTTATGCAAATTGTGGAAAGCTGTACAAAAGGGAGTTCGCGATGCACAGGAACCCATTTTCTTTTGGGAACCTTGTGCAAATAACGCCATCTGAAATAGATGAAACATTCTGAAGCAGAACTACAGGGAAAGAGAGTATCTCTCCCAGTCATCGGGAACTGTGTCTGTGTCCTCCTCAAAGTTACAGCAAGGCCTCTGCTGTCTGAATCAGCATGGAATGTTACTGCAGCATATCCTGTCGCTCAGGCACACTGCACCTGATGTGTATAAACTTTATCACGTTACCACAAGCTCAGAGAATAAATTTCAAAGCTCAAATCATCACAGAGTGACAGGGAACAGAAGATACCGTTTCAGACCATTCTCTTAACACCCCTCAGAGCACAGTCTTGACCAGTGCATGTTCGCAACATTTTCAATCTTAGTCTGTGTGACAACAAAAGCAGGAACCAGGAACTGTTTATCTCGCTTCTTAAAACAGGCGTGAAAATTTTGCAGAGCATAGATACATCTATCTGCTGTTAGTCAAAAGATGAAAAGGAGACTATAGTTCACAGAGTATGGTCAGCCCTCTGGGTTATGAGTTCATCATGCTCCAACTGTGACGCTCTGCTCAGAGGATTTGAGCACAAACAAAGGAATGACTGAGTGACAAAATCTGTTGAAACCGATTCTGTGAGGAATTGAATGCCATGGAATGAAAAGCCCCTTGAGAGAGGGATATAACATTTTCTGTGAAGGGATTTTTTTCCAGACTGGAGGAGAGTACGCAGTGTTGGTTCCATAGGTGAATATCAGGATAGATAGATTGAAACAGCGTCGATTGTTATTGTACGGAGCCCTGTCGCTTTGACACACTGAACATTTAGTGCAATGGCGAAAAGCACGGACCTTTTGTGTAGAGAGGACAACTTCAAAATCTTTAATGAGGCAAAATGCACAAATGAGCGAAACTACAAAGCAACAACAGAAACTGGCGTTGCGTGACGAGGTAAACCCCCTCTGCTGATGAAAACCATCAAAACAGAAAGGATTCGTCCGTGTTGTCTTCTGTTAAAATTCAATAGGCAAAGAATTTCCAAAAAATCATTATTTAAAGATAAAAATAACATTATATTTTGATATTTGAAACAGAATAATCAACTTACATTTACTTTCAACGCCTTTCTCTAAACTGGTATTTAACCTTCTCCTCTACAATACCTTCCCCAAACCAGATTTCATTAACATTTACAAAAAAATTACAATTCAAAACCAGTCAGTTGTCGAATCTTTTCTTTGTATCTTCCTCTGTAGATTTATTTCTCCAGGTCGGTGTTGATGCATTTCTTCTATGCAATCTATTTTTCCAGATGGGCACCTCTTGAAGATTTTACTAACACCTTACAACTGTTGGTCTTTTATCTGCTCTCTTTGCTGTTCTTTGCCGCCCTGGGTAACTGTTAAAAATGTCCGATATTTGTCCCACAAAACGTTGGATCGTTTCATTGGTTTTAACATTGTAAAAATAACAAATTGTAACTTGATTGGGGCATAATTTAAACTGATTGGCCAAATTCGTATTTTGTTTGTATCCATGTAACACAGCTCTTAGTTGTTTTGACCAAATGTTATGTTGATACCTTGTTCTGGACTCCTTGTGCTAGCCAGACATTTCAGCGCCATTAAAAGAACATTATACCCACAACGTCATTACACTGGCATTTGCCAAGACAATCTATGTCGCTCAACATCGCTCTCTGTCAATCTCATGTGCCTGAGATTTGAACAATCTCTGGTATGTTCAACAAAACTGCACTATTCTCATAATCTCAGATTTAACACACTGCTTATGTATGTCTGACAATATTAGTTGATTCCTCACTGTGTTACTTCAGCACATGTTCAGAAGAAATAACAATAAGAACAACAATCACCTATGTGACTGCGATTTGAGCCAATGTTGCTGCAGCCAACCGATTCAGCTGGAAATGAAATCGCCCTCATCTTTACTGTACAGGTAATCAGATTGCATAGCACAGTGGTAAGTTTTCATGAGTTGAATTGGACCCAGCATCATTCCTCAGGACGAAATTTAATGCTATATAAAGACATGATGAATTACACGTGGTTTGGGGGGTGGAATATCGTTAGGAAGGATATGGTCAGAGTTCCCTCGATATAAAATCGTTCGAGATGACGGAAATGAGATTTCCTGGGAGATAAAGCCACGAGAAAATAAAAGAAGGGGTTTAAAGGGATGGGGGAATAGATGAGGAATCACGCAATACAAATCGGGAATAACTGAGTTGTGTCCTAATGGAGGTTTTCCAGCGGGTGTGAGGTTGCTAAGGGTAACTAGGAGGGAACTTCCCTCGTTCAGGTGAGTGTATGACGTTAGAGCTTCAAAACCAGCAAGGAGCGACAAAGACGTTGACAGCAGGAGCGAATTTAACAGGGACAAGGATTCTGGAGTGCCTGGATGAGAAGGCAAATGTGACACACTCGCGAATTAGTTAACGTTTATCAGAAAGAAATAGCATAATACCTGCAACTGAACATGTTAAATGTAAGAAGAGCTAGTGGTGTTGAAAGGTGTAGCAGCTGGTTCTCCATGAACTACTACAGATTGTAAATGTGCTGAGCTGTTTGTTTTAGCTTTGCATGAAATGGAAGCCGGTTATCTCAGTCCGCTGATGAACTGGTGTATGGTATGGAGTGAGACAAACAATGTGGGATTAATTGTCGCACTGTCTCAGGGTGCCAGAAGGATCATCCTATCCTCTGCTCACGTGATCTGTAATACAATGTGACTCTGGTGAGTAGGAATACACCTGTCGATGTCAAGCATCATTATCATTGCCATTTATTGCCTTGAACATTTGGTCACAATGACCAGGACCGGGACTGAGTCCTTTTAATATTCACTGACTTAATTGGACAGAGAAAAATGTTGTGCAAAATAGACTTGATTGAAAACTGGGTTTCCGTGGTTCTCTGCGTTGTTTACAGAAAATGTTACATTATCGCTATCACAGGGCTTCTCATTCGGTTGGCTTAAATTTGGCACTGCACTTGATTCAAAGAAGGATGACGGGGGGAGAAGGGTGACGGGGAGGGAAGGCGACGGGAGGGGGAAGGTGATAGCGGGGGAAGCATGGGTGTGTACGAGCAGGGAAGGGAAGAGTGTGTGTAAGAGGGAGCATGAAGAATGAAAGCAAAAATAGAGCATAGCAGGGTCTGAGTGATGTTTGTGAGGTAGGCTACACATACGAGTGGAATAAATTAACAGCAAATACGTCAGGGATCTGCAGTGACGAAGCTCTCATTTGACCATAACTAGAAGAAATAACAATAATCTGTCACAGAGAGTTAAAATACTCATTATTAAAGGTAGCGCAGGTTGGATATTGGCAAAGAGATTGTCATGGAGGACAGGGATTCAGATCCACAGTGAAGAGATCACACCAGGGCCTAACCAATGAACCACAGCAAAGCAAGTTAACTACTAAATTATAGATGAAAGTTCAAAAATATTCACCTCTGAATCAATGTCGTTGTACTTCAATGTAAACTCTCTAGCTGGAGCTTGGAGCTGAGAAGTTAGCACAGAACGTGCACCAGAGAAACGCTTCAGTTTTCATTCCTTCCACTACTCTGCAAAATGAGATGACAAAAGAAACATGTTGAGAGACATTCAGAATAAACAAATGTATCTCTTGGCTTGTGTATTAAACATCCACCTGTTAAAGGTGTTTCCAAAATCGACCACCATCAGTTCAGGATGGGAATTTCCAACTTGATTTGAGAGATCTACTATTTTAATGACAAGATTATGTTGTAGAGATTATTTGAGAGATGCATCCAATTTTAAGATGTTTTTCTAACCGCCAATTTTGTTCTTCCAAAGATTATTTGGATAGCAGAAGATTGGAATTCAGGAAAGAGAAAATTATTAATGAACAGATTCAATCTTCTGTGTGAATCTCCTCAATGGCGGAGTAGCTACCCAGCATTCTCCACGGGGATGAATACTCTCTATACTCACTACAGGGAGGGCGGTGCAGCCGCAGTGCTGTGTTTGGCTCCGTGTGAAATGGCGAGACGCGCTTTTCCAGACGGTAAGGCTGCAGAAGCTGGAGAGAGGGATTCAGACCGAGAATAAACCCTTCCAGCGAGAAGCGAAAACCTTTAAAATAACTTGTGGCTAAGTGTTTTACAGTTCCGAGGTGACCAGCCGCCATCTTGGCCGGAAATGTGGACGTATGCGCAGAGGGATGCGTGACGTCACTGGGCGGGGCCTAAGGGAGATTCATGCAGATGCTGAAAATCTGAGACGAGAGTCATAGAGATGTACGGCATGGAAACAGAGCCTTCGGTCCAGCCCATTCATACCGACCAGATATCCCAACCCAATCTAGTCCCACCTGCCAGCTACCGGCCTGTATCCCACCAAACCCTTCCTATTCATACACCCATCCAAATGTCTTTTAAATGTTGCAATTGTACCAGCCTCCACCATTTCCTCTGGCAGCTCATTCCATACATGTATCACTCTGTGCGTGAAAGAATTGCCCCTTGGGTCTCTTTTATATATTTGCCCTCTCACCCTAAACCTCTTCCCTCTAGTTCTGGACTGCCCCACCCCAGGGAAAAAAAACTTTGTCTATTTATCCTTTTCATGCCCCTAATGATTTTGGAAAACCTCTGTAAGGTCACCCCTCAACCTCCGTCACTCCAGGGAAAACAGCCCTAGCCTGTTCAGCTTCTCCATATAGCTCAAATCCTCCAATCCTGGCAACATCTTTGTAAATCGTTTCTGAACCTGTTCAAGTTTCGCAACATCTTTCCAATAGGAAGAGACCAGAATTGCACACAATATTCCAACAGTCGCCTAACTCATATCATCTTTAGCTGCAACATGACCTCCCAACTCCTGTACTCAATACTCTGACCGATAAAGGAAAGCATACCAAACGCCTTCTTCACTATCCTATTGACCTGCGACTCCACTTTCAAGGAGCCATGAATCTGCACTCCAAGGTCTCTTTGTTCATCAACACTCCCTTGGACCTTATCATTAAGTGTATAAGTCCATCTAAGATTTGTTTTCCCAAAATCCAGAACCTTGCATTTTTCTGAATTAAACTCCATCTGCTATTTCTCAGCCCATTGGCCCACCTGGTCAAGATCCTGTTGTAATCTGAGGTAACTTTCTTCTCTGTCCACTACACCTCCAATTTTGGTGTCATCAGCAAACTTACTAACTGTACCTCTTATGATCACATCCAAATCAAATCAGAAAGTGCTGGAGGAAGTGACCAGGTCAGGCAGGAGATAAGGACAGAGAAGCAGAGTGAACCATTCCAGTCCTGTGTGCATCTCCTTCAGAACCCATTGCCCGGGTGGTGCAGTGTCCTGGGCGATAGCTTTATAGCAGCTTCACCCTCAGGTGATCTTTGAAACAAAAGCAGTCTACTTGAATCCCTGGATATTTTTGCAGGTGACATTTTTAACCAACCTGTTCAGACGTGCCATGTCCCACTTGTGAAATAGGTGGGCCTTGAGAAGCCAGGCCTTGTTAGTTCGAGGGGAGTTCCTCAGGGTGGAGTCTCAGGGTCAACCAACTTCAGCTGCTTTGTCAATAAATTTCCCTTCAGAAGCAAGGTTGTTGGTTGACAATTGGACAATATTCAGCATCATTTTCAACTGCTCAGATACTGATGTAGTGCATATCCATATGTTCAGGTTATAAGGTTGCCCGCTGAGATGGTAGGTTTGTTCTAATTGAGAACAATCTTACAACCTGAACCTCAACGTCGCTAAAAAACCGCATATCCATATGTAGCAAGACCTGGCCAGGATCTAAAATCTGCACAAGTGGCAAGTACCAGCCGTATCACATCCGTGCCTGGCAAAGCCACGGATGTGATACGGCTGGAACAAGAGAATATCCGAGTATCCCTTGTTGACAATCCACAACAATATCATTGTTGAATCCTCCATGAGCAGCATTCCGGGGGTGTAATATTGACCAGAAGCTGAACAGGACTAACTATATAACTACAGTTGATACAAGATCAGGGCAGATGCAAAACGTCTTGCAGCGCTCAACTCACCTCCTGACTGCCCACCTTACAAGACGTAAGTCAGGTGTGATACAGAATCCTCCCCACTTGCCTGGTTGAATGCTGCTTCAGCGACACAAGAACCTTATCAACATGTGGGACAAAACAGCACTCTTAATTGCCAACAACCTTCATCATTGTCTTTCTTCCCCATTGCTGTACAGTAGCAGCAAAGGGGATTATCTCTTGTGTAACATCCTTCTGGATATGGGATAGTGCTGTCCACCAGTTGGCAAGGTACATCCCACAACAGATGTGCACCTCAGGACACACATTGTCTCATGTATGTTGGAACAACAACCTGATTTATTCAGGAAGGTCCCTTTTGTCTTTTGATGGGGCTTTTTGCATCTTTTGATATGATTGGATCATTTGTTTGGGAGGAGGTATAGAGTAGAGGGAGGATGTCTTTCTGAAATTGGATTTGTTTGTTCTGAGTTTTTACTCTGTATGCACCACGATAATATTTGAAAATCATTTCACAGAGAAATAGACTGAAAGAATTGAAGATTAGTTAGTCAAATCAAACATGACATAAAGATCCAACAGAGTCACTTGATTCATTTGGACATAAAGTGAAGGTGTTTATCTGGTATGTCTGGAAGCAAAGATTTCAAAAAAAATTGTGAGTAGTAAAGTGCAAACACACAGACGCACACAGACGCACACACTGACAGAGATGCACACAGACACACACACACACAACAGTGTGTGTTCCACTGAACAGACTGCAGAAATTATTTATCATTATCCAGTTAACATTCTTTAAAAGTCCACAGACAGAGAAGCCATAAATATGTTGTGTTTATGGGAAAGGATTCAACACATTATCCAACTTGGAGATATGTGAGGAGATCAGCACCATGGAAATATCTGGATTGTGAGAAGGATTGCAAATCCCCAGACCAGCTGGAGACTCATCAAAACAGACATTCTGTGGAGAGATAGTTCATCTGTTCTATGTGTGGGAAGGGATTTACTCAGTCATCCAGCTTCATGTAACACCAGTGGGTTCACACTGACAAGAGACCTTTCCCCGACTGTGGGGGGAAAAAAACTGTAAGATGTGTAAAGGTCTTAAATTCAATGGTCATAATTTCACACCTTAACCTCCTTCCACCTATTGCATTCCCAACGCCACTCCCCCAAGTCCCTCCTCCCTACCTTTTATCTTAGCCTGCTTGGCACACTAATCTCCTTCCTGAAGAAGGTCTTATGACGGGAACGTCGATTCTCCTGTTCCTTTGATGCTGCCTGACCTGCTGCGCTTTTCCAGCAACACATTTTTCAGCTCTGAACTCCGGCATCTGCAGTCCTCACTTTCTGCTCGTTGATTTTAACCTACTGCGAATCCTCTTGCAAGGATGCCTTCCTTGGAGAAGCTCTCCTCCTCCCTCTACAAGGATCTCAGCAAGTCCCTCTCTAACTGCACCCCCCCAGATCATCTCCTCTGCCCTGAAGCTCTTCAGCCAGGTCCTCAATCAGCAACACCACGCCTGGAGTAAGAACGCCTCATCTTCCGCCTAGGAACCCTCCAACCACAAGGGATGAATGCAGATTTCTCAAGCTTTTTCATTTTCCCTCCCCCGGCCTTATTTCAGTCCCAACCCTCAGACTCAGCACCGCCTTCTTGACCTGCAATCTTCTTCCCAACCTCTCCGCCCCACCCCCTCTCCGGCCTAACACCCTCACCTTAACCTCCTTCCACCTATCGCATTCCCAACGCCACTCCCCCAAGTCCCTCCTCCCTACCTTTTATCTTAGCCTGCTTGGCACACTAATCTCCTTCCTGAAGAAGGGCTTATGACCGAAACGTCGATTCTCCTGTTCCTTTGATGCTGCCTGACCTGCTGCGCTTTTCCAGCAACAAATGTTTCAGCCAGAATTTAACATCAACCTGTTCCCATGGGGGAGAAGGTATTCAGCTGTTCCATGTGTGGGAAGGTATTAACTTGGGGATCCAGCCTAATGTCAGACAAACGCCTTCATCATCGGGAGAGAAGTGTTGTCTGCTCTGTTTGGCAAGGAATAAACTTCCCAGTTCAGCCTAATGTCAACCGTTGAGTTGACACTGGAGAGAGACCAATCATCTGCTCTGTGTGTGAGAAGGGATTTATTAAATCAGCAAAGCTTCAAATACATGAGCGTGGCCATACTGGAGAGAGAGAGAGAGAGAGAGAGAGAGAGAGAGAGAGAGAGAGAGAGAGAGAGAGAGAGAGAGAGAGAGAGAGAGAAACTGTACGCCTGCACGGATGTAGGAAGGGATTCATTTAGTCATCTGTACTCAGTGAGCACCAGCACATTCACACCTTTTACCTGCTCCTTGTGTGGGAAGCGGTTCACTCGGTTCTCCAATCTCAGCAGCTATGGCTTTGTTCACATCAATGAGAGAACATGTAAATGCTCAGACTGTGAGAAGAGCTTTATGAGTAGCAATGATTTGACGAAACATCAACGAACACATTGTGGGAAGAGGCTGTTAACCTGCACTGTATGTAGCAAGGGATTCAATTATTCATCCCCACATGTGACACTCCAGTTAGGGGGGATCAGTTTAGCTAAGTTGGCTGCATTGTTGGTTTACAGAGGGGTGTGATGCAAACAGCGTGGTTTCAATTCCCATTACCAGTTTGAGGTTACCATGAAGGACTCTTCTTCTCAAATTCTTCGTTTGCCTGAGGTCTGGGCCCTCTGGTCAAATCATCATGAGTTGCTTCTCTCTGTAATGAAGAGAGCAGCCCCTGTGGTCTGGTAAGACTATGGTGACACACACATTCCAGTGGGGTAACGTGATCGTATTCTGCTGTTATTGCATCCAGAACTGGACTATGTTTATTTGGTCAGTAATAGTTTACTTCATTGGATGTGAATTATCTCTTTAACTTAACTGGTGTTTAATTGTTCAGGTATCAATCACATCAAAAACACAGTTTTTCCCCCTGATTTCTCTCCGGTGAGATGAGATCGATAGATATCAATTTCCTGCCCTGTATTGGGATCTTATATTCATTGCAAAGGCTTGATTTGTATTTATAAATGTATTTTCACACATTCAGGATTTCTGAATATGCTTCATAGCAACTGAAGTCCTTGTGCGGTGCAGTCACTGTTGTGGGAGCTAAAGCACTGTACATCTCTGCGGTTCTATTTAGGGCTCTGCTTCCCTGTACCAATTCTCCCATTTACCAATCCCGTACAAATCCGGGAACTGCACCAACTCACCCATTGAGGTTATCCTGCCCCAGTCCTCCCACTTAGAATTTAATGAGTTCTCCAATTATTGTTGCCCTGCACCAATTCCTTCCATTTAGTTGTTCCCTGACACACATCTTCAGCGTACGGTTGCCCTGCAGATTTGTTTTTCATTCAGTAATGCACTGAATTGAGTCTCCAATTTACTAATACTTTTTATTGAATCCCTGGCCCGTATTCCCCAATTTAAACATGTTCTGCTCCAATTTTCCAATATATTGGCACTCCCACCAATTTTTTAATTAATGGCACTGTGCACCGAATCTCCCATTTATTGATTCCCACCAAACCTCCCATTTACTCATACCCTGTACTAATTCTTCCATTTACTGATGCCTGAGCCCGATTCTAACATTTAAGGGTGCGCAACTCTAATTCTCCCATTTACTGTTGTCACGCACTAATTCTCTAATTTAGCTCCACTGTGGACCAGGTTCTCATTTACTGATGGTCCGCACGAATTCTCCAATTCAGTGTTGCTTAGCACCATTTCCCCCAATCACTGACGTCCTGAACAAGTTCTCCACTCAGTTTTGCCTTTCACCAATTCTCATATTGACTGATGCCTTCGCCCAAATTTCACCAAATCTCCCATTTATTTATATCCCTGTACTAATTCTTCTATTTACTGATTCTACCATTTAAGGGTGCGCTACTCTAATTCTCCCATTCACTGTTGTCATGCACCAATTCTCTGTTGTCATGCACCAATATAGCTCCACTGTGCACCAGATCTCTCATTTACTGATACCCCACACCAGTTCTCCAAATTAGTGTTGCTTAACACCATTGCCCCCCAATTACTGATGTCCTGAATGAGTTCTCCACTCAGTTGTGCCTTATACCAGTTCTCAGATTGACTGATGCCCTCGCCCAATTTAAGAGAGCCCTACTCTAAATCTCCCAAAAGGTAATGTCCTGCCCCAATTCTCCCATTAGTGCTGAACGGCACTAATGCACCCATTATCTGATGCCCTGCTGCCCTAAAATTCTCACATTTTGATAAGCCCTTTTACAATTTTTGCATTTCGTAGTTTCTTGCAATGATTTTCCAGTTTAGTGGAGAACTGCCAGAATTCTTAAATTTAGGCGTGGACAAGTTGGACGAAAGGGTCTGTTTCCGTCCTGTACATCTCTAAGTCTGTAATTAGTGCTCCACTTCCCTGCACCAATTCTCCCATTTACCAATCCTGCACTAATTCGGGAATTTCACTAACTCTCCCATTGAGGTTATCCTGCCCCAGTCCTCCCACTTAGAATTTAATGGCACCGACATGAATTCTCCAATTATTGTTTCCCTGCATCAATTCCTTCCATTTAATTGTTCCCTGACACACATCTTCCACGTACGGGTGCTCTGCTGAATTGTTTTCATTTAGTGATGCACTGAACTGAATCTCCAATTTATCAATGCTTGCAACATTTCTTCTTTTTATTGATTCCTTGGCCCCTATTTCCCAATTTAGACACGCTCTGCTCCAATTTGCCAATATATTGGCACTCCCAGCAATTTTCTAATTAACTGCACTGTGCACCAGATCTCCCATTTATTGTTTACATCAAATCACCCATTTACTCATATCCCTGTACTAATTCTTCCATTTACTGATGCCCGAGCCCGATTCTACCAATTAAGGGTGCGCTACTCTAATTCCCCCATTTACTGTTGCCATGCACCAATTGTTTAATTTAGCTCCACAGTACTCCAAGTCTCTCATTTACTGATGGCCCGCACCAATTCTCCAATTCATCGTCACATAGCACCATTTCCCCCAAGCAATGTGCACTAGTTCTTCCATTCAGTATTTCCCTGCAACAATTCTCCCATTTAGTCGTCCGCTGACAGAATTATCTATTCTTGTTCTGCTCCAGGTATATTCCAAGTGTAAACAGCACCAGTGCCAAACTTTTGTAATCAGGAATAGATTCTTGTTGTACTTTTGAGAGTGGTGTCATAATTTCAAATTTGTACGTTGCGGCAGTAGAATTACCATTTGGGTAGAGAACTGGCTCGAAGGTAGAAGACAGAGGGTGGTGGGGGAGGGTTGCTTTTCAGACTGGCGGCCTGTGACCAGCGATGTGCCACAAGGATCGGTGCTGGGTCCATTGTTGTTTTGTCATTTATATCAATGATTTGAATGTGACCATAGGACGAATGGATAGTAAGTTTGCAGATGACAGTAAAATTGGAGGTGTGGAGGACAGTGAAGATGGTTACTGCAGAGGACAACGGGATCTTGATCAGATGGGCCAATGGGCTGAGGAGTGGCAGATGGAGATTAATTTCGATAAATGGGAGGTGCTGCATTTTGGAAAGGCAAAAGAGAGCAGGATATATACATTGAATGACAAGGTACTAGGGATGTTGCTAAACACATAGACCTGGAGTGCAGCTTTATAGATCGTTGAAGGTGGACTAATATTTCGTTAGGATACTGAAGAAGGCGTTTTTCATTTTTGCCTTTATTGCTCAGTTAATTGTGGAAAGGTGTTGGGAGGTCATGTTGAGGTATTGGTTGACCACTTTTGGTATATAGTGTGTAATTCTGAACTCCCTCCTATAAGAAGGGTGTCGTGAATCTTGAGAGGGTTCAGAAAACATTTACAAGGATGTTGCCAAGGTTGGACCGTTTGTGCTGAAGGGTAAGACTGTCTAGGTTGAGGCTATTATCCCTGGAGCATCAGTGGCTGAGTGTTAACCTCACAGAGGTTCACAAAATCATGAAGGAACTCAATAGGGTGAAAAGGCAAGGTGATTTCCATGTGGTGCGGGAGTCCAGAAGCAGATGGCATATGTTAAAGTTGACAGGGGAAACTAAAAGGGACCGAAGAGGAACATTTTTCACGCAGAGGGCACTGTGTGCATGAGCCGCCAGAGGACGTAGTGGAGGCTGGTACAATTAGAACATTTAAAAGGCATCTGGGTGGGTGTATGAATTAAAAAGGGTTCAGAGGAACATGGGCCAAATTCTGACAAATAGGATGAGATTGACATCGGATATCAGTTTGGCATGGATGTGTTGGACTGAATGATTTGTTTCTGAGCTTATATTACTCTGTGTGGATTGAGTTCCCGATTGTATATTTGACTGAACAGCCAACCCGCAGCACAATGACAAGCTCTTTCCGACCCACGGCCCTCCTTCTCACTGAATGCAGACTATCACCAGAAGCAGAATCGAATCCGGGTCAACTGCTTGGAAGGCAGCTATGCTCACCACTATCCCCACCATCACCCTGCTAGCAGTTCCCTCCCCATTCCCAAACACACTTAACAAGGCCGTGATCATCACCAACTGGATTGGGGTTGAAATCCAAACAAGAAATTACTGGGGAAGCCCAGCAGGTCTGACAGCACCTGAATCAGAAGCCTTCAGTTCTGCAGAACAATCACTGGATCCGAAAGGTTCCCTCCCCACAGATGCTGCCAGACCTGCTGACTTTCACCAGCAATTTCTGTGCTGTCTCTCAGATCTGCAGCATCTGCAGTTCTTTGTTGGAAACAAAGCAAACGTTGAGTCACCAAAGGGGATATTGGGTCAGGTGATAGTCTCCCTCATCCATAGAGGCAGATGGGAAGGAGCATGGAATCATAGAATCCCCACAGTGTGGAAACCGGCCATTCGGCCCATCATGCATCCCACCAGGACTCACCCCCGCTACTCTCTCCCTGTAACCCCGCATTTCCCATGGCGAATCCACCTAATCTACACAACCATGGACACTATGGACTATTTAGCATGGCCAACCCACCCTAACCTGCACATCATTGGATTGTGGGAGGAAACCGGAGCACCCGGTGAAACCCACACAGACACGGGGAGAATTTGCAAACCCCACACTGACAGTCTTCAATCAGATAGGGATCTGGATAATTGGAGAGGTTTCGAGAGGGAATCCAGACGGTTAGACTGGTATGTGAATGATGAGCCGATCAGCCTGATCTCAGTGCAGGTAAAAACTCTACAGTAACATGACTCCCTACATGCAGCATTCACCACAGTTTGTATTTTGTTTTAATCCGTCCTGTTATTGATCTTATTCTGAATGAAATGGATGGAGTGAGGTTGTTTGTGCATTCAATCAGAAACTGTGTATTAGTGGATCAGGAGCATCATGCCCAATAACAACAGGGGGAGGGCGGATTGAATTCCTGTCCCTTACAGACCCCATTGCAACATTCCATTTCTTCATGGATTTCATTTGGTTTAAGATGTTTTATTGTTAATACAATCACAATATATTGATGCCCTTCTGTGCATGTTATGAATTTGGACAGAGCGATCCCTCTTTTCTCTGTAAACAAACGGAACATCAAGGAGTCGGATGGGAATGTATCCTCTCACAGAAACAGGAACAGGGAGATGTCATTCTCTCTGATATAAACACAGGCCATGCTGAGAAATCTGATAAGGTCAGGCAACATCTATAGGGAGAAGGGAAAGTTCTCCCTATAGGGAGAGGGTGAGGGTGAGGGGATTCAGCAGAGCGGAAGGAAGTTAGAAAAGTAATGATTTCTGAGCAATTGCAATGGGGGTAACGCTGAAGAAAGAATGAGATAGTTTGTAATAGGGTGGATGCTGCAGAGGTTTAATGATAAACGGTTTCATGGAACCAAATCTAATGGGATTGGGAGTTGGTTCAGTAAACAACTAACAGCTCAGGAAAATATAGCAGGAGGAGACTATACAGACTCTTTAAACTGTTCAGTCTGTTCTGGCAGTCAATCCAATCAGAGCTGGTTTGCGATTTCAAATCTGGTTTCCTATCCACATCCCAAATCCTGTGACTCCCTGAGACACCGGCAATCTGTCTATTCCAATCTGATCCCCACTCAGTGAGGGGGCATCCACAGTCCTCAGCGAGAGAGAATATTATAGACTCAGAGGCCTTAGAGTGAAGCGCTGTCTCATCAGCTCAGTTCCAAATAACCTGCTCCTTACCCTGAGAGGGGGTCAATCAAACCCGAATGAACTGCGGATGCTGTAACATTAACGCTGATTTCTCTGCACAGATGCTACCTGACCTGCTGAGCTTTTCCAGCAACTCCTGAGACTGTGTTCTTGCATTTTAGATTCCCAGACCCACAGGATTAATTTCTCAGCATCTGCCCTCTCAAGCCTCATCACAATCTGATACATTCAAATGTAATCGCCTTTCAATTATCTAGAATATAGACCCAATTTATTCAGATGCTCAGCACTGGAGCACACGAGTCCCAAATACTGAACTTTATTTTGTGATTCATTAATGTGTCTGGTTCATTGCCGCTGGGTCACCACGGATTGCTCAGATATAATTGCTCTGGTGAAGGTGACGGTGAGGTATTGCCTTGAAGGGCTGCCATTCATTTGCTGCAGATAAACCCACAATGATGTAAGGGAGGGAGTTCCAGGATTTCCAACCAATGGCACTTGTGGGACTGAGATGTATTTCCCTGCCAGGGTGGGGAGTGGCTTGATGTGGAATTGTCAACTGGTGATGTTCCCGTGTATCTGCTGTGTTCAGCATTCCACATGATTGTGACGTGGGTCTGGAAGCTGCTCTGGAAGGAACCTTGGGGAATTTCTCCAGTACATCTTGTCTATGGTACACACTGCTGCCACTGAGTGTCGGTGGTGGAGACAGGGGTTGTTTGTGGCTGTGGTGCTGAGCAAGCTGCACTGAAAATTTATTCCATCTAATTATGGAGAACACAACTACTCTCCATCATCATTAATCCATTTCACAGACAGACAACCAGTGATTACACGGATCTGTTTTACCAGTCTGTTTATTGTACAAATGACCATGAGATTGTAAAGAGATTCCCCTCTTCCCTGACAATGGGCTAAGGGACATCCCGCGACTGTTGCACTTTCTCATGGACATTCCATCTGTAAAAGCTAGGAATGAGCTGATGGGGCACAGACTGTGTTACAGATGGTAAAGCTCAGGGCACTCTCACTCACTGCACACAGATTCTGTCTGTCTTTTTGCACGTGTCTCTCTGAATGTGTGTGCGCATTATCGTGTGTGTTTCTGTCTCTGCGTTTCATTCTGTGTCTACCCATCTATCTCTGTTTGACTATCTGTGTCTTTTTGATTACGTGTGTGTCTCAATGTGTGTATTCGTGAGTGTCTCCATTTTTATGTATCTCTGTGTCCGTATCTCTGTGCAGCGGGCTCCCTGTTGTTTTGGGAACGTTATGTATTGAAATGTGGCTTCAACCCGCCTCTATCTGTATCTCTGTCTATTTCTCTTATGTTTAAAGTGACACAATGCTTGTGGTCATGTTGATGCGTGTTTGTGTGTGTGTGTGTCTGTGTGTGTGTGACAGTTGTCAATATATATAGATACTCAGAGACACATACACAGAGATGTGCAGAAAAACATACAGCAGCACATAGAGAGACACACATATAAATACAATCTCACAGGCATACACACACAAACACACAGACAGATATTGATGGAGACAGCAAAAGTGAATACACTAAGAGATTCCTTGTTCCTAAAACTAAATGAGAAATTAATAGATTTTTAAGGAATATTTGATTTTACTCGAAAGTTGTCCATGATTTTAGCAGGAAGGCTGTGCCTTTAACAAATTTGTGATGGAAATAAGAAAAAGTGGCGAAGTTACCAGAGTGCGAGGTTACCTTTGAAAGGTGAAAGCAATTTGAATCAATGAACCACTTTTGGCCATCCCTGAGTTTTCCAGTCTAATCAAAATGGCAGCTGATGCTGGTGAATTGGGGCGAAGTGCTGTCTTGTTCCAGGATGATGAGTTAGGAATTGTGAAGACTGGAGGATGCTGCTATTAGAAACAATACCACGCATTGGAAAAGTTCTCTCCCATAGGAAAGGGGGCTTTGGGATGACTGTTGGCTCTTTAGTACTTTGAAGTCTATCCAACAAAGAACAATGAAATACTAAATTACACAGATTGTAATCTACTGGCCTTCTTTAAAAATGTTCAAATAAACAATGCAAGACTATTCCGATCGAATCTTTTGTTGTCACCATTTTATGATAACGTCATACACATTACTGGATAACTTAATGGGAATTCAGATGGATTGTCCCAAGAGGAGATGTTGGAATATGTGAAAGATTTAAGGAATGCTATGATTGCATAACATTGCAAGAAAGGAGAAAGAATAGTTTTTGCAAATTTTGTGCATTATGTATTTTGCAAGTAAATGCGTTTTTGAAATGGCTTTTTAGTTTTCTCAGGGCGACTGCAAATCAAAGAATTTTTTTTCAAAAGTCTTCTGTTTAATTTGGACAAAAATGTGAAAACAGTGACCTTACAAACAGCCGATTATTGGAAGATTGCTGCACGGTTTGACAGCAATTCACCTGAGAGTGACCCATTGATTGAAGTCTGGTTGGAGGTGAACGGAGTTATTCACAGATGGAACTTTGGTTTGAAACAAAATGCAAATTGATAATTGGCCACTAGTTCACCAATGACAAAGGCTGCCTGCCTGCTAACAGTGATGTGATTGGTTCTCAGGCAGCTAAACAGCTTGGGACCCTGAACAAGATACAGAGAAGTCTTCAGCTGCTCAAGAGCGCTTTCTGTTCTCTGCAGTAAAAAGGCAGTTTAATCCTGAAGAAACCTAGTTTATTTTTGTTTCAGCTGTTCCTATGCGCTCTGCCTTTTAATAAGTGTGTTAGGGACTGTCTGTAAGTATTACCCAGTTCTTCTGCCTCTTTTAAATCAATGAGAGCCCAAAATATGCAGTGCATAAATTTAGCAAAGCTCTAAAAGAAGTACATTCAAAAGATGTGACAACGAAGAAATGGAGGGGCTGGGGAAACAGATGAATGGGAAGGTTATGACATGGAGCCAGTTATCAAACCTTGTTAAATGAAGAGTGCAGGAGTGCATTCACTGGGTAAATCTAAAAGTAAGTTGGTGAAGGCTCAAAGCAGAAATTATTGTATGCCAGAAACCATGAACAGCAACAGATAGACAAGGCTAAGTGACTCCTGCACCCATGGATCAGGCATAAGCTCTGCAGTCCTGCCACATCCCATCCTGAATGATGGGGGACAATTTAATACATCATTGTTTTCACTTGAATGTCGAAACTGAGGGTGATCTAATAGCTCCTTACCAACTTCTGACAGGCATGGATATAATGGATAGTCGAAGTATTTTACCCAGGCTACAGGAGACTAGACCAGACTCAAACCTATTGGTGAGGAGCCTTGATTTTACTTGATAATTGATTATGATATATACCGAGACACAGTGAAAAGTATTGTTGTGCGTGATATCCAGTACAAATCATGCCTTATATCAGGACATCGGGTTCATATAGTGCTGTGTCCATAAAACATGTGTAAAGAATGATGAACTCTAATATATGACAGGTCCAGTCATACGTCTGATAACAGCAGGGAAGAAACGGCTCCTGAACCTATTGGTACATGCTCACAAACATTTGTACCTTCTGTCCAATGGAAGAGGGTGGAAGAGAGTTATGCAGGAGTGGGAGGGGCCTTTGATTATGATTGCTGCTTTCTTGAAGCAGTGGGAAGTCGAGACCGAGTCAGAAGAAAGGAAATGTGATTTTGGATTATGGACTGGGTTGGGTTCATGCCGCTCTGTAATTTCTTGCAGTACGGGCAGAGCAGGTACCATACCATCTGGATAGGATACTTTCTACAGTGCAATATAAAAATTGGTCAGAATCATTGCTGAAATGCTAAATTTCCTTCATCTTCTGAGGAAGTAGGGGCATTGATGAGCTTTCGTTTCTGTCGAGTTGACATGGGTAGACTGATTGCTGGTAACATTAATTCCTCAGAACTTGAAGCTCTCAATCACCTCCACCTCAGCACCAATGACAGAGACCAGGGTATGTCCTTCAGTCCACTTCCTGAAGTCAATGACCAGTTCCTTTGTCTTGCTGACGTTGAGGGAGATTGTTGTCTTTACAACATGCCACTGAGCTCTCTTTCCTGTACTGTGTCTCACAGTTGCTTGAGATCCTACCCACTATGGTGGTGTCATTACTAATCTGTGAATGGAGTTGAAGCTTAATTTGGCCATACAGTCATGAGAGGGTAAGAAATATAGAAGGGGGATGAGCACACAGCCTTGCAGTGCACCAGTATTGCGGATTATCATAGAGGACGTGTTCTCAACCATCCTTATTGATTCTGATCTGCAGGTCAGAAAGTTGAGGATCCAGTTGCAGAGGTGAGGAAAGAGTCCCAGGGCTCAGACTGTGTCGATGGCATTATGGTGATCAAGGCAGAGCTAAAGTCAATACCTCGGAGTCTGACGTCGGTGTCCTTGTTATCCAGACGTTCCAGGGATGAGTGAAGGGGAGGAAGATGGCATCTGTATGGATCTATTGCAATGGGAGGTGCATTATAGTGGACCAAGGCATTCTGGGAGGCTGGAGTTAATGTGTGCAATTCCTAACCTCTCAAAGCACTTCATAGATGAGTTCAGCCATGACTGTATTAAATATCGGAGCAGACCCGATGGGCCGAATTCCTGACTCCAGCTCCTTTTTCTTGTGTTTGTTTGTTCCTTACAGCACAGAGGGAGACATGTTAACGAATGGCCCTGGCAGTCAATGAAGATTCAAATAAACAAAGTGCGTCAGTGGGACACTTGGTAAATGCCTGTTTTCTGGATAAGGTGCGAATAATTTCACGCCAAAACTCTGACAGATTCTGAACAAGGCCATGTACCTACAATTCAGTAGCAGTCCTGTCATGTGATCTTTTGTGTATTCCTACCGTTTTTAATGGTTGAAGTTTGGAAAGTAGGACAGACTGCTGACATTTTTAATTATCTCAGGGCACTGACTTTAAACAGATTCTTGAATCCACATCTTAAGCAATTGAAACTTTGTAACATAGTTCTCCATATCCTGCTTTTGCAGTTTAATTTCTAAATTAACATGTCTACAATGCCGGAATGTATGAATGGAAAAGGCTTTTCATTCATTTGCCCCTTTCCTGTGCTGACTGAATTCCAAACTCAAACTGAAGCCTTCTCTGTTCCTGCACCCAGATTAACATTGTACCATTTAGTTTAGATTGTCCTCCTCTAACATCCAAAATACGTCGGTTCACATCTCGCTTTATTTCATCTGCAGGAGGCCGAGAGATGGTAATGTACAAAGTGTAAGGTGTGTTTTAATCTGCAAAGCAGAACAAATGTTTTCAGAAGTGTCAGTCAGTTAGCCATTTTAGGTTTGTTCAAAGCAGCCATTTCATGTCAGCACAGCACTGACAGTGACTTTATAAACAGGGAAAGGGAAGAACGAGTGGGGACTTGGGAGTCCATGTGCAAATGAATGCAGCGTAGATTCACAGAACTATAGCTGGACAGCACGGGTTCAATGTCCAGGGAAATGACACAAGCCCAGTATGGTGTCACTAGAATTTAGAAAATCTAAAATGATATAAGTTTGAGAGGTAGTGACAAAAACAGCTGGGTTAGATCGGGAGAAAAATATTTTCTTTGCTTCTGGAGGCTCATTGTCTAGTAACCTAATAATAGACTGGAACCCTTTGGAAACTCAGGCCGTGTTCAGCGTGAGGTTAGGTTTTGTTTAAATCATCCGATACTGACCCCATCAAACTCACACAGAAAAAAGGGTCTGCATGGGATAAGGTACAGAGTATAGCTTCCTCTACACTGTCCCCATCAACCAATTCCAGGACAGGTATAGTATGGAGTTAGATGAGGAGCAAAACTGCCTTTACATCTCGCCCATGAAACCCTTTTAGGACAAGGACCATAAGATCATAAAATAAGAGTTCGGAGTGGAAGCAAGGCCATTTAGCCATTGAGTCCATTCCGCCATTTAATCATGGCTGATGGGCGTTTCAATTCCACTTACCCACACTCTTCCTGTAAGCCTTAATTCTCCGCGAGATCCTTTTCATGTCTTCTCATTTCCATTCCAAATTGGCTCCCTCTAATTTTAAAGCTGTGCCCACGGGTCCCAGTCTCTCCGCCTAACAGAAACAACTTCCCAGCATCCACCCTTTCTAAGCCATGCATTATCTTGTAGGTTTCTATCAGATCTCCCCTCAACCTTCTAAATTCTAGTGAATACAATCCCAGGATCCTCAGCCTTTCGTATGTTAGGCCTACCATTCCAGGGATCATCCGTGTGAATCTCCGCTGGACATATTCCAGTGTCAGTATGTCGTTCCTGAGGTGTGGGGCTCAAAATTGGACACAATATTCTAAATGGGGCCTAACCCAGCTTTATAAAGTCTCAGAAGCACATCGCTGCTTTTACATTCCAACCCCCTTGAGATAAATGGCAACATTGCATTTGTTTCCTTAACCACAGATTCAACCTACAAGTCAATCTTTAGAGAATCCTGGAAAAGCACTCCCAGATCCCTTTGTACTTTAGTTTCAGGACTTTTCTCTCGGTTTAAAAATAGTCTATGCCTGTATTTTGTTTTCCAAAGTGCAAGACATAGAACATAGAAGAATACAGCGCAGTACAGGCCCTTCGGCCCTCGATGTTGCGCAGATCCAAGCCCACCTAACCTACACTAGCCCACTATCCTCCATATGCCTATCCATTGCCCGCTTAAATGCCCATAATGAGGGAGAGTCCACCACTGCTACTAACAGGGCATTCCATGAACTCACGACTCGCTGAGTAAAGAACCTACCCCTAACATCTGTCCTATACCTACTCCCGCTTAATGTAAAGCTATGCCCCCTTGTAATAGCTGACTCCATACGTGGAAAAAGATTCTCACTGTCGACCTTATCTAAACCTCTAATCATCTTGTACACCTCTATCAAGTCACCCCTACACATTCTTTTCTCCAATGAAAACAACCCCAAGTGCCTCAGCCTTTCTTAATACGATCTTCCTACCATACCAGGCAACATCCTGGTAAACATCCTCAGCACCCGTTCCAGTGCCTCCCCATCCTTCATATAGTATGGCGACCAAAACTGCACACAATACTCCAGATGCGGCCGCACCAAAGTCTTATACAACTTTAACATGACCTCAGGACTCCAGAACTCAATTCCTCCACCTATAAAATCGAGTACGCCATATGCCTTCTTCACCACACTATTTACCAGGGTGGCAACTCTCAAAGATCTGTGCACATGGACACCAAGATCCCTCTGCTCATCCACACTACCAAGTATCCGACCGTTAGCCCAGTACCCCATCTTTTTGTTACTCTTACCAAAGTGAATCACCTCACACTTAGTTACATTGAACTCCATTTGTCACCTTTCTGCCCAGCTCTGCAGCTTATCTATATCCCGCTGTAACCTGCCATATTCTTCCTCACTGTCTACAACTCCTCCGACTTTCGTATCATCCGCAAACTTGCTCACCCAAACTTCTAACCCCTCCTCCAGGTCATTTATAAAAATGACAAACAGCAATGGTCCCAAAACAGATCCTTGCGGTGCACCGCTCGTGACGGCACTCCAAGATGAACCTTTACCATCAACTACTACCCTCTGTCTTCTTCCAGCCAGCAACTCCTTATCCAAACCTCCAACTCACCCTCAATGCCATACCTCCGTATTTTTTTGCAGTAGCCTACCATGGGGAACCTTATCAAATGCCTTACTAAAATCCATATACACCACATCTACCGCTTTCCCTCGTCCACCTCCTTAGTCACCTTCTCAAAGAATTCAATACGGTTTGTGAGGCACGACCTGCCCTTCACAAAACCATGCTGACTATCCTTGATCACATTATTCCTATCCAGATGTTCATAAATCGTATCCCTTACCATTCTGTCTAAGATTTTGCCCACAACAGAAGTGAGACTCACCGGCCTATAGTTACTAGGGTTATCTCTACTCCCCTTCTTGAACAAGGGAACCACATTTGCTAGCCTCCGATCTTCTGCCTCTACTCCTGTAGACAACGAGGACATAAAAATCAAGGCTAATGGCTGTGCAATCTCCTCCCTTGCGTCCCAGATAATCCTAGGATAAATGCCATCAGGCCCAGGGGACTTATCATTTTTCACCCTTTCCAGAATTTCCAACATCTCTTCTCTACATTCCTCAAAGCCATCCATTCTACTTAATTGTGACTCAGTATTCACATCGACAACAATGTCCTGTTCCTGAGTGAATACTGACGAAGAGTAATCATTCAATGTCTCCCCAATCTCTTCAGCCTCCTCACGCAACTTCCCACTACTATCCTTGACTGGACCTATTCCTACCCTAGTCATTCTTTTATTCCTGACATACCTAACGAAAGCCTTAGGATTTTCCCTAATCCTACCAACTAAGGACCTTTCATGTTCCCTCCTTGTTGCCCTTAGATTCTTAGACCTCGCATTTCTGCACATTGAATTTCATTAGCCATTTCCTGGACTACCCTGCTGAACTGTCTTAATCTTTCTGCAGCCTCAAACATCCTCAGTATTACCTCCTGTCCACCTAACTTCGTCTTATCGGCAAACTTCGCCAGAATGCCCCCAGTTCCTTCATCCAGATCATTAATATATAAAGTGAACAGCTGCAGCCCCAACACTGAATCCTGCGGGACACCACTTCTCGCTCACTGCCATTCTGAAGAAAAACCTTTTATCCCACCTCTCTGCCTTCAGCCAAACCTGAATCCATCCCAGTGGCTCACCTCGAACAGCATGGGCCTTCACCTTACTCAGCAGCCTCCCATGAGGCACCTTATCAAAGGCCTTTTGGTAGTCTAGATGCATAACAATCACAGAGATAATAAAACACTTTCTCCATATGACCAAAACTTGATTGTCTTCCATCCACTGGTGTCCCGGTCTTGTGTGGGTCACAGATTGAGCTCGGAAACATCTCCAGGACAACCTCATCCTGTACCTGTGGCTCTGGCTCTTTATTATTGTCTGTAAGTCGCCCTGTTTCTTAAATTCCCTCCATTCCCTACAATACCAGATTAATTCCAGAAAAGTTCGATTACTTGTAAAACATTTTGGGATACCCTTAAGATATAAATCAGAAAGTGCTTTATAACTGCCCACTCCTCCGTTTAAATGAGGATATTCAGTGTATTTCTGCGACATTTATATTGCCCGAAACTCACACAGAACATTCACATCCAGGGACCGTGAACAATCCGGAAGTTCCATGAAGTGTCGTTCTTTATTGCAGCGATCGGCCATCGACAGTAAGGAAGCCTTCCTGTGACTGTTTCACTGAGACAACATCAGCAGCCCTGTGGCCCACTTTGATCCTCACACTGACTGTTCATCGTCTCTGCAAAGAAAATCACATTTTCAAGACGCAGGAACGTTTGAACGAAAACAGCTACTGGTGTGCTTCCCCGGTTTAATCACTGATACTTTTCAGGGCGAGATTTTCAGAAGGACATTAAACTGACAGAAACACAGAAACTAGAAGAGGCCATTCTGCCCTTGTAGTCTGCTCTCCCATTCAGTGTTGTCATGTCTGACTCTCTGTCTCATTGCCATATTCCCAATTTCTCTCCAAACCCCATGATAGCATTAACCAGTAAAAATACAGTATCAATATCTTTCCTGAATATACTCAGTAACCTGCGCTCCACAGCCTTCTGTGGGAGAGAATTCCTCAGGTTGATCACTCTGTGTGAATATAATTCTCTTCCTCTCTGTTAGAAATGGGTGAGCCCATGCCCTGAAACTGTGATGCTTGTTATGAGAACACCTGCCAAGGGGATGCAGCCCACCCCCTGTATCGAGTCTGTCCAACCGTTAGAATTGGATACACTTCCATCAGATCCCCCTCTCATTGTCCTGAATATATGCCCAGATAAACCAACCTCTCATGGGACAGTCCTGTCATCCCCGGGACTTGCTGAGTGAAGCTAATGAGCTGTCAGAGGAAGTGGTGGAGGATGGTACAATGATACCATGTGGTTCACGTTTGTAGGAGGAACAGAAATATAAAGAACAGAATGACTCGGATGAAAATAGTGAGAAGTTATTTAATATCATTATCCAGAGGGATTTATGGTATCAGAAATGCAACTGATAGTGGAGTCAATGAGGAGGAGGACACATGATATATTTTCAGCTATTTACAGCAGACCGGATAAGGACAGGGAGGTAGATTAGATTAGATTACTTTACAGTGTGGAAACAGACCCTTCGGCCCAACAAGTCCACACCGATCCGCTGAAGCGCACCCACCCAGACCTATTCCCCTACATTGACACCTGAATGTAACACTACAGGCATTTTTAGCGTGGCCAATTCACCTAATGTGCATATTTGTGGAGTGTGGGAGGAAACAGGAGCACCCGGAGGAAACCCACGCAGACACGGGGAGAATGTGCAAACTCCACACAGTCAGTCGCCCGAGTCGGGAATTGAACCCGGGTCTCTGGCGCTGTGAGGCAGCAGTGCTAACCACTGTGCCACCGTCCAGCCCATCTGTGCCACCGTGCAGCCCACAGGTAGTCTGCTGTGAAACTCTCTCGGTCAGATTTTCCCTTTCATTGAAGATATGAATATCTCTTTGGATCCTCAATCACAAAATCGCCCTGTAACACATTCTACACACAGCATCACTGGGGTCTCTCACATTGAGGATGACTCTCTTCCACTCTGAGTGAGTTGCTAGGTGACTGTAAAGACCAATGCTGCTTATTGGGATGGATTCCTGAAACAGGGAACGTTTCCGGGTTGGAGGTACTTACAGAGATAGAGCCGTGCACACTCATAGATGCTTCAGGCTGGGTGAAAACATTGGCATATCTGATAGCAAAATAACTTTAAAATACAGATTTCAAGGCAAGACCAATTTGAAACTAATTTGATGTTGCTGGAGACAGCGCAGTTCAGATGGAAACCACATGGTGTTACCTAATGGATAGCAGGCACTTCAGCGACATAAAGCCTACTGACAATAAAATCATGGTTAACATGTCAAGTCTGAGTCTGAAATTTCCAGTAATGATGTAAGAACAGGGTGAAGGAAGATTTAAACAGCATGTGAATTGATGCAATAATTAAACACAAACAAACACACTTGATGCTGAGACCTGGTTCGAAGTTAGCCAAAAGCTCGGATTTAAAACTGAGATTGGGAACTGTCTGAGATAATACCCGGGAAGGTATGGAGTGTGTGATCTGCCGTCAGGCGATGACATTGACCCCTGTGCTGAATGTAGACTCAGTTCCTGGAACTGTCTCCAGATTTTCTCCCAATCCTTTAGACAGGTTGCTTGGACTGAGATACTTAATGTTCGCAATCATCATGTTTATGGATATGATCTGTCTAGAATATCTCCACTCCACCCCTCATCTCCCCCACCTCCCAATCACCCGAGCACTCTCACTAGGCAGCTGGAGAACAGAATACCCCCAGTACCAGCAACTGGTGGGAGAGCCAGTATGACATGAATAATTGGGATGATTTTATTGAAGCATAAAAAACAGTCCAGCATCGACAAGGATTTTCATTTTTAAAACAGAAACGTTGTTTATTTTCTTGGATGGAAAAAGCTGAAAACCGAAGCAGCAGAGTTGGAATGGACACCCTGGATCACTTCCTCTGATACAAGAGGAAGCAGAGACCCAGCTCCTGCTACTTCCCTCCTGGTTATCTTGGAAAAATCATGACTCTTTCCCTTGCTCCACTGACCTTTGGTCTATGCAGTGTCTCTAGCTCATTCTCACTGGTCCGCAAAATTTTAAACAAAGCAAAACAGGAATTGTTGCAAAGACTCGGCAGGTTTGGCAGCATCTGTGGGAGAGTAATCAGAGTGAATGTTTCGTGTCCAGTGACCCTCTTCCAGTACAGAAATATTACCTCTGCTCCCTGAATGGGAAACCTGTGTCCTTATCTCCATCTGCTTTAGGTTCTCTTGATGTCTGCTAAATATTCTATCTTCTCTGATCTCTCTGACAGATTTGCATCTCTAGAAGGGTTCCCTTAGGTCCTCCATGATCATTTCTTGCCCATTACCCATGGGACTTTGAGCTTTTGTCAGATTTATGCAGTGATTAGTTCAACAAGCCTGGAAACTGGATATTTCACCGCTCTATTGAACTGAGCTCTGAACGTGGGCAGAGCTGCCATATAAATAAGGTGTTCGTGCAGCAATTTACATTGCGCAGCATGTACCCAACAAGTCCAAAGATTTCATAGTCATAATCATTTAAATGATCTGGGACATCAAGGATATATAAAACATATACCAGCCAGAGAAGGATAAAGTTTCCAGATATGGTGAAGAGTAAAATGACTACCTTAATTCTAATCTTCATTTCGGGGTCAACCTGCTTCCCTTCCTTACTCTGACCCCTCGGTCCATTACGGACTTGACTTGATTTAAAAAAATGCGTGTGATTGTCAGGACATTGAGGAACACAATGAAATAGAATGGCACCAATGAGGTTAGAGCCACAGCAAATGAGTGGAATCCAATCCAGCGAGAGTCAGTGAAGTAGCTTCGCTTATTCTTGCAGTAAAATGGTATGTTTCTGATTATCTTTCTGGGCTCAAATCTAAAGTACCGAGGAACATTTTTTAAACATAACAGAATACCGGTTATTGAGAGAATTGCAGATGCGTTTTTCACAGCGCAATATTTATTTTTCAGTTTGTGGCAACAAACGCTGACGAACCGATCAAAGGTAAATGCGACAGTGAACCAGACAGAACAGTCTATGGATGCACGGGTCAGGACATGGATAACACTGCACACTGATGACGTCCAGGAAACATACCGGGAAATAATAAAAATGTATTTGCGTCAGTATGTCCTCACTGATAATGACCAGTAGATCTGCTGCTGCCATGGCCACCAGATAGCATGTTGTGCAGATAGCGAGGCCACACATTCCCTGGGAGAGGATCATAATAGCCACGGAATTCACTGTCAGAAGGATAATGGAAAAATGATTTCATGTTAATGAACACTCTTTTCTGCATAAATTTAAAGTCAATCTGTATACGTGCTATGACAGGGATATGCGATCACCCAGTATTAAAAGAATTGTGATGTAAACTTTAAATGTGTAACTTGCCAATTTCTAGCTTGAATAGAAACAGGCAGCCGGCGAACAGCAGTTGGAATCTAGGATACCAGTCATAAAGGTACCCACCAAAACATGTAACATTTAGCAGGATGAATTTACACCACACGTTGCCATGCTTCCCCCAAGAAGTATCAATACAGCTGGATAATATGGTGAGAGAATTGGATGGCTCCACACGATAGGGAAGTACTAAAAGTTTAACCACTCTTTTTTTTCATTTTGTATTCCCTATGTGTGTGTGTGTGTCCCTCTCTCTGAGACTCTATGTGTGTGTGTGAGTGTGTCTGTGTGCGTGTGTATCTGTGTGTGTGTGTGTGTGCCACTCTCTCTGAGACTCTGTATGTGTGCGTGTGTGTGTGTGCCTGAGGCCATTCCCTAACTTCTGAAAAGCGAAGTAAATCTCTAAGTTAATTCTAGTAATAATTTATGAGGGGGAATAAAAGACATCACAGCTGTTAAATATCAAAAAAGGGCATATATAAATCGATTTTTATGAAAGAGAAAAAGGGGATGCAGAAAGGTAGAGAAAGTTTGTTTTAATGATCAGTTTGAGGGCAGATGCAGTTCAACTGCAAAGTAATAATGATCCGCGGCAGTGATAATACATGGTGTAAAAATGTGACAAATGCTTACTCTCGAAGCACAATTAAAGATGAGGGAGGTGGGATCATTGTAACTCTGGTCAAGCGCTCACCCCAATCATCTGCAAATATGATGGAGAATGAGGGGCATATCCTGTCGGTTGAATCAACATTGTGGATGCACGGACGTCGAGGTGACAGTAAAAGAAAATCGCCAACTCCAGCAAAGCTGCATTAATGCTCCTCAATTATCAAAACATAAAATCAAAGAAGATATTTGCATGATTTGATACTGGATTCTTTACTTTCAATTGGATTCCTGCAAGTTTTTGAAAATTAATAATATGCTGTTCATCATTCCGTTTAAAATGTAAAGATGTAGGTGACATATACAAAGGCAGAAAGTCGAGGTAAACTGGGTGTTGGGGAGATGCTCGGGCAGATCCCCAGTGCACCTTCAGCAAAATAAACTTTCCAGGCATACACTGTAACTTCAGTGTTACAGAAGATTTCTTGTGGACAGGTACCTACATTGAAAGAAGTGAATATTAGTTTCAGTCTCACCTACATATGTTTGTGTAGTCCTATAAGTGTAGATTAAAGGAAATAAGAGGGAATGAAACTCGTGATCAAACAGAAATGTACCAAGTGCTCTGCTACTGCTGTGCCCAGGACTGTAAGAAACTACAGTGAGTTGTGAACACAGGGCAGATCATACACAAGCCCAACCTTCCACCCATTGACTGAATGTACATTTCTAGTTGCCACAGAAAGTCAGCCAACACTATTAAAGACCCTCCCACCCCGGTTAAACTCTCCTCCAACCTCTTCCATCAGTCAGGAGATACAAAATCATAAACAGACAGAACAACATGTTCAAGACTAGCTTCTTCCCCACTGCTATTTGAATTCTGAATGGGCCTCAAATTTTAAACCTAATGTTGATCTTGCTTCTTGTGCACCTTCCTTGTAGCTGTACCTCTGTATCCCTCACTCTGTTCAATCGTCCGGTGGCATTTGTGACTTTGCACTGAAGATTCACTGCACTGCAAGCAAAACAAGTTTCTTTCCCACAATACAGAGGTAAACGTGACAATATAATAATAAATCAAATCAAATCAGGGTTTATTAAAAAATGGTAAATGACAGAGATGATGGAAGAGGAACCCTGTCTGTCAGCAGAGCCAGTCGAATACCTTGAGAGGCAAGACACATTACATGGTGTCTATAGCTGAACAGTGTGAAATGCCTGAGGATGGCTTACTCAATGTTGGAGGGGTTGCTCTAATTTCAAAGGGACTAGCATGGAATGCTGCATCACTGGGAAAGTTGCTGAACTGGCAGAGATGCTGCAACAATGAAAGATAACCCGAACAGTAACAGAATTTGGGATAATGGCAGTCAGTATCATTGTTGGAGTCAATGGCTCTGGGGGAAGTCCTGGTTGAAAATACAATGGTCCAGCTGGGAGTTGGAGAAGGTTTGGAGACATAGAGACTTCTAGCACAAAAAAGAAAAATGCGCTTTGCCCGATAGAGTCCATGAAACAGTTGCCTCAGAATTCTCATCCAATTTTCCAGCATTAAGTCCATAACCCGGGCATTACAAGTGCACATTTAAAGAGTTCTATGCTATCGGGGATCTGCTTCTACTACACTTACAGGAAGTAAGTTACACATTGTCACAATACTATTGGTTGAATACTAAAACCCCTGCCTCTCTGTGTCTATGCCCCTGGTCATTGACTGATCACAAAGGGGAAAACATAATTGCTTCAGTGCTGTCTATGCTCTTTATAACAATATACTTTTAAATGATGCCGCCTATCAATCTCCCCTGCTCCAAGGAAAACAATCCCAGTCCATCCAACCTCCCTTCATACCCAAAACGTTACTACCTTAGAGTCTTCCTGGAAAGTCTCCACCTTCTTTAAGACAATCAAAGTACTCCAACATTCTAGCTGTAGCCGAGCCAATATTTTATACATATTGTCGCTGCTCCTAAACTCTATGTCTTGCATTTAAAAGCCAAAAAATCCCAATACCTTCTCAACCATTTCATCGACCTGTCCTACTACCTAAAGGTATTCATGTGCACCAGGATCCCCCTGATTCAGTGTTTCCCAGGGTTCTACCATTCATAACGTAACCCTTGGGTTCTGTGTCCCTCCAAGTGCATCAGCTCTCATTC